>NC_056726.1:1492745003-1492750003 GCF_019279795.1 Protopterus annectens
CCAGGTTCACCCGTACATGTCACTGTACATTATTGTGGGACATGCACATCCCAGGCAATGTTCATGTCAAGGACTATCAAACACAGACATGGCATGCATTGCAAAGCTATGGCCATACACAATGGTAACCAGGATGTCAGGACAGTTCATACAATACCCATCTGTGTGGGACACTGCAGACACTACACCCCTGTACCACACTGCACACCACTGTTGGGTGGCATGATGCCAAGGATTATCCCTCACCCAGCCTTGTACAGCTATCTTGCACAGCCAACCACTACACATCGATGAAGCAATGCACACATGCATGTTAGTACTGGCACCTTGTGTCTGTGTGTGGGGTATGATGCTCCCAACCACAGTCACACCCAGTATAACTCCCATTGGCATACCGACAGGTGTCAAACACGTTCACATGCCCTAGCCCATAGAACCTCTGGATATCCCCTGTGGTGCATGTAGTACCTGTGCATTACTGCAGTGTGGCAAACTAAGTAGTTTGAAAGTGCATTTGTGGGCCTGACAAAGAGTGTCAATGTGAGTCCATTAGAGAGTGTGGTTGTGTTGACAATGACATATGTTCATGTGGACCGCCATGTGTGCTACACCTAATGTATGTCTACTAAATCTCTGTTGCAAATGTCACTCACCAGCACACATATATGTTCTTACAGCACACCAACATGTCAGCTTTGTGGCACATGGAGTAACTGCATGCACTTGTAATAGTAATGACTAGTCAGTCAGGGGTTTGTACCCCTGTACTGGTAGGTGTGTGACAGATGATGCTTAGGTTTTAGTCTCCCAGCCCTTCTCTGATGTACTTTGCCTCTGTCTGTCCCTCCCACACACTCTCTGGTGGATGTGGAGGTGTACACCTGCTCAGCAGCAGCTTGTGTTTTGTAAGTGATTGTCATGATCAGTTGATGGCCTTTGCATCTATTGCAGTCCTCCTCTAGATGATCACATGTGGAACAGCTGTGATGATGTTCCCATAGCCAATCACATGAAAAACACAGTACAATATCTAGGAACATCATGTTGGTGTTTGCCCATGACAGTCGCTGTGAGTGGTACCTGGATCTGGTGTTTTCTAAACGGCATCACTGATGATATCCAGATGTTCCTCAACAACATACACATTGGGAAATAGCCTAAAGACAGGAGGGTGATATGCCAGACATGACTACAGCATGTACGTGTAGCTATGCTTCATTGAGACTACTGCCTGTTCAACAAGTTGTGTGTGGTAATGCCTATGCTGCATGTTTTAAAACTGACAAGACAGTGCTCTGTTTGTGAGGGACCCCCATCTGTAGGGCCATCTGTGGACTGGTCAGTGTGTTGAACCATTTGTTTCCTGTGTTACTCACTGAACACACATCTGTGAACTGCAGAAGCATAGTGTGAGGATTTCAGTCAGTACATGGTGATAGTGATGAGAGTTACTGCCATTGCATCCCTGATTGGACATATGTCACATGAAACATTGGTATGACAGTCACTGTCTGAGGTTCTCACAGTGACATGCCAATAATGGGCCACTGTTCATAGCTGCAGTCACAAGTCTTCTACACTTTGTACAGATGTCATGCAGTATATATGCAGGTGTTGTGCTCCCTCTACAAATGTATACCATCTGTTGTGTTGGGTTGATGGTCATATCTATGCATGCTGTTATAAGTAATCCTGAATGCTGTTGACTATTACTAAGCCATATCTGTGTTTAAACTGCAACACCATAGGCTGTATGGGTTTGTAGGTCCCGGCAGAACCTTCTGTCCCACTTCAACTGGCCCTGGCACTGGACAACAGCACATCTGGGGCCCAGCCTAGGATCTCCACCTCTGTTGGCTCTGCAGCACCTTCTGGTGGTACCGCCACTGAGGATGGGGCTTATCCCCCCTGGGAGCAGGTCCAGACAGGAACATGTCCACTGTTGTACAGTCCCGGACGTGGCGCGTAGGGGGCTCAATAAGGGATTTCGAGGCCAGATATGCCAGCTCAAGGGCAGAGTGTCACATTTACAGGGTGAGGCTGCCCCTCCTAGACAGCCCCCAGCACTGCCACCTTTGCAGCTGTTTTGGTGCAGTGGTGGCTGCCCATGGCTGGGGACCTCCATCCCACTGTTTCCATCTGGGGGCTCATGGGCTTGTGACTACCAAATACCCCTCCCTGTCCGAGGTGTATCCCCCCCACATGTGTCATATACCAACCCTGTATGCTGTCTTGTCTGTCATCCTACCCTACCTATCCTCCACGAGCATACCGACCCCCCCCCAACATCCCACTCACGAAGAAACAAAAGGCCAATTGGTTCCTAAAACAACATTTGCCCCATATATAGCTGTCCATTTCACACACGTGTCCACTGGACACATGCAACCTTTTAATATGCATCACAACATACTCTAGTTGTCCTCACCTCTGTCTCTCAGGCACATGATCCTAGTATGCACATGACTCGTAAATGTTCCAGGTACATATGATGCGGATGACCCCATTGTACAATCAACACTACCAGTACCTCTATGGTTACCCCAATTACCTTTATCATGATGATGATGTTGCACACAGCACCTTGCAAGAGTACTGTTCTCACATAATGATTGGACAGGAACTATTGTGTTAATGTAAATAAAATGCACAGAGTGATGTATTTTGCCAAAGTACAAATGTTTGCGTGTATGAATGACACATGTCTGTCTGAGGGAGTCTTGATATTACATAGGACAACACCACTACATAATACAGGAGTTGCTGGTGTTTCCCTTTTCATTCCTTTGTAATGCTTTGTTGTCACATGGGATGTTCCTGATATATCTATATATATGTATGTATCTATATGCTGGACATAAATACTCACACATACATCTACATGATGGAATACATTTCCTATACTGTTGAATGACTGCACTGGATGATATGTTTGTGATAAGGTCCGATGTCTGTATATCTGCCATGGCTTAGTGGTAAATCACAATAGCTGTGTGTGCAGGGTCCTGGTTCGAGCCTTGCAGAGGCCATTTATTTTGTTGCTGGGCAGAACAAGGCCATTGGATATGGAGTGATTAAGGCACATTAAAGCAGTTGTGAGTGGGTGTGCATGGGTTTGCACAGAGCTAAGCAATGCTAACCTCTGGTTACAGTTTCTTACACTCAGTTAGCCTCTACATTGCTTTACCAGTGTAATACTCACATACTGGCGGCCAAACAGGCTTACACCCGCTTGCTCCTGCACTTGCAAATGCACTGCATTTGGTGTTTGCATCTGACACTCACACCCCTGGGTGGGAGTGAGAACTACGATATTACCTTGTGATGCCTATTGAATCGGATTACATGACTACAGTATCAGGAATGGCTGCCCATTAGGCGACAGCATGCCATTCGACTGTACGGAATCCACGGCCTGTCCAGTGTTTGATTCATATTATTGGTGTGTTCCTCTTGCAATCTGCACCTGTCTGGCTAATACATGGGAAATGACACTCTTCAATACAAACAAGTAATTGGGTTTTGGAACCCACATCCTTCAGCCGAGTCATGCTACCGCATACCTAATATTCTATCACCTTTCTAAGGTTGTCAGTGGAATATGTGCTTTCTGTCCCTATCAGACCTCTCATACGATTGGGGAAAAATACAAACTGAATCAGGGTCATGGCATAACAACATCAGGGACACATTTAAATTATTGGTGCTATTAACCTGACACATTGACAGACTCAGAGCATATGAATTCATACACATTTTCTGAGGTAAATGATGTTTATAACTCTTAATTGTTGTCGTTATTTATTACGTGTAATTCACCACCTTTCCTCCAAATGTCACTAGTTTTAGGAGGGATTAAGTAGGACAGAGTTAGAAACTGAGTCAAAATCAGGGATGTCCCTGGAAATTGGGGACAGTTCAGAGGTATGGTCCCTGTTTGTTCCCCCAATGGTTTATGTCCTGTCCAGTGGATTTGCTCTTAGGGGTTGAGCAGTATGGGCATCAGCTATGCCCATTTCGGAATATTAATTACATCCCCAGGGTGGTCCTAATACAACTGCACCAGCCAACACCTGCACGCCTAGGCCCATAATTGCATACCCATAGTTCCCCCACCTGCCACTGCTCTACAGCACTCATCCTTACTGTGGGTGCAGGTGGGGTATAAACACACCACTACACACTGCCCACTCACCCTGTGTCAGGACACATGTCGTAAGTTGTGTCGACCCATGAGTTATCAGGCTTGCACAACCTACTGCCTCCGATGATCATTCATTTTTGGTGTCCCACAAGGGACATCGATGTCTATGTTTCAAGATTAGACATGGCTGGTCTCTCCCACTAGTAGTATCCTGCCGGTGGTCTGGGAAGCAGTGGTGTGTTTACTTGTATTGTGTGTCTGTATGTCTCTCCAACCTAGCTGGGGGGGTGGGGGGTTGATGCTACGTTTTACACGTTTGTTTATTGGACCCTCCACCCCCAAATGCACTGCCTGTGAACATATGTAATTCGTAACTGCTGTATTATATCCTAGCTATATACATGTGTATATTTACAGTCACATATATAGATATATATATATATATATATATATATATATATATATATATACATATATATATATATATATATATATATATATATATATTTATATATATATATATTTATATATATATTATATATATATATATATACATTACTATATACAGATATATCTGTATATGTATGCAAACATGTATATATATATATATATATATATATATATATATATATATATATATATATATATATATATATATATATATATATCTAACAACATATGGGTCTATGGGTGTCTGCATATGTATATATTTATATGTGGGTATGTATCTGTATTCTGTCTCTGCATGTATACATTTGTACTACGGAGACGGAGAGGCTTATGTCGCTATGGGTAGATATACAAACACATACCTCTACATATATACATCTACATCTGGTTATTCCGTTCCTTGCCA
>NC_056726.1:1492752503-1492795003 GCF_019279795.1 Protopterus annectens
ACTGACTGTGGTCTCTGTGTGCTCTTATGGGAAATTGCACTTTACTGTGTGTGTACTTGTCATCCTCCCAGTGTGTACATCCTCCAGTGTCACCAGTGGTGGGGCGTCACATAATTGATGGGCAGTGTTGGGATATCCACATCACATATTAATTGGCTGGTAGTGGAGAGGATATCCACATATTAGGATTCAGTGGTGTGAATATTGAATTCCTATAGCCGGTAAACAGTGGTCACTAAGGAAGGTGTTTGTACTCTCAATAAGCCACACAGTTTACATTCAGAGTTCCAGATCACAATTGTTTTATTTTTTTGTTAGCTTAGTTAGTTAGAGAGAGCAGGCAAACATGTCAGCAGAGGAGTATGGCAAGCTGACAAGGAGCCAGTTGCCTGAGATGAACCAGGCTAAAGGACTGGTGCATGCCAACCTGACTAAAGGAGAAATGATTGCAGCCTTGGGCACAGCTGCATCACAGGCCAGCAATCAGGAGGACATCTAGAATGGCTTTGGGGATGTACAACTCTCAGAAAATGGACAGTTCAACCTTTTCACAGAGGACATAAAAATCCATCTGAAGTTAAACAGATTTGAACTGGAGGCCAAACGTTTGGAAACACAAGCAGCAGCCTGGGGGCTGAGGAGAATGAGAAGCTGAGATGTCTGGAGGCTGAGGAATATGAGAAAGTGTGACATCTGAAGCTGAGGAGAATGAGAGGCAGATGCAACATGAAAAGGAGATGCTGAATCTTCACTAGAGTCATGGAGGTAATGGGGAAGGGAGTAACTGAACCCCAGAAGCAACAATGGTCAGTACATTTCTTCCACAATTTAAAGAGGGGGTAATTCTGATTTATGTTTGAAAGGGTATGTAAACCGTATAATTTTAACCAGATCCTCTGGGTACAGTTTCTGACCTCCTTACTCTATGGTAAAGCTATAACTGCTATTTTTAAATTGCCTGATACTGATTGCTTAAATTATAATATTGTTAAATCTGTTTGTTAGAATGTTTTAAGATAACACCTGAAGCTTATAGTAAAAAGTTTTGTGAGCATAAAAGCAAGGCAGATGAAATGTGTGTGAATATATTGCTGAACTAAGCACTTATTTTCATAGGTGAGTGAGTAGATGTCAGGTCACCAATTTTGAAGGGCTGGCAGACCTCTTGGTGAGGGAACAAGTCCTTACCACTTTGCTTGAGGACACGAGAATCTGGTTAACAGATAGTAACATAGCAGATGAGTTGGGGAAAAAGGGAGACCTGTACCTAGCAATCAGGACATCACTGCACAGGAAAGGGATACCCAGTGCTGCTCATGGGTCTAAGGGAACCCATGGTGGGCAGCCTAGACTGCCCCAACAGAGTCCACCAGTAGCAGGGGATGCCACTGGTCTAGGTACATGTCCAGGACCACGGGTTAAATTTTTTAAATGCAACCAGTGGGGCCAAGCATTATATAGATGTCCATGGAGGTAAGGTGGGGAACAAAAAGTGGGAGAACAAGTAAGTGAGGATGACAGAATGCCAGCTGAAACTTGTCTCAAGACAACAAGGGTGCCAAACTACCACAAGAGGTTATATCCTAGCTTAGTAAATGGGAAACAGCTAAGAGAGACACAGCCTCTAACCTAACAATCATGAAGCCTGCAATGGTTAAAGAGAAGCACTACTTGCTTGGGCAGTCTACTCCAGTCAGAGATTTAGGAGGGATCTCATTCCAAATACATTTGGCTAGGGTTCAGCTTGGCTGGGAGGGTGGAAAAGGAAGACAGCAAGTAGGTGTGTTTGAGGATACCCCTACAGATGTCCTGATAGGGAATGATTTTGATAATGCAGTACCTTGTGTGCATGCAGTGACATGCAGTCAGGCTTGGAGATAAGCATGTGGGTCTGGTAATCTGTGGGGGGGGGGGGGGTCCAGAGAGACAACACACTTGCAGCCAGGACTGGTGAGGTGGTTATTTCAGGGAGGGAGCTACCCTATAGCAGAGAGACTGAAGGTGAGCCACAGCTGCTTGCGGGTACTGATGTTCCCTTGGACAGAATGACTGCAAGGGGAGAAGTAAGTAGTGTACCCAGGCTGACAGTGAGCCACTGCTGTTAGAGGATGCCAGACTTCTGTTGAAGAGGAGCTTGGAAGGGTTACAAACAGAGAGTTGAGACAGGCTCAGCTCTCAGACCCTACATTAGCAGGACTGAGGGAGGTAGCTAGTGAGGCACCTGATACTCAAAAGAAGGGGGAATCTGTATACTGGGACAAAGGATTAATGTATAGAGAGTGGATCCCTGAGGGAGGGCTAGAGGGTGAGAGAATACAGCAGTTGGCAGTGCCCAGAGCCTTCCGTCTTCTAGCCATAGCCCATGATATTGCCTTTTCAGGTCATATAGGCATAAAGCATACAAAGAGACATATTATGCAGAACTTTTATTGGCCTGGGATTTCCAGAGATGTAACAGGGTACTGCAAGACCTGTGTGCAGTGCCAAAAGGTAGGCAAAGCAGGAGACAGGGTGAAAGCTCCTTTGATGCCTTTGCCTGTGACTGAGGAGCCATTTCAGAGGGTAGCTATGGATGTTGTGGGGTCTCTGAGTACTCCAAGTTCCATAGGGAAGAAGTATATCCTGGTGGTAGTAGATTATTCTAACAGGTACCCTGAGGCAGTGGCACTGTCCTTCATTTAGACAGAAAAGTTGGCAAATGCTTTGTTGGAGATTTTCAGCGGGGTAGGTTTATAGACTATCTAGAATAATTTGTGTGAGAGCTAGTCTTGAACTCAGTGCTAAGAAATGCAAACTTGTACCATTTGGGAAGTCCCAGATAACAAACATGTTGATAATATGCTCCTAAGATTCGATCCAGTGGTCAGTGCTCTAGGTATGCACACAGACAGTAGCCTTACTTTCGACCACCATGCCACCACAGTGGTGAGGAATTTCTTTTATGCTGCATAACTTATAAGTATGGACATGGCATCTAGGTCCAAAGAGTTCATTATCCTACTGTACTCCGATCTTATCAGACCAATCATAGAGTACAATACTCCCTTTGGTATGTACCTGACAAAGCATTTGCAGCAACTAGAGTGACCTCAAATGTTCCTTACAAAAAGAATACAAGGCGTAACAAACCTGTCTTATGCAGAATGCCTTAAAGCCCTTTCTCTCCACTCAGTCTCCTACAGATTGCTTTCGGGTGATCTATGCCACTGCTTTGGGGTGATCTATGGCTGGCTTACAAGGCATCCACAAACCCCACACTTATGAATCTCCTACATATTTGTAAGCCAAAGAGTGACAAATACAAGATCTAAGGACCTGAATTTTGTCTGCGACTTAAACAGAACATGCTGGAGAGAAAGATATGTGCCCCAGAGACTGTTCCTCCTGTGGAACAGGCTTCCCATCCATGTGAAGCTGAGTTAATCGATTACCCAGTTTGAGCACAGCCTAGACCAGTGGATGGAGAACAGAAAATTTACATCGTGCCTGGTACCCATGTCCTGTATATTTGGATACAGGACATCATTATTCTTTCAGGAAAACATGGCTAGGCTTAGAAAGACCCTTGGGTTGTTAGCCTAGTAACAATCTAAAGCTCCTTGGGTTGTTAGCCTAGTAACAATCTAAGGCCCCTTGGGTTGTTAGCCTAGTAACAATCTAAGGTTCCTTGGGTTGTTAGCCTAGTAACAATCTGAGGCCCCTTGGGTTGTTACCCTAGTAACAATCTAAGGTCCCTTGGGTTGTTAGCCTAGTAACAATCTAACACTCCTTGGGTTGTTAGCCTAGTAAGAATCTAAGGCCCTTGGGTTGTTAGCCTAGTAACAATTTAAGGCCTCTTGGGTTCTTAGCCTAGAAACAATCTAAGGCTCCTTGGGTTGTTATCCTAGTAACAATCTAAGGCACCTTGGGTTGTTAGCCTAGTAACAATCTAAGGCTTCTTGGGTTGTTAGCCTAGTAACAATCTATGGCTCCTTGGGTTTTTACCCTAGTAACACTCTAAGGCTCCTTGGGTTGTTACGCTAGTTACAATCTAAGGCTCCTTTGGTTGTTAGCCTAGTAACAATCTAAGGCTCCTTGGGTTTTTACCCTAGTAACACTCTAAGGCTCCTTGGGTTGTTACCCTAGTTACAATCTAAGGCTCCTTGGGTTGTTAGCCTAGTAACAATCTAAGGCTCCTTCAGTTGTTACCCTAGTACCAATCTAAGGCCCCTTGGGTTGTTAGCCTAGTAACAATCTAAAGCTCCTTGGGTTGTTAGCCCAGTAACAATCTAAGGCTCCTTGGGTTGTTAGCCCAGTAAGAATCTAAGGCTCCTTGGGTTGTTAGCCTAGTAACAATCTAAAGCTCCTTGGGTTGTTAGCCTAGTAGCAATCTAAGGCTCCTTGGGTTGTTAGCCTAGTAACAATCTAAGGCTTCTTGGGTTGTTAGCCTAGTAACAATCTAAGGCTCATTGAGTTGTTAGCCTAGAACAATCTAAGGCTCCTTGGGTTGTTAGCCTAGTAACAATCTAAGGCTGCTTGGGTTGTTATCCTAGTAACAATCTATGAATCATTCTGGTGAAGAGTGTTTTGTTAAGCAGGACAAGGAAAGGGAAACAAAGAGAAAGGAATATAAGAGTTGTGAGCTGCTTAGGGATGGATAGAAGAAATTATATTTGAGTGGGTGGGAAAGGGGGTAAGGTAGTGGGTTTCCCCAATAGGAAAATAGTGCAATTCTGAAAGAAACCACTAAAAAAGAAATGTACTGCCTGCAGGGAAAGAGCCTCAGTAGTGAGCTTCCAAATGAGATAAGTAAAGGAAGCAATAATTCTTAGTGACACAGCCCAGACGTAGACAGAATGAAGGTATCTGAACATTATCTAACTTAACAAAAAGTTCTGCAGACGTAGAGCAAGCAACATTAGACACTATTTATACTTTGTGACTATGTAAACAAATGCTCAAGGTTTCATATGTAATTTATATAGTTAAAGTTATGAATAAGATGTTTTTGCTGACAAATGTTTACTGTTTCTTGGTTACTAAAGTCCATTCTTGTGTAACTCAAAGCGCTTTGATTTTTTTTGCTGACAATCCCAAAGGTTACCATTTTGATAATTCGCATTGGTGGAGGATACATGACCCTTCAAAGTCATTTAACCTGCAAATGTACTCCCAGCTTTCCTGTGAAATGAGGAACTTGAGCTTAATTATTCAGTTAATTAAAAATAAGGAAATTAATTTATTCCATGAGAGATGGGTTAGCCTCATCAGAATGGTTCAAGGTTCACTGACCGAGAGGTCTGCAGGCCTTCCTCTCGGGATGAAATTGGTTTGTATATCATATGTAAATCATAAGTATACACATGGGGGCCCCGGGGCTGTTACTTCTGTGACCCACACACAGAGTATGGAGCTACAATGCTACATCTTTATCTTTGTATCCCATCTTCTCCATCTTTGGAACTTGGAAGAGATGGACTCTTTGATGGTCAGTGCCATTCCATTTGTGGTGTCTAGCATCTTAGTGCACAGTAATTATTCTATGCTTCTTAGACTAATTCAACTGTATTCTGTCTTACACTATTGATTGTTTCTGGAGGTTTTCTCCCTAAGCCCCTGCTGAAAGGGGGTTCCATTCCAAGTCAGGCTTTCCCAATTAACAAATTCAACAAGCAAACAAACAAACAAACAAATAAATTAATGAGATTCTTCTAACAATGCTCATCAGGGATTTATTCTAAAGATGTTTGGTTCTCACTTTCCAGGGTCAGGCTGATAGGAATATAAACCTTTTCTATTTTACCAAACATTAAAATATATGCATAAATTGAATCAAAATTATGCATAATTATTGAACTGTTAATTGTTCAGTGCATTGACTTGGTTTGGGGATTTTAGTAAAACATTATGACTACATATTAACTTTTTACAGGCTTTAAGTAATCAATATTAATTCTCCTTAGCTATTAATGAAGTGCGGACATATATCTAGAAAGTGTGATGTCCCATTGAAATTAAGAAACTCAAAAAACAAGATTCAGTAGCTTGTGCATCTGCAGACTGTTCTTTGCATAACAATACACAGTTAAAACACAGATAGGCTTAATAACACTTACCAAGTTTGCTTCTCCAAATCCTTATTCTGATGAGGGCTCTGCACTCCCTTTGTCTCACCAAAACAGACGTGTAGCTTACAGCCATCTAATTCTGCACCATTTGCTTTGTCTACTGCAGTCACTGCATTTTGTAGGTGCTCAAAATAGACAAAACCAAACCCAGCTGATTTTTTGTCTCTTCCTTGGTAGAAAATGTTGACATTTTTCACGTTTCCATAACGAGTAAAGAACAGATACAGGCGAAGTTCTGTGGTCAGTCTGTTGAGACCAAACACTGCCACAGTAGTATTAGCAGCTGGCTCTGCTGAGTCAAATGTTTTTAACTCACTTCCGTTTTCTTCCATTTTATTCTCACTGCATAAAATGACAGAAGAAACCTTACTAAAACCTTACATTATGTCTAATTTGGTATAATTATATCAACTTTAGATGTTTTGGTATAATTTTTGAGCTTGTAAAATTATTGGTCTTAAAATGTTTTGTAATACTTTGGAGCGTTTCTCTCTGGACTTCCATGCCAAATGGGCTCCTACCTAATCTGACCTTCCTGGTAATCAAATGTCAATAAAGAAATAAATAAATGACAAAATAACATATTTAAATGTTGTGTTACTTACTCACCTCTGTATTGTGCTCAGTACCTTCAGCAATTCCACTCATCTATTTTAGGGATTCGTGATTATTTTTTGGAGGATTTTTCTCCGATGGACAAAACAATTTAAAAAAAAAATCACTGAAAGCCACTTTCAGCAAATGTGGTTTTAAGTTTTTTTGCAGGGGGCAAGCACTCATGCACCGCCTAACTTATCTATACCCACTACACAGTTCCACAACAGTGCAGAAACAGCAATACTGTATCTTTGTTGGAAATGGATTTTAGCCTTAAAGCCATCATGCTGTTTTCAGCTGGACAAACAGCATTTGCCATCAATGCACAATCCCTATTTTAGTCCCTACCCATACAATAATATAGCCCTGGCTGGATGCATTAAAGATGATCAGACGTAGACATACAGCTGTACTAGGAACTGGGAGGAGGAACTGGTTGAAAGCTGTTTAAATTGCAGTGGCCGTACCCTGTTTGGATGACTAAAAGGTGGACTAGATGGGTGCCCAAGTGATTCCTGTCTGTACTGGTCCCTTCATTTATTTTTGCTACTATGGCATCACTTGTCAGAATACACATTAAGACATTTTGACTGTGAAAGACTCTCCTTTCAATAAGATCTTGTTGAAACAGACAGAATATTGTAAATTATGAGACTGGTTCATCAATTGAAAAGCTTACTGTTGGTGGTTTTGAATATTTCTCTCAGAGTTTTGGCAAACCTTTTCATGAACCTGCCTACATTTTTAACAGTACCAAAATGTGTGTGGCTGGCTACAGATTCTGTCACAACTGTAAAAACTTCATTAAAGTTGAAAAATAAAAATGTCTTTTATGGGAAAACGGGCATATATTAAAGCTATGCCCATGCCTGACAGGTAGCACATTTACTTCTTCCCTTCCTACTGTTCAGAAAATGCACTCTGATGGAAAACTTTTTGTTCTGTTTATTCAGTTAGTACATTATGGTTAAATTTAAAAATGATCCCTAATTCTGTAAAACACAAAGACACTGGAGCTCGGACTTGATGTAATACATTTTATTGGATGAACATACCCTTTGCAATAGGACTTTAAAATCACCTTGTCTAACCACACATTAATAAAACCAATCTCTGAAACTTAGCTACTAGATATCACCTTTGATAATAATTTAAAATTTCCCAAAACAGAAAGTGGACACAGGCTTGGCTCCAGGTTAAAAACCTTTAATATAGCACAAGCACTTTCACATTTGCTTCTTCAGGTGCATAAAATAAACTAAAACAAGTCAGGCATTTAAAACACTACTGATACCATCACATGACCATTGGGCATCACATAACCTAATACAAAAATAACCTAATACAAAAACATTAATCTATATTCTAAAAACTATATAATAATAACAACAATAATATACTTTCAATAAATAAATAATCAAAAATTTTCTAATTAAAACATTTTTTAAAAGCATATGTTTTGAAAGATATGCATATAATTTCACCTATGTAAAGGCCTGGATTTTAACTTGGGTCCTAATGGTATCTGTTCATTGAGACCATGTCTCATATCAGGTCTAAACATAACTATCCATCTAGCTTCCAACTCCTCTGTTTTACTGCGTATATCCCCTCCCCTCAGACTTTCGAAACTTCTAGCTATACCCATAAAGCTGAACGTATGCTGGGTATTCGTGTTCATAACATGTTTGGCGAAAGCATTACATCTACTTTGTTTGCCAGTGTGATAAACATGCTCTCTAATCCTCTCATTGAGAGTATGATCTGTTTTCCTAATGTAGAATTTCTTGCATACCATACAATATGCCAAGTACACTATATGTTGTGTGTCACGTGTAGCCTGTATTTTAAATTTATACTGCCGATTGTGATCTGGATGCAGAAATTCATTACTTGTGTCTATATAACCACAATGTAAACATTTGCCACACGGTTTAGTACCCATTTCACCCATAGGTATTTTTCCCTTCTCTAGGTATACATAAGTGTCTTTTCAAGGATTTCTGATTTCTAAACAGAAACTTAGGTTCATTATCTATCCATTTTTAGACCGCTTTATCTGTAGTACGTATCCCCCAGTGTTTATGTATAATATTTATATATGATCTGACATCACTGGAATAACTTAGGGGTACTTTTAACTTAGGTATAACATCCCTAGTCCCCTTGTTCTCCAACCACTTCTCTGAATAATAAGGTCTAGCCTTAGTTTGTCTCAATCTAACCACCTCATGAGCCTGTTTCTGTATGTCAGTTTCACTGTAACCCCTCAATAAGGGGGGTCTCAAAATGGATAGATAATGAACTAGGTTTCTGTTTAGAAATCAGAAATCCTAGAAAAGTCGCTTATGTATACCTAGAGAAAGGAAGATACCTATGGGTGAAATAGGTACTAAACTGTGTGGTAAATGTATATATTGTGGTTATATAGACACAAGTAATGAATTTCTGCATCCAGATCAAAATCGGCAGTATTAAGTTAAAATACAGGCTACATGTGACACACAACATATAGTGTACTTGGCATATTGTGTAGTATGTAAGAAATTCTACATTGGGAAAACAGATCGTACTCTCAATGAGAGGATTAGAGAGCATGTTTATCACACTGGCAAACAAAGTAGATGTAATGCTTTAGCCAAACATGTTATGAACATGAATACCCAGCATAAGTTCAGTTTTATGGGTATAGCTAAATGTTTCGAAAGTCTGAGGGGAGGGGATATACGCAATAAAACAGAGGAGTTGGAAGCTAAATGGATAGTTATGTTTAGATCTGATATGGGACTCGGTCTCAATGAACAGATACCATTGAGACCTAAGTTAAAATCCAGGCCTCTGCATAGGAGAAATTATATGCATATCTTTCAAAACATATGCTTTTAAAAAAAATTTTGATTAGAAAATTTTTGATTATTTATTTATTGAAAGTATATTGTTGTTGTTGTTATTATTATATAGTTTTTAGGATGTAGATTAATGTTTTTCTATTAGGTTATTTTTGTATTAGGTCAAGTGATGCCCGATGGTCATGTGATGGTATCAGTAGTATTTTAAATGCCTGACTTATTTTAGTTTATTTTATGCATCTGAAGAAGCTAATGTGGAAGCGCTTGTGCTATTATTGTACTATTATTGGTATTATTGTAATATGATTTGTATTATTGTACTATTTGTATTATTATAATATAATTTGTATCATTGTATTATTATTTGTATTATTATAAAATTATTTGTATTACTGTACTATTATTTGTATTATTGTAATATGATTTGTATTATTGTACTATTGTTGTGTATTACTGTAATATAATTTGTATTATTGTAGTATGATTTGTATTATTGTACTTTTATTTGTATTATTGTAATATGATTTGTATTATTGTACTCTTAAGAGTGTTTTGGAGGTGAAAAGAGTGTCGGATAGAGTGATGTTTATGAAGCTGGAAATTGATGGTGTAATGATGAATGTTGTTAGTGCATATGCTCCACAAGTTGGGTGTGCGATGGACGAGAAAGAAAAAGTTTGGAGTGAGTTGGATGAAGTTGTGATGACTGTACCCAAGGGTGAGACAGTGGTGATTGGAGCAGATTTCAATGGGCATGTTGGTGAAGGGAACAGAGGGGATGAGGAAGTGATGGGTAGGTATGGTGTTAAACAAAGGAATTCAGAAGGTCAGATGGTAGTGGATTTTGTGAAAAGGATGGACATGGCTGTGGTGAATATGTATTTTAACAAGAGGGAGGAGCATTGGTGACATACAAGAGTGGAGGAAGATGCACACAGGTGGATTATATCTTATGTAGGAGGGCCAGATTGAAGGAGATTGGAGACTGTAAAGTGGTGACAGGGGAAAGTGTAGTTAGGCAGCATAGGATGGTGGTTTGTAGGATGACACTGGTGATCAAGAAGAGAAGGAGGAGTGCGAGGGCAGCACCAAGGATCAAATGGTGGAAATTGAAAAAGGGTAATTGTGGGGTGGAGTTCAGGGAAGAGTTAAGACAGGCACTGGGTGGCATTGAAGATTTACCAAATAGCTGGGTAACTACAGCAGAGCTAGTAAGGGAAATGGCTAGAAAGGTGCTTGATGTGACATCTGGATAGAAGAAGGATGACAAGGAGACATGGGGGCAGAATGAGGAAGTACAGGAGAGTATACAGAGAAAGAGGTTGGCAAAGAAGAAGTTGGATTGTCAGAGAGATAAAGAAAGTAGACAGGAGTATAAGGAGATCAGGTGCATGGCAAAGAGAGAGGTGGCGAAGGCTAAGGATAAGGCATATGAAGAGTTGTATGAAAGGTTGGACACTAAGGAGGGAGAAAAGGACCTGCACATATTTGCTAGACAGAGGGACTGAGCTAGGAAAGATGTGCAGCAGGTAAAGGTGATAAAGTATAATGAGGGAAACATACTTACAAGTGAGGAGAGTGTGTTGAGCAGATGGAAAGAGTACTTTGAGGGGTTGATGAATGAAGAGAATGAGAGGGAGAGAACGTTGGATGATATGGGGATATTGAATCATGAAGTGCAATGGATTAGCAAGGAGGAAGTAAGGATAGCTATGAAGAGGATGAAGAATGGAAAGGCTGTTGGTCCAGATGACATACCTGTGGAAGCATGGAGGTGTTTAGGTGAAATGGCAGTGGAGTTTTTAACCAGATTGATTAATGAAATTTTGGAAAGTGAGAGGATGCCTGAGGAATGGAGAAAAAGTGTTTTGGTACCAATTTTAAAGAATAAGGGTGATGTGCAGAGCTGTAGTAACTACCGAGGGATTAAATTGATCAGTCACAGCATGAAGTTATGGGAAAGAGTAGTGGAAGCTAGGTTAAGAAGGGATGTGATTATTAGTAATCAGCAGTATGGTTTCATGCCAGGAAAGAGGACTACAGATGCAATGTTTGCTCTGAGAGTGTTGATGGAGAAGTACAGAGAAGGTCAGAAGGAGCTGCATTGTGTTTTTGTAGACTTAGCAAAAGCATATGACAGGGTGCCTAGAGAAGAGTTGTGGTATTGTATGAGGAAGTCTGGAGTGTCAGAGAAGTATGTAAGAGTGATACAGGATATGTACGAGGGTAGTGTGACAGCAGTGAGGTCTGCAGTGAGAGTGATGGACGCGTTTAAGGTAGAGGTTGGATTACATCAAGAATTAGCTCTGAGCCCTTTCTTATTTGCAATGGTGATGGACAGGTTGACAGATAAGATCAGACAGGAGTCCCCGTGGACTATGATGTTTGCAGATGACATTGTGATCTGTAGTGAGAGAAGGGAACAGGTGGAGGAGACCCAGGAGAGATGGAGATATGCTCTAGAGAGAAGAGGAATGAAGGCCAGGAGGACTAAGACAGAATATATGTGTGTGAATGAGAGGGAGGATAGAAGAATGGTGAGGATGCAAAGAGTAGAGGTGGCAAAGGTGGATGAGTTTAAATACTTGGGATCAGTCGTTCAGAGTAATGGTGAGTGTGGAAGAGAGGTGAAGAAGAGAGTACAGGCAGGATGGAGTGGGTGGAGAAGAGTGTCAGGAGTGATTTGTGACAGACAAGTACCAGTAAGAGAGAAAGGGAAGGTCTACAAGAGGGTAGTGAGACCAGCTATGTTATATGGGTTGGAGACAGTGGCATTGACAAAAAGGCAGGCATTAGAGCTGGATGTGGCAGAGTTAAAGATGTTAAGATTTGCACTGAGTGCGACGAGGGTGGACAGGATTAGGAATAAGTATATTAGAGGGTCAGCCCAGGTTGGAAGGTTTGGAGACAAAGCCAGAGAGGCAAGATTACATTGGTTTGGACATGTGCTGAGGAGGGACACTGAGTATATTGAGAAAAAGATGCTAATGATGAAGCTACCAGGTAACAGGAAAAGAGGAAGGCCTAAGATAAGGTTTATGGATGTGGTGAGAGAGGACATGCAGGTGGTTGGTGTGACAGAGCAAGATGCAGAGGACAGGAAGAAATGGAAACAGATGATCCACTGTGGCAACCCATAACGGGAACAGCTGAAAGATGATGATGATGTACTATTTGTATTATTGTAAAGTGATTTGTATTATTGTATTATTATTGTATATTATTATAATATGATTTGCATTATTGTACTATTTATATTGTAATATGATTTGCATTATTGTACTATTACTTATATGATTGTAATATGATTTGTATTATTGTACTAGTATTATTGTAATATGATTTGTATTATTGTACTATTATTGTGTATTATTGTAATATAATTTGCATTATTGTGCTATTATGCATTATTGTAATATGACTTGTATTATTGTAATATTATTGGTATTATTGTTATATGATTTGTATTATTATACTATTATTTGCATTATTGTAATATGATTTGTAATATTGTACTATTATTCGCATTTTTGTAATATGATTTGTATTATTGTAGTATTTATATTTTTGTTATAAGATTTGTATTATTGTACTATTATTTATATTATTGTAATATGATTTGTATTATTGTACTATTATCAGTATTATTGTAATATAATTTTAATTATTGTATTATTTGTATTTTTGTAATATGATTTGTATTATTTTACTGCTATTATTTGTATTATTGTAATATGACTTGTATTACTGTACGACTATTATTTATAGTATTGTAATATGATTTGCATTATTGTACTATTATTTGCATTATTGTAGTATGATTTGTATTATTGTACTATTATTGGGTATTATTGTACTATTATTGTGTATTATTGTAATATGATGTGTATTATTGTACTATTATTGTGTATTATTGTAACAGAATTTCTATTATTGTACTATATTCGTATTATTGTAACATGATTTGTATTACTGTACTACTATTTGTATTATTGTAATATGATTTGTATTATTGTAGTAGGATTTGTATTATTGTACTATTCTTCTTCGTCTTCCAGCTTTTCCTGATTAGGGGTCGCCACAGCGGATCACCTGTCTGCTCATGATTGGCAGTGGAGTTTTACGATGACGAGTTTCCAGCCCGATGCCCAACCTTGCATGGAAGGCAAACGCACACACACACTCATGCCTAGGGCCAATTTAGAGTGTCCAATCCACCTAAAGCATGTCTTTGGGATGTAGGAGGAAATCAGAGCACCCAGAGAAAACCCATGTGACCACAGGGAGGATATGTAGACTCCGCACAAAAGGCACCACAGCCGAGGATCGAACCGGAGAACTTCTTGGTATTGTATTATTGTAATATGATTTGTATTATTGTACTATTATTTGTATTATTGTAATATAATTTGTATTATTGTACTATTTGTATTATTGTAATATGATTTGTATTATTGTACTATTATTGTGTATTACTGTGATATGATTTGTATTATTGTACTATTTGTATTATTTTAATATGATTTGTATTATTGTACTTTTACATGTATTATTGTAATATGATTTGTATTATTGTACTATTATTGTGTATTATTGTAATATGATTTGTATTATTGTACTATTTGTATTATTTTAATATGATTTGTATTATTGTACTATTATTGTGTATTATTGTAATATGATTTGTATTATTGTACTATTTGTATTATTTTAATATGATTTGTATTATTGTACTATTATTGTGTATTATTGTAATATGATTTGTATTATTGTACTATTTGTATTATTTTAATATGATTTGTATTATTGTACTTTTATATGTATTATTGTAATATGATTTGTATTATTGTACTATTTGTATTATCATAATATGATTTGTATTATTGTACTATTATTGTGTATTATTGTAATATGATTTGTATTATTGTACTATTTTTATTATTTTAATATGATTTGTATTATTGTACTATTTTTATTATTTTAATATGATTTGTATTATTGTACTATTATTGTGTATTATTGTAATATGATTTGTATTATTGTACTATTATTGTGTATTATTGTAATATGATTTGTATTATTGTACTATTCGTATTATTTCAATATGATTTGTATTACTGTACTATTATTGTGTATTATTGTAATATGATTTGTATTATTGTACTATTATTGTGTATTATTGTAATATGATTTGTATTATTGTACTATTATTGTGTATTATTGTAATATGATTTGTATTATTGTACTATTTGTATTATTTTAATATGATTTGTATTATTGTACTATTATTGTGTATTATTGTAATATGATTTGTATTATTGTACTATTTGTATTATTTTAATATGATTTGTATTATTGTACTATTATTGTGTATTATTGTAATATGATTTGTATTATTGTACTATTATTGTGTATTATTGTAATATGATTTGTATTATTGCACTATTTGTATTAGTGTAATATGATTTTTATTATTGTACTATTATTTGTATTATTGTAATATGATTTGTATTGTTGTAATATGATTTGTATTATTGTACTTTTATATGTATTATTGTAATATGATTTGTATTATTGTACTATTATTGTGTATTATTTTAATATGATTTGTATTATTGTACTATTATTGTGTATTATTGTAATATGATTTGTATTATTGTACTATTATTGTGTATTATTGTAATATGATTTGTATTATTGTACTATTATTGTGTATTATTGTAATATGATTTGTATTATTGTACTATTATTTTTATTATTGTAATATGATTTGTATTATTGTACTATTTGTATTATTTTAATATGATTTGTATTATTATTACTATTGTATTATTGTACTATTATTGTCTATTATTGTAATATGATTTGTATTATTGTACTATTATTGTGTATTATTGTAATATGATTTGTATTATTGTACTATTTGTATTATTTTAATATGATTTGTATTATTGTACTATTATTGTGTATTATTGTAATATGATTTGTATTATTGCACTATTTGTATTATTTTAATATGATTTGTATTATTGTACTATTATTGTGTATTATTGTAATATGATTTGTATTATTCTACTATGATTTGTATTATTGTACTATTATTGTGTATTATTGTAATATGATTTGTATTATTCTACTATTATTGTTTATTATTGTAATATGATTTGTATTATTGCACTATTTGTATTATTTTAATATGATTTGTATTATTATACTATTATTGTGTATTATTGTAATATGATTTGTATTATTCTACTATTATTGTGTATTATTGTAATATGATTTGTATTATTGTATTATTATTGTGTATTATTTTAATATGATTTGTATTATTGTACTATTTGTGTTATTTTAATATGATTTGTATTATTGTACTATTATTGTGTATTATTGTAATATGGTTTGTATTATTGTACTATTTGTATTATTTTAATATGATTTGTATTATTGTACTATTATTGTGTATTATTGTAATATGATTTGTATTATTGTACTATTATTGTGTATTATAGTAATATGATTTGTATTATTGTACTATTTGTATTATTTTAATATGATTTGTATTATTGTACTATTATTGTGTATTATTGTAATATGATTTGTATTATTGTACTATTTGTATTATTTTAATATGATTTGTATTATTGTACTATTATTGTGTATTATTGTAATATGATTTGTATTATTGTACTATTTGTGTTATTTTAATATGATTTGTATTATTTTACTATTATGTTGTATTATTGTATTGTCTAAATGTGGAACTTTTCTCCCTTGGCCTCTGTTGTAAATGGGCTATTTGTCCAGTCAGACCTCACCGGTTAACAAATGTCAAATACAATAAAATAAACAATTTGAGCCTTCAATCTGACATGAGCCAGTTGTTGTGAATTTATTTATTTATTTATTTATATTTGTTGACCGGGAGTGTCCGACTAGGCGTAGGTCCATTTTCAGCGGAGGCCCGGGGAGAAAAGCTCCACAGTTTAAATAAACAGACAGTAGTTACATTGGATTACATAGCGATTAACAATTTACATAGCAATTACTTACAACATATTTACAGATGAAGAACATAGTACATCAGTAGACAACTAGAATCTTTATCTGTGAAGTACATAACAGACATTAACAAATGTTACAATAAGAAGTTCATGCTGTATAACAAGTACTAGGCTTATGAGCATCTGAGCTTGCTATAATCAAGGTAGTGGGTGGATGGGGTGGGTGATATTAGAGTGGGAGTTGCATGGGCATAGCCAGCATGTTTTTAGGTGCGCTTTTAGTAAAGTTTTGAAGTGGGTGCATGATGGTATGGAGGTAATTGTGGGTGGGAGGGAGTTCCATAATTTGGCTATGGTGCAAGAGAATAGTGCTTCACCAGCAGAGTTATTGGCTTTAGTGATCTGCAAGTAATTTTTGTTGCTGGATCTTAGTGGTCTAGTGGTGCGATATGGTTGGAGTAGATTCTGGAGGGATGGGACATTTAGTGGATGGTTACTAATTTGTGGGTGAGAGAGAGTTGATACCATTGAAGGAGGTGAGGGAGTTCAAGCCAGCCCAGTTCAGCAAGTGAGAGACAGTGATGACTATGGTAGGATGCCCCTGTGGTGAATTTGGAATGGTGAATTAAGTTCCCAATGTTAGATACAGTGCTTAAATATCTAGTGCTAGAAATCTGCAATTGTGGAAGAAATGTGCTGCTTGGATGTTCATGTGACTTTATAGCTCTGTGTGTATGTTGTGTGTGTGTGTGTGTGTGTGTGTGTGTGTGTGTGTGTGTGTGTGTGTGTGTGTGTGTGTGTGTGTGTGTGTGTGTGTGTGTTTGTGTGTGTCTTTGACACTGTGTGAGCCTGAAACGATTGAATACCAGGGTTTGCTCTGCTATAGAAATCAAAATTCAGCATGTTTACATTAGTCAGTGTTCATTTAGCTGAGAAGATAACACTCTGAGAGGCTACTCAGACATTTAATTAAGCAGTAAATCACAATACAAGACATGTATAGGGAGATTAGTTAAACTCAGAGAAGAAAAACAAGAACAGCAATGCGGTCTCTCGAAAAAATCAGTTGCCTAAATTGTAAAAACTATGCATACTTGCACAGAGCCTTACATCTCAGTATCATAAAGGCTACTGAAAGTTAGCTTGCACCCTACATATAGGACTTCAACAGGTCCTAATCTATCAGACCTGTTAGACATTTACAAGTTCAAAGGTTTCATAAACACCTGCTCAAGGGATGTCAGTTGAAAATAAGTAGAACATGTTGGAGAGATAGGTACATATCACAGAGAGAACTGCTTCTATGGAATTGTGTCTAGGACACATAAAACAAATTATTTCTGCTACTCTATTCAAATGTGATTCAGAAATATGAAAAACTAACCACAAATTCACCCCAGTTTAGCACTCCTATCCCTCGTGGATAGGGGAAATATGTAAATGTCCCAACATATCCTTGTTTGGCCGACCTCCAGGTTATTTGTGTGTAAAATCTAAAGGCTAAAAACTACCATGAGATTGTAAGACTAGGCTTCTGAAGATCCTCATAAATCAATAGCCTAGTAAGTACTTATGATCAAGGAATCTATAAGAAGTTATAATACAGGTTCATAGTTTCATAGGTAGGTACTAGACTATCTGCCCGAAGGCATTTATAAGCCTAGCCAGAATATGTTGGCTTTCGCCGCCCCTTAGATTAGTTCCCTGTGCCTCTGTCCAGCAGAGCCACTGAAGTGATCCTCGAGGTAAACTTTCTGTTTCCCATCCACTCGTCAATATTTCTTTTGAAGAGTGTCAGAGAGGAGCTCTGCCTAATGTAGATTGAGATCTTGTTCCAAAGCATGGGAAGTCTCTGGGACAGGATTCTCTCCCTCCAGCGTGTCCTATTTATTGCTGTGATGAGGTTTAGATCCCTAAAGCATGTGGCTCGTGGGGATAAGGTTTTCTTTAGGTGGAGCATGTCAATCAATTCTGGATTGGACATGGCCTTGTATGTCAGGCAGAGATCACCTCTGAGTAGGCGGTATGCAACCGAGTACAGCTGTAATTTCTTCAGTCGAGCTGCATAGGGCATCTGTTTGAGGCCAGTGATCCCCTTAGTGAGGTACTTCTATGGTCTTTCTAGCTGTTGCAAGTCCCAAATGGGGCGTTGTACTCTATGATGGGTCTGATGACTAGAGGGGCACAATGACCTCTTTTGATCTGGATGCAAACCCTTTTGTGATTAGGTGGGCCACATAGAAGGATTTTCTAACCACTTTGGCAATGTGATTATCAAAGGTGAGATTACTATCTACTTGGGTTCCCAGATCCCTTATTTCGTCTTCCGTATTTAGGGTACTACCACCTATGTGATAGTTTGTGGGTACTTTGTTTTTTCCAAAAGGGATGACTATGCACATTTTGGCATTTAGCTTGAGGCCATGATTTTGACACCAGGTATTCATCTCAGTGAGACCCTTTTGGAGGATGTCTGTGCCAGCCGGAGAGTCAATTATAGCCCCTAGTTTGCAGCTGTCTGCGAACTTGGTCAGTCATAGTCCACCTGTGCTTGCCTGTACCTCTGAGAAGTATATGCTGAACAGGGGGGGTCCTAGGACTGAGCCCTGGGGAACTCCACTTGTAACCGATTTAGAGTCGGACCTAGCTCCCGCAACTCTCACCATGTGGGTTCTCTCCGTGAGCCAGTTGGCAACCCATTTTGTGACATAGGGGTTTCGGTTCAGGCTGGTGAGTTTGTCTATAATACCAGAATGGGGAATGGGGAATGGTGTCGAAGGCCTTTGCAAGGTCTAGGTAGGCTGTGTGTACCACCTTTCTCTCATCTATAGCCTTGGTAACTGTCTCAAAGAAGTCCAACAGGTTTAGGAGGCATGATCTGCCCTTAACAAGGCCGAACTGGGTAGTGTCCAGTGTTTGGAGGTTCCCAATGTCTCTGTTAATGAGTTCCATGATGACGCATACTGGAGCAATGCGGCAACTGCCTCATGTACACAGACAATCCTCTCCTCCTACCACCCAACACTACAACCTGCGAGAGATGCACTTACATAGCAAAACTGGAAGCAAAGCTCTTTCCGGCCAAGATTGTGCTAGACAGTCAAGAGGAGAAGGTTAACACCTGCATTACACCTCAAGCAACTCATAGCTCTTCAAAACCCATACCATCAACACCCACACATAGCAACACTAAACCCACATATGCGGAGGCCCTTAACATTAACCTGCCCAAGCAACAAAGACCTCCGAAGCCAAAATGGAAACAAACACCAGTCACAACCAAAGTGACACATAGCTCACACCAGTGTGCCACCCAACAACAACCCTTAAGGCAAGACAATGTACCCAACACTTTAGTCATAGGTGACTCTATATTCAGGCACACTGATGTCCCACTCACCAGGCTGAACAAGGAGAAAATTACAGTCAGCTGCCTGTCGGGTGCCAGGATCCGCCACATAACGCATGCACTCAAGTCACTCCACAACAAGTACAAATACGACTCTGTCATTGTCCATGCTGGAGTGAATGACTTGAAACATACCTCCCTGGACTACACGAAAAGAGACATGGAAGAGCTCTTGGATCATGTGACCCAGGCAGGTATGACCCTAGCCCTGAGTAGCATCCTGCCTTTGCCCAAAATGATACCACAGTATAAGGACAGAATGACTGACTTCAACAATTGGCTAAGCTTCTGGTGTCATTCAAAGGGGATCCAGTATTTGTCTGCCTGGGAGGACATGATCGACAAACCACGATACTTTGCCAGAGATGGTCTGCACCTGTCATCCCTGAGATTCAGGTTACTGGCTAAAGCTCTTGCCACACCTATAGTGCCTTTTTTAGGCAAGGTTCAAGGGATAAAACCACCACCGTAACAGATACAAGCATGCAAAATCTAAAGGTAATGCTACTCAATGCTAGAAGTCTACACCTCAAAATGCACTCTCTCGAGGCACTCCTAAAAATGGAGAACATCGATATCTGTGCAGTAACTGAGACCTAGTTTAAGGCTCCAGAGAGCACCCCTGCAATACCAGGCTACAATTCTTACCACACTTTTTGGCCACAAAACCAAGACCGAAACACTAAAGGTAGAGGAGTGTCCATATTCACCAAGGATATTCACACCTCCAGGCTAGTTGCCCAACACAATGCATCTGAAATTCTCCAGGTGCAGCTAACACTAGGTAAGACTGCAATCTAAATTGTAGCTTGGTACAGATCCCCCACCCTGCCCCAAGATTCTCACTACACCTTTCTAAACATATTGGAAAATATTAAGATACAACCAAACACTCTAATACTGGGTGATTTCAACTACCCTGCCATTAATTGGCAAAACTACTCTGGTACCAACTCCTTTTCTCAATGGTTCTTGGAATTCATAAATTCCAATGCCCTGGATCAACTAATCCATTGTCCCACCAGGGGCTCCAATATCCTAGACCTGGTCATTACCAACATGGGAGATAGATGGTCCACACCAGTGGTCACCCCCTCATTGGTCAGGTCTGACCATAAGCAAATCACCCTTGACATCCACATCCCACCCCCACTCCCCAGTAAGGAAACCTCCTTAAAATACTTCTCCAAAGCCAACTTCAAGCTACTGAAGTCAGACGTGACAAATTTCACAACACCCAAGCAGATGGGATCTGGAAGTTCGACTGCAGAATCCTACACTAAGGCACTGTACGAGCACATCCACTCGTGCATGAATCGTGCCATCCCAAATAGAACCAAGATGCTCTTCTCCAAAAAAAGGAAGTCAATCTGGTGGGCCCCTGCTATAAACAAACTATACAAGAGAAGGAAGAAACTGTTGCAAAAAAGAGGAAAATCCCAGGATGCAAAAAACTCCCTCACCAGCCTCAGTAAGAAGGTGAGATCCCTCATAAAATCCCCAAAAGCTAGTTACGAAAATAAAGTTGCCAAAGATTCCAAAGACAACCACAAAGCATTCTATAGTTATGCCAAGAATCTAAATGGCAATACTCAGATCTGCTCTGAGCTACAACAGAATGGCATTAAATATACTGATCCCAAGGATATTGCAAATATCCTGGCAGATCGATTTAGTGCCAACTTCACCCCCCTCTCACCCCCTAAAGGGCCCATCTCAATACCAAAAGATTGCCAAATTCTGATAATCATGGCCACACAGGTAGAAACCGCACTCTCCAAAGCTAAGAATACAGCATCCATGGGACCAGATGACATCCCAGGCTGTGTACTACATGAACTACAAAATGAACTGGCACCTCACCTAAGTGTTATGTTTAATCATAGCCTCACCTCAGGCTTCGTGCCCACTGAGTGGAGCACAGCTACAGTTATCCCGCTCCACAAGGGAGAATCTGCCTTTGATCCCAGGAACTACCGTCCCATCAGTCTGGCAAGCCTGATCTGCAAGGGCATGAAACACATTATCATGGAACTTATAAACAAAGACATTGGCAACCTTCAAACACTGGACCCCACCCAGTTTGGGTTTGTGAAGGGCCGATCTTGTCTTCTGAATCTGATTGACTTCTTCGATTCAGTCTCCAGAGCTGTGGACAAGGGTAATGCGGTCCACACAGCCTATCTGGACCTCGCCAAGGCCTTCAACACCATCCCCCACTCTGGAATCATAGATAAACTTACTAAGCTGGGCATAAATCCCTACGTCACTCGATGGGTTGCCAACTGACGTACTGACAGAACCCAGACTGTAAAAGTAGCCGACTCCAAATTCAGCTCCAGACAAGTGACAAGTGGAGTACCTCAGGGTTCAGTCCTGGGACCACTCTTGTTTGGCATCTACTTCTCTGAAGTACAGGCCAACACTAAGGGACTCTGGCTAACAAAGTTTGCAGATGACTGCAAACTGTGAGCCATTATTGAATCCCCAAATGATGTGGATATTCTACAAAAGGGCCTTGCAGAAACAGATGCCTGGTGCCAGAGCCATGGGCTCAAGCTTAATGCCAAGAAATGTATAGTTATCCCCTTTGGAAAAAAACATGTACCCATGAATTTTCACATAGGTGGCAGGACACTAAACACTGAAAGTGTGAAGAGAGAAATAGGGACACAGGTGGACAGTGGTTTCACTTTTGATAATCACCTTGTCACAACAGTCAGGAAATCCTTTTATGTGGCACAACTTATCACTAAGCGATTTTCATCCAGAAAAAAGAAGGTCATTGTCCAACTATACTCATCCTTCATTAGACCCATTATAGAGTATAATGCCCCATTTTGTATGTACCTCACAAGGCATCTGCAACAGCTGGGAAGACCACAGAAATACCTAACTAAAAGAATCACAGGCCTAAAGCAGATGCCATATGCTGACCGTCTAAAAAAACTCCAGCTATACTCTGTGGCATAAAGTCTACTCAGAGGCGATCTCTGCTTAACATACAAGGCCATGTCAAACCCTGAGCTGTTGGACATGCTCCACTTAAAGAAATCCCAATCCCTCAGAGCCACACGCTCCAGGGATCTAAACCTTGTCATTACAATGAACAAAACATGCTGGAGGGATAGGTTCCTGACCCAGAGACTCCCCATACTCTGGAATAGAATGCCCATACATGTCAAGCAGAGTGCCTCATTGGCCCTCTTCAAAAGGAACCTTGATGTTTGGATGGGAGATAGGAAATTCACCCCGGGGATCATGTCAGTCACCCTGCTAGACAGGGGCCTAGAGAAGTAAATATTGTGGGAAGAAATATCCAGGGAATTGTTATGGCTAGGCTTGCATAGGCCCTAGCACCGATATCCTAGTACCAACCTATGGACCTATGAACCTATGCACTCCATAGCCTTGCAGACCAAGCTAGTCAGGCTTATAGGGCGATAGTTCCTGGGGTCTGTTGTGGCTCCACCTTTATGGAGTGGAATAACCGCTGCTGTGCACCACTCTATGGGTACGTAGCCTGTGGAGAGGCTGAGTTTGAACAATGTGTTTAGGTGAGGGGTTAGTTCGTCTTTGAGCTCATGTAGGATGCAGCCTGGGACACCATCCGGTCTCATTGATGCTGTGTTTTTGGCTTTGGAGAGGGCTGTTTTAACTTGAGTGCCTGTGATTTCAGGGACTCTGCATTCTTTTGGTATGGTTATGGGCCCTCTTGGGGGTTAGAGGGGGGTGAAGTTTGTGCTGAACCTGTCTGTCAGGATGTTGGCGATATCAGTCGGTTCAGTGTATTTTGTGCCATTCTGCACTAACTCCAAGCAGATCTGAGCATTGCCACTTATATTCTTGACATAGCTAAAGAATGCCTTGTGCTTATCTTTGGAATCCTTGGCAATTTTTCTTTCAAAGCTCGCCTTGGATGATTTTATGAGGAATCGTAGTTTCATGCTGATACTGATCAGGGATGTCTTCCCTTCTTGGGATTTTACTCTTTTCTGTACTAGTTTCCTCCTTCTATTGTATAGCTTGTTTATGGCAGGAGTCCACCAGACTGGTTTCCTTTTCTTGGAGGAGTGAGTCTTGGTTTTGCTTGGGATGGCATGATCCATGCATTCTTGTAAGTGCCCGTAGAATGCCTTAGTAAAGAATTTTGCAGCTTGGGCAGCATTATCCTTCAGCATGGGGGCTTTGAAACTTTCCATTTCGGTCTTAAGTAACGTGAAGTTTGCTTTTAAAAAGTTTTTCACAGTGGTTTTCTTGTCCGGGGGTGGGGGCAGAATGTGAATATCCAACGTGATTTGTTTATGGTCAGATCAAACCAGGGAGGGGTTGACCTCTGGTGTGGAACACCGGTCATCCATGTTGGTGATGACCAGGTCCAATATGTTGTCACCTCTGGTGGGAGTGTTAACTAGTTGAACCAGGGTGTTTGAGTTTATAAATTCTAGGAAACGTTGGACAAGGGATGTAGTACTTGAGTAGTTCTCCCAGTTAATGTTTAGATAATTGAAATCACCCAATATTAGGGTGTTTGGTAGCACCTTTATGTTTACCAGTGTTTCCAGGAACCCAGAATGGGGGTCCTGGGACATGGTGGGTGATCTGTAGCAAGCTAAAATTTGAATTGCAGTTTTTCCCATTGCTAGTTGCATGTGGATGATCTCTGAAGCATTGTGCTGTGCCACTAACCTGGAGGTGTAAGTATCCTTGATGAATATGGATACGCCCCCGCCTTTTGTATTTCAGTTTGGGTTCTGTGGCCGAAATGTATGGTATGAGTTGTAGCCTGGTAGTGCTGGGGTGCTCTCTGGAGTCTTAAATCAGGTTTCTGTTACTGCACATATATCGATTTTCTCCACACTGAGGAGTGCCTTGAGTGTGTGCATTTTGAGGTTCAGACTTCTGGCACTGAGTAGCACTACCCTCAGTTTTTTGTTTCTTGTGCTATTTACAGCGGTAGGTTTGTCTTTTGAGACTTGCCTAAAAAAGGCATTATGGGGGCGGCAAGAGCTTTGGCCAGTATTCAAAAGCCTAAGGGTGACAGGTGCAAGCTGTCTCTAGTGAAGCAGCGTGGCTTGTCGAGCATGTCATCCCAGGTGGATAGACACTGGATCCCCTTTGAATGACACCAGAAACTTAGCCAATTGTTGAAATTGAGAATTTTTTCTTTATACCGTAGTATCATTCTTGGTGAGGGCAGGATGCTACTCAGGGTCAGGGTCATACCGGCCTGGGCTACGTGATCAGAGAGCTCTTCCATGTCTCTTTTCATGTAGTCCAGAGAGGTACAGCTCAGGTCATTCACACCAACCTGGACAATGACAGAGTCATATTTGTACTTGTTCTGTAGTGACCTGAGTGCTTGTGTTATGTGGCGGCTCCTGGCGCCTGACAGGCAGCTAACAGTAACCTTCTCCTTATTCAGTCTAGTGAGTAGGATGTCAGTGTGTCTGACTATAGAGTCACCTATTACTAGTATGTTGGGTATGTTATTTTGCCTTAAGGGCTGTGATTGCATGGCACACTGGTTTTGTGAAGTATGTGTTTCATGGTTTGTGTTGGGTGGTGGAGGTTGCTTGGATGTTTGCTTTGGAGGTCTCTGTTGGTTTTGCAGATTTTTTTTTAGAGCCTCCGAGTATGTTTTCATGTATTTATGTAAGTTTTTTTCCAGTGCTGCTTTAATGGGTTTATGTGAGACTGGTGGTGTGATGCAAGTATTTCCCTTCTCCTCTTGACTGTCTGATCCAGTCTTGGGTTGAGAGAGCTTAGCCTCCAGTTTGGCTGTATAACTGCATCTCTTGCATGTATTAGTGTTTGGTGGTAGGAGGAGAGGGTTGTCTGTGTACATGAGGCAGTTGTAACATTAACTCAAAATGCCCAGATTCACCAGTTGGACTGGAGAGTACACCTGAAACTGCCCTTTGGACATGCCTGGATAGGTACAGTGAACTGTTTTACTGGATGGCTGGTAAGGTCGAATAGAGAGCCTTGTCCTTCTGTACAGTACAGGAGGGTCTAGTGCTAGGGTTTATAAGTGCTTGCTATAAGTTTTGAGCAAATCTGTTAGTTTGTCTAAACATGTAATCTTTGTAAGACAGATGCTTTATTATTAGCAGGATACATGAATGTGTGGAAACAAACTCTTCATTGTGATGGTAAAGGCATAGACTACCAGGAGAATAAGATACTTGGTTAGAATACATGGATGTTGTGTGTAGCTGGTACATTACACAGGCAGAGATTTAACAAACTGAAAGAAATTCTAAATCTACAAGTCAATGAAAGGGACACTGTATTAAATACATTTCTCATAATCTTTGAATTCTGTGTTATTGTGACTATGATTGGACAGTATTTTAACCATAATGGATATTCTATCACTCTGTGCAAACATCCCAAAGATGGCACTGCTGCCTGTCTCAAGCACTTACAGAAAAAAAACATTGGATCACTGTGTTGTACCCTGATCTGAATCCCAACTGGTCATCTCACATCTTACTCTCTGCGTATTGGTTTATCAGTCACCCTTTCCAGCATTTTTTTTGTGTGACAGGAGTTGGAGACCTGAATATAGGCCACAATTGTGATTTCCCCTTTGTTCTGTCATACTGGTACTAGGACGATTATTTTCCAGTCATCTGAGATATGTCTTTCTCTCCATATTATTACTGAGTACCCTCAGAAGCCCACTCAACGTTTTGTTCGTATCTGCTGTGACCTCATGTGAGCCTATTGGTTTCTCTGACTTCATTTTGCTTAATGTTCTGACTTCTTATAGGTGGGGTCTTCTTCCTTTTACAGTGTAGGCTGTGTCTAGGGCAGTGCAGCGTCTGAGGGATATTCTTCATTCAGCAGCTGCTGGAAGTACTCCTTCCATCTGCTTTGATGTCTTGTGGACAGATCAGCAGGTTGTTTGTGGCACCCCATATGAGAGGTGACCAGTGACCATCTTCTTTATCATTCTGACCATAAATAAATCTCTAAATCTCTTACTATACATAAAACTGGGAATATACCTGTTTCTCCAAAATCTGAAACTCAGTCCTCCCAAGCAAACTAAACATCTGCAAATTTTTAATGGGCATCTTAAGCAGCATCCAAGACACTCCTGGATCTGTTAGCGTTCATCCACTGGATACAATGTACACATATACTCTCAAACAAACGTTTTTATTTAACATAAAAGGTTTATGTCAAAATGACCGAGACTTATCAGATTTTGTCATGGGGAGGGGTTGGCGTTATAATTTCATTGATCAGGTCATCAAGTAATTTTTGGAATTGAAGAGGTGGATGGTAAGTAATAGTAAGTAATAATATATATTATGGGTGCTTTCTTGTTTAGCTGTACTGAGAATTAGCCAGGTTGGCTACAACTCAGTTATGGATGTGCTTTGTTTATTAAGACAGTACCATCTCCTTTTTTTACCAAGATGGGCGTTCGACTGATAATTACATCATGGAATATACTGGGTTTTAGAATGTCATTTTCAATGTAATATTATGTGATTTTAACTAGGCCAGACAAGAAGGGCTTAAAACAAATCCTTCTGATGTAAAATATCTGTCGTACTACCTGCATGTAAAAGGCAGCAGAATAATTGGAGGTATCAGAGGAATTTGTGCAGTTCTGTGCTCCATTATTTGCTTTACTATTTCTGCAAATTATTAAGGGCAGCAGTACTGGGGGTCAGCCTGTGCACTACATGTGGCCATTTATGGCTTGTGAGTTGGGGTTTTACCAACTGAGGGGGTGGTAAGTATTAAGTATAAAGTATGTATCTGTACTGGCAGAGAAGTATGGGGCAAACTAAATAGTTTGTTTAGCACGATGTATATGGATGGTTGTAGCATTTTGTGATGGATTTGGGAAGGAAAAGAAAACATTTAGACCAGAAGAGAATATATCACAGTAAGCAGCATCACTTTCTGAAGCACTAGGTTTTGTTGTTCAAGCAGTGCTGTCAATCATTTGGAGGTACATCCTTTGTTTTAGTCTGGGACCGTGATATCGTAGTACGAAAGGAGAATAATTCGTGTGAGATTGAGGCAAACGCAGTGGCAGAAATGCATAATTGTACCATTTGGGAAGTTACCCATCCTGGATAATTACCATATTGATAATACACCCTTAAGATTTGATCCAGTGGTTAGGGTTCTGGGTATGCACATTGACAGTAGCCTTACCATCAACCAAGTGGTGAGGAAATTCTTTTATGTTGCACAATGTATAAGTAAAGGCATGGCATCTAGGTCCAAGGAGGTCATTATCCCAATGTAGTCTGCCCTTGTCAGACCAATCATAGAGTGCAATGCTCCCTTCGGTATATACCTGACCAGCCATATGCAGCAACTAGACTGATCTCAGATGTTCTTCTATTATTTATTTTATTTATTTACATTTGTTTACCGGGAAATTCCAACGGGACGCAGGTCCTTTTTCAGTGGATGCCCAGAGAGAAAAGCTCTACATCATGTACATGATAGAGATACAAAGTTGTAGCAATAGTAAACAACATTACAGGTTGTTGGCTTTAATACAATAACAAGATATTGATTATCAACAGTATATACAGAAGATGTTGCAAGTTAAGATAGTTTCTTGTCATTTATAATATTAGTAACAAAGTTGTCAGACAAAATGTTAAAGTATGTAAAGACAACTAGCTATTTCTGACTGTGGATAGTAGTGGCAGTAGTATAGTTGGGTTAAGAGTCTAGGTGGGGGGTAAGGGTGGGGGTATTAGTCTGGATTAGAACAAGGACAAAGCCAGTGCAACTTTAAGTGGAATTTGAGTGCAGTCTTGAAAAGGCTGCGGGAAGGTAGAGTAGTTATAGAGGGTGGAAGATTGTTCCAAAGTTTAGATATAGTTCATGAAAATATAGATTGTCATGCTGAGTTTTTGGGTTTGAGAACAGTGAGTTGATTTTTGTTGCTTGATCTTACAGGAAAAGTTTTGTCTTACTTGGGTTGAGTAGGAGCTGAGCATTGGATAGCCAGCTTTCTACAGAAGAGAATGATTCCTGTGTGATTTGTTGTAGTTCTGGTAGAGTGGGGGCAGAGCAGATGAGAGTAGAGTCATCTGCGTACTGTATAAGAGATGCTTGTGTGGTGGCAGTATGTAGGTTGTTAGTGAAAAGTGAGAATAGCAGAGGGCCAAAGATAGACCCTTGAGGAACTCTGAGAGTAACTGAGAGGTGAGTTAATAGGTTATTGTCCCAGATTACTGATTACTGGCATTCGTGTAGATAGCTGTGGAACCAGTTGCAGGCTGATTGTGAGAAGGAGAGATTGGGGAGAGTAGAGATTACTAGCTCATGAGATACCATGTCAATGGTACAAAAAGAAGAAGAAAATTCTTTACAAAAAGAATACAAGGTGTAACACATCTGCCTTATGCAGAGCGCCTTAAAGCCCTTTCCCTCTACTCAGTCTCCTACAGATTACTTTAGGGGTGATTTATGCCATACTTAAAAGGCATCTGCAAACCCTACACTTATGAATCTCCTACATATTTGTAAGTCAAAGAGTGACAAATACAAGAGATAAGGACCTGAATTTTGTCTGTGACTTAAACAGAACATGCTGGAGAGACAGATATGTGTCCCAGAGACTGCTCCTCCTGTGGAACAGGCTTCCCATCCATGTGAAGCTGAGTTCATCTATTACCCAGTTTATGCACAACCTAGACCAGTGGATGGAGACTAGGAAATTTACACCGAGTCTTGTACACATGTCCGTTATGGACACAAGCAGCTTATAATTGCCTGGCCTCAATGTCCTGTTTGGATACAGGACATCATTATTCTTTCGGGAAAACTTGGCTAGGCTTAGAAAGACCCCTCAGGTAGTTAGCCTGGTAACAATCTATGAATCTGTGAATCATTGTGGTAGTGTGTTTTGTGGAGGAGGAAGAGGAACAGGAAAAGAATAGATGGAATATAAGAGTCGTGAGCTGATTAGGGATGGTTAGAGGAAATGATATGTGAGTGGGTGGTAAACGGGGTAAGGTAGTGAGTTTCCCCAATAGGAAAATAGTGCAATTCTGAAAAAAAATAACACTAAAAAAGAAATGTACTGCCTTCAGGGAACGAGCCTCAGTAGTGAGCTTCCAAATGAGATAAGTAAAGGAAGCAGTAATTCTTAGCGACACAGCCCAGACGTAGACAGAATGAAGGTATCTGAACAGTAACTTAACATTATCTAACTTAACAAAAAGTTGTGCAGACGTAGAGCAAGCAACATTAGACACTATTTATACTTTGTGACTATGTAAACAAATGCTCAAGGTTTCATATGTAATTTATATAGTTAAAGTTATGAATAAGATGTTTTTGCTGACAAATGTTTACTGTTTCTTGGTTACTAAAGTCCATTCTTGTGTAACTCAAAGCGCTTTGATTTTCTTTGCTGGCAATCCCAAAGGTTACCATTTTGATAATTTGCATTGGTGGAGGATACATGACCCTTCAAAGTCATTTAACCTGCCAATGTGCTCCCAGGTTTCCTGTGAAATGAGGAACTTGAGCTTAATTATTCAGTTAATTAAAAATAAGGAAATTAATTTATTCCATGAGAGATGGGTTAGCCTCATCAGAATGGTTCAAGGTTCACTGACCGAGAGGTCTGCAGGCCTTCCTCTCAGGATGAAACTGGCTTGTATATCATATGTAAATCAAAAGTATACAAATGAGGGCCCTGGGGTTGTTACTTCTGTGACTTACACACAGAGTAAGGAGCTAAAATGCTACATCTTTATCTTTGTATCTTATCTTCTCCATCTTTGGAACTTGGAAGAGATGGACTTTTTAATGGTCAGTGCCATTCCATTTGTGATGTCTAGCATATTAGTGTACAGTAATTATTCTATGCTTCTTAGACTAATTCTACTGTAGTCTCTCTTACACTATTAATTGTTTCTGGAGGTTTTCTCCATGAGCCCCTGCTGAAAGGGGGTTTCATTCCAAGAGAGGCTTCTTCTTTTAACAATGTTTATCAAGGATTTATTCTAATGATGTTTGGGTATGACATTCCAGGGTCGGCCTGAGAGGAACATAAACGTTTGCTATTTCACCAAACATTAAAAATTATACATATGTTTAAACCACAAATATACATAACCATGGCCCTGTTAACAATTGTTCACTGCAAGGACTTGGTTTGGGATTTCAGTAAAACACTATGACTGCATATTAACTTTTTACAGGCTTTAACTAATTGGAGTGGTACAGCAGCAGCAATGTCACCTCACAGCAAAAGATTCTCCGATTTGATTCTTGGCTGACGTGCCTTCTATGTGGAGTGTGCATGTCCTCCCTGCATTCATGTGGGTTTCCTCTGGGTGCTCCAGTTTCCTCCCACGTCACAAAGACATGCATCTGGAGCCTTTCTACACCGGGCCAATGCTGAAAATTGGCTTCATTCTAAGTCGGACTTTCCCAGTTAACAAATGTTAAATAAATAAATTGTTAATTCTCTTTGGCTATTAATGAAGTGCAGACCTATATCTAGAAAGTGTGATGTCCCATTGAAATTAAGAAACTTAAAAATCAGGATTCAGTATTTTGTGCATCTGCAGACTGTTTCTTGCACAACAATACATAATTAAAACACAGATATGTTAACACAGATATGTATAATAATACTTACCAAGTTTGCATCTCCAAACCCTTCCTCTGATGAGTGCTCTGCACTCTCTCCTTCTTAGCAAAACGGATGCATAGCTTAGAGCCATCTAATTCTGCACCATTTGCTTTGTCTACTGCAGTCACTGCATTTTGTAGGTGCTGAAAGTAGACATAACCCAAACCAGCCGATTGTTTGTCTCTTTCTCTGCGGAAAAGATAGACATTTTTCACATTTCCATAATGAGAAAAGAACTGATACAGGCGTTGTTCTGTGGTCTGCCTATTTAGCCCAAATACTGCCACGGTGGTATTAGCAGTTGGCTCTGCAGAGTCAGACACTTTCTTGTCATTAATACTTCTCTCCATGTTTTCACCTGCAAAATGAAGAAAGAATCACTGCAAAAATGAAATAAGATATTTGAATCTTGTGTTACTAAACCATCTATATTTGTGTTTCTCCATATTTCATCCACCTATAACACCCCATCTATTTCAGAGATTAATGATTACTTGTTGAAGGTCTTTTCTCCGATGGACCAAACAATAAAAAAAAAAAAAAAAAAATCACTGAAAGCCAGATTTAGTGAACATGATTTTAAAGCCTTTTTTGAAGGGGCACACCCCTTGTATCCCCATATTGGGGAGACCGCACCCCTTAACTTATCTATACCAACTCCACTGTCACCCTATTTCAGTCCCTAACAACACAGTAACAGCCTAGGCTAGATGCATTAAAGAGGATCAGAGGGAAACATACAGATGTACTGGTAAACAGAAGGAGCAACTGGTTGAGATCTGTTTAAATTATTGCAGCAGTATCCTGTAAAGGGATGACTAGATGGGTATATGGTTCTTGTCTGTTATTTGTTGCATCATTCCATTTTGCTAGTATGGCATCATTTCTCAGGGCTCAGAAGAAAACTTTTTGACTTTGCTATAGGACATGTATGAGTCATAAAAATTCACTGTGAACAACACTGCTTTCTCTAAGGTACTGGTGAAACAGATGGAATGGTGAAAATTATAAGACTGGTTCACCAATTTAAAAGCTTGTTGTTAATCATTTTGAACATGTCTCCATTAGAATTTCGACACAGGGCTGAATTCAGAACACATTGCTGCATTGTGCTAAGCTAATCTGTGTAATGAGCAGCCATTGCCAGGGTAGTTGTGATTTAGATAACCAGCAACATGATGTCTCTAGGAAAATAAAATAGTTGTCAGTGTTAAATGTAATAACTATATAATGAAGTGCCACATATGATAGTGAGGCAAAACAAGGTGGAGGAGTGATTCAGAAGCATCTAAATGCCACACAGCAATAATGCATTGCCTTTAGATTTAAAATCATTCATATATCCATGTTAAGATAGAGAACATTATACAAATATGCTTGGGGCTATTGCAGCCATTGTAAATCTCTATTTGCAGGAGACAGTCATTGCATCTACTTGATCAATGGTGCCCGACATTGCTCTGCACTAAACAATATGCAACTGAAATACACATGCAAAAATACCATCTATCCATCTGTATATAATAAATGTTATAAAATAACACACACACACACACACACACACACACACACACACACACACACACACACACACACACACACACACACACACACATATAGTTAGATAGATAGATAGCTAGATATACTATAATATAATATAAAACACACACACACACACACATATATATATATATATATATATATATATATATATATATATATATGTATATAAATATCAAAATATAATACATAATATACATATATAAGGTCTAAAAGAATTCATTAGTTTGCCTGTCTGAAAGATAAATATATATATATATATATATATATATATATATATATATATATATATATATATATATATATATATATATATATAGCCCAAACCAGTGAATGTTTAGGACTAAATGAACATTTCCCAAAGGGACTGCTAGAGATTCTTAGCTGAATTTAATGAGCCTTACTTATTCCTTAGTAGTGAATTTACTTCTCCAGTGGAAATAGGTGAAGAAATGTTGTTTTCTCCAAAAATCTTTATTAGTTGATGGATGAGCACTTAAATAGATATTCAAAGATTACAGAGTTGATACTTGCACAGTACAATAAAAAAAAGGGCTGAGAGATGCTTTACCAACGTACCATGCATGTGTATACCCACACATGACTATGCTTGCATAGTACTATTCAGTATCGACAGGGCTCTGGGATTCTTTACCAACGTGCCATGCATGTGTTTACCCACACATGACTATGCTTGCATAGTACTATTCAGTAATGACAGGGCTCTGGGATTCATTACCAACATACCATGCATGTGTATACCCACACACAACTATGTTTGCCTAGTACTATTCAGTAATGACAGGGCTCAGAGATGCTTTACCTACGTATCATGCATGTGTATACACACACATGACTGCTTGCATAGTACTATTCAGTAACGACAGGTCTCTAGGATGCTTTACCAACATACCATGCATGTGTATACCCACACATGACTATGATTGCATAGAACTATTCTGTAACGACAGGGCTCTAGGATGCTTTACCAACACACCTTGCATGTGTATACCCACACATGACTATGCTTGCATAGTACTATTCAGTGACGACAAGGCTCTGGGATGCTTTAACAACATACCCTGCATGTGTTTACCCACACATGACTATGCTTGCATAGTACTTTTCAGTAACAACATTGCTCTAACATGCTTTAGCAACATACCATGCATGTGTATACCCACACATGACTAGCTTGCATAGTACTATTCAGTAATGACAGGGCTCTGCGATTCTTTACCAACATACCATGCATGTGTAAACCCACATATGTCTATGCTTGCATAATACTATTTAGTAATGACAGGGCTCAGAGATTCTTTACCAACATACCGTGCATGTGTATACCCACACATGACTATGCTTGCATAGTACAATTCAATGACGACAGCACTCTGGGATGCTTTACCAATATACCATGCATGTGTTTACCCACACATGACTATGCCTGCATAGTACTAATCAGTAACAACAGGGCTCAGAGATTCTTTACCAACGTACCATCCATGTGTATACACACACATGACTATGCTTGCATAGTACTATTCAGTGATGACAGGGCTCTTGGATGCTTTACCAACATATCATGCATGTGTTTTGGGGGGGGGTGTAGGAAAAGGGAAAGATAAAATTAGAGAGTTAAACTTAAAGGTAAGACAGATATAGTAGAATCGTATAACTAAGTCGTGGGAATAAGTAGATTATAGGTGGCATATATTTAATGGTAGTATTAAAAGTAGAAAGTGACAGAGTAGAGAAGAGAAGATGGTTGTACTGATGTGTGGATTATGATACTAAAGATTAGGGATAACTCGAATGGTGTAACAGCATACTATATACATAAGTATATTTGCTATGTGAAACAGTTATGCTAGATTAAGTATGCTGTGGATATGTGCAGCTGGGGTTATCAGTGAAATGTTGTTTTAGTTTTCTTTTAAAGGAGATTATGTTGTCTAATTTTGTAAGTGATGATGGGAGGGTGTTCCACAGCTTAGTTATGGAATGGGAATAGAGGCAGCTACCTGTTCTTTTACTAGGTTTTAATACTTTAAGTAGGTGTTTGTTGTTAGAGCATAGATTTTTGGATGGGATGTAAAGTTCAATGATTTTTTTCAGGGAAGGGCAAGACTTGGGTTTATAAATGAGTTTATGGCAAAGGTACGTTGTGTGCAATGTAGGTAATGTCCAAATTCTAGCCAGTTTAGTTCTCTAGAGGCCTGGCAATGGTGGGTGCGGTTTGGTTGGGCTGATGCGGATTTTACAATCTTATAATAACAGAACTGTAGTTTGTGTTGCACAGAGTTGTGCAGATTAGTGAAGATAGGAGACCCATAGAGTAAGGCTGGAAGGAGAAGACGTTTTGAAAGTTTTATTCGGATGGATTTATCTAAGTATTGTTTGTTTCTGTAAAGTTTGCCTAATTTGAAGTGAGTCTTTTATTGCGTTATTAATATGCAAGTCAAAGCTAATTTTGCTGTCAATAGTAATTCCTAGCACTTTGACCTGATTTACTAACTCTGTTGGGGTTTTGTTAATGGAGAATATAGTAAAGTCTGTGGGAACAGGTTTAGATGGAAAGGTGAGTAGTTTAGAGTTATTAGGGTTAAGTAATAACTGTGATTGGATTAGCCAGAGTTCTATGGATGTAAATGCCTTTTGTGTTAACTTTTGGAGGTCAGAGAAGTTACTGGAGGTACAGATTCTGGTTGAATCGTCTGCATATTGCATGGTAGTACAGTGAATGGGAACTTTATTTAGGTCATTTTTAAAAATGTTGAATAGTAGGGGTCCCAAGACTGACCCCCGGGGTACTCCTATGTTATTTGGGAGAGAGCTAGAGAGGTTATTCAGCCATTTTACAGATCGCTGTCTGTTTTCCAAGTAACTAGTGAACCAGGTTAGGGTGGCATCAGAGCATCCTAGTGATTGCAGTCGCTGGATAAGTTTGATGTGGGAGACTGTGTTGAATGCTTTTGAGAGATCCAATAACAGGACTGATGTAAGTAGGTTACTATCTAGGGCATTATAGATGTAATTTGTGAAGGAGACTAGGGAAGTAATGGTACTGTGGGATGGTTGAAAACCATGTTGTGAAAGGGATAGTAGGTTGTTGCTGGTTAGATATTCAACCAGTTGTTTGTGGATGCATTTTTCCATTATTTTAGATAGAGGGGTCAGTATGGAAATGGGTCTAAAATTAGATAGGTCATGAGGGTTTCCACCTTTATGAAGTGGGGTGATTATTGATTTTTTCCAGAGCTGGGGGACTGTGTGTTCTGCAAGTGATCGGTTTATAAGTATACTTACTGGGAAACATATTGCCTTAGCACTAATTTTGAGGTATTCTGGGGGAAGATTATCAGCGGATAAGGAGCCGGGTTTCAATTTGCCAAGTAATGTTTGTATTTGAGAGGTAGCTACAGGTTGGAAGTTAAAAGATGGTATGAAGCTGATACTGCTTTGTGGTATGATGGACAGGTTAATGGGGGTTGGGGTATTGCCTGCGTTTACTAATGTAAGGATAATATCAATTTTTATTAAATATTTCACTGATTTCAGCTAGGCTTTTGTCTGGAAATGGAGATGGGTTTTGGGTGCTGCCAGGATTTGGTAATGAGTTGACAGATTTCCAGAAAAGTCTGGGATTATTACTGTGGATGTTTATTTGTTGGGAGAAGTAAGTCTTTTTGTCCTGATTAATGGCCTGTTTTGCTTTGTTTCTAAGTATTTTGAAGGCGGTTTTGTTGGGTGGGGTCTTATCTTTTCTCAATTTGTGCCATGTCTAGTCTCTGTTAATCAGTAGTTGTTTGGTTGATTTAGGTAGCCAAGGAGCATGGTTATGTTTAAATCTCTTGTTTCTTATGAAGGCTATGGAGTTGAGGGTATCTAGGAAGACAGTATTAAAATAATATACTGCTTCATCTAAGGAAAGATACTTCAGTGGGTTCCAGTTTAGTGTTTGTAATAGGCTGCAAAAGTGAGACTGGCTAAAATTGGCTAGATTTCTGGTAAATTTGTATGAATGAATGCGTGGAGTGGAGGTTGATAGTCTGTGTATCAGAGCTGGTAAGTGGTCACTTAGGGTGTTGGGCTTGGGGTAGTACTGTGGGTGGGATACTAATGTCCAGTTTAGGGTGGATTCAGGGTGATTGTTTGTTGTGTGTGTTAGGGTTTGTATAATTTGTGTAAATTTGAACAGATTGATAGAGTTTTTGGAGTTACTTTGTGTTAGTTTAAGCCAATTTATATTAGTGTCACCGAGGATGATTGTTTCATTTGAGATGTAGTGGTTAGACCATGATAGAAAGTCTTCCAGTGTTGGGATATTGAAACCTGGAGGAATATAGATGATGGCAATAGATATTTGTTTATGGTTGGTGAAAAATAGTGATGCTAATAGGATTTCCATATTATTGAAAGTGGGACTGATTTTTGGGTGGGGTACTATGTTTAAGTGGTAATGATATATTAATGCCAGGCCTCCCCCTTTCTTATGAAGTCTATCTTTTCATAATATTTGATATCCAGGGGGGAGTATTTCTGAGTCAGATATCTGGGGTTTGAGACAGGTTTCTGTTAGAGCAGCTATATCAGGTGTATACTGTGCAAGCCATGCATGGAAGTCTGCTACCTTGTTGCAGATACCACGGATGTTTAATGTCATGATGCAAAGGTCCTTTGGTGTTTTCACTCAGAGTGATACGGGGTTGTTAATATGTTGGGTGGGAGAGGGTCCAGGGTTTGGATGAATATCTCCACTTTGGCATAATAATGTAAAGATAGTGGTTTGGATTGTAGATGAAATGTAGTTAAGTATGGAGTATGCATATGAGATGTATAATTGTTTGATTTTAGGTATATTAAAATGCAGTTTGGTCTTGAAAGTGGTGGTGTCTCTGTGAATGAAGACTGATGGTGAAATATCAGAGTAACTATTTTGGGATGAGGTATAGTATATGTATGCTATAGTTTATGTTGGGGTTAGTTGATGTAGTTTGGTGTTCTGAGAAGTGAGGTGGTAGAGAGTAAGTAGGTTAAAGAGGGATGTCATTAATAGTAGAGTGTGCATGATGTGAAATGTAGGAGGGGTTTAGTTGCTATTGGTGTGGGATGTGAAGAAGTCAGGGGGACTAGTAACGGCAGGTCTCTGAGATGCTTTACCAACATACCATGCATGTGTATACCCACACATGACTATATTTGCATAGTACTATTCAGTAACAACAGGGCTCAGGGATGCTTTAATGATGTACTGTGCATATTTACACCCACACATGACAATGCTTGCACTGTACCATTCAGTAACAAAAAGAGCTATGGGATGCTTTACCAGTGTACCATGCATGTGTATATCCACACATAATGATGTCTGCATTGTACCATTCAATGACAGTGTTTGGGATGTTTTACAGATTTACTGCACACATATATCATATGCCAATGTATCAAGCCTGGCTAACTCTCTCTAGAATGTGTAAAAATCTGTTAACCAGTTTACTGTGTAGTTTCATTTAATCCTGATTTGCGCTCAGGATTAACTCAAACCTGTGGAACTTGTTTAACTTGGTTACATAGGTAAATAGTCTGTTTGTAATATGTAATGCTGGTATTATGTAATGCTGTATCTGCTTACCCTTGGAGCTTTTCTCCCCGGGCCTCCGCTGAAAATGGACATGCATCCATTTGGACTATCCCAGTCAACAAATGCAAAATAAAATAAAAATAAAAATAAATGTACACCCGTGCATGTTGATGTTTGCATTGTACCATTCTATAATGACAGAGCTGTGGGATGCTTTACCATGTACTGCACGTGTACACCCACACATAATGATGCTTGTATCATACTATTCAGTAATGACAGTGCTGTCCAGTGCTTTACCAATGTACGTTGCATGTGTACACTGACACATGTGACAATGCTTGCACAGTACATGAATTTCTTATGTCTGTTATAAAAGTTCACATTCTGAAACCTTGGATCATCAATACTCAAGTTTATAGACTTCAAAAGATCCTTATAATGTTACACCAAATGTTAAAGCTCAAAACAAGTGATTTCTTTGAAGTCCGTGCCCACCCATGAATCCAAATGTATATATACCATCTCTACAGTGGAGTAACACTGAGGAATGGAGATAGTCCCAAAACAGTGCATAGAAATCACAAACACCTCTTAACACCCAACACTCAGACTTGTGAGAGATGCACTTATATCACCAATTTGGAAGCTATGCAGTCTCCAGGCAAGACCGGACTACTTGGTCAAGGGGAGAAGGTCAACACCTGCACCACACCACATGGAACCCATAGCCCTCCTGAATACCCAGTATCACAGCTCTCACATAAAAACACAAACCACATACCCATCTTCATGGAGGCTCTCAATAGAAATTTACCTAAACAGCAGAGACCAAGAAGACAGAAATGCACTCAATCACCACGACACAGCACAAACTGCAGGATACATAGCTCACCTCCACAGTGTGCCCCTCAACCTAAGCCCCTAAAGCTAAACACCTTGCCCAATACACTAATCATAGGTGACTCAAAAGTGAGGCACACAGATGTCCCCCTCACTAGGTTGAATAAGGAGAAGGTAACAGTCAGCTGTCTATCAGGTACTAGAATCTGACACATAACACATGCACTCAGGTCACGCCACAACAAGTACGACTCTGTCATTGTCCATGTGGGTGTGAATGATCTGAGACACGCCTCCTTGGACTATATGAAAAGAGGCATGGTGGAGCTCTTGGATTATGTTGCATAGGCAGGTATGACACTAGTAACAACCACAGATCCGTTTGATAAGGCACCAAAAAACTACTAATAAACCTTCGAAGGTGCCAATATGAACATGTAGCTACACCAGAAGCCCAACACATGAAACAAAGAGTGCTTAACGATAAAGAGACTGGAGTAACATACCCTTTGTGAGCATTTTGTTTCATGTGTTGGTTTTACGGCGTAGCTACAGGTATGACACTAGCCCTGAGCAGTTTCCTACCATCACCCGGAATGATACCACAGTACAAACAAAAAATGATTGACTTCAACAATTGGCTAAGTTTCTGGTGTCATTTTAAGGGCATCCAGTATCTGTCTGCTTGGAATGATATGATTGACAAACCCCGATGCTTTGCCAGAGATGGCCTACATCTGTCACCCCTGAATTTCCAGGTACTGGCTAAGGCTCTTGCTACCCCTATAGTGCCATTTTAGGTGGAGTTCCAAAGACCAAATTACCACTATAACAGCTATAAATGCAATCTGAGAGTCATGCTACTCAATGCTAGAAGTCTGAATCTGAAGATGCACTCGCTCAAAGCACTCCTCAAAATGGAGAACATCAACATTTGTGCTGTAATGGAGACCTGGTTTAAAGTGGCAGAAAGCACCCCTGTGCTACCAGGATATAAATCATTCCACACCTTTTCGCCCCCCAAAATGGACCGAAGCTCCAAAGGCAGTGGTGTCTCCATATTCATAAAGGATATGCACACCTCCAGACTAGTAGCCCAGCATAACGCATCTGAGATACTTCAGGTACAACTAACATTGGGTAAGAAGGCGATCCAGGTCATAGCCTGCCACAGGTCCTCAACCATGTCCTTAGACTCTCACTCCACGTTCCTAAGCACCCTGGAATCTATCAAGGTCCCACCCAACACTGTCTTACTAGGAGATTTCAACTACCCCTCAATCAACAGGGAAAACTACTCAAGCACCAATACACTGGTCAATTCTTCCTGGAATTCATCAATTGCAATTCCCTGGACCAGCTCATTCTGACCCGCACTAGAGGGAGCAACATCCCTGACCTGTTTTTTTTTTCTAACATGGGTGACCGTTGCTCTACACCAATAGTCAATCCCTCCATGGTCAGATCTGACCATAAACTAATCACCATGGAAATCCACATCTCACCCACACCCCCCACAAAGGTAACCACCTTGAAAAACTTCTCCAAAGCTGACTTTGGACTCCTAAAAACAGAGGTGGCTAACTTCACTGCCCTCATGCCAATGGAAAATAGCTGCATGACTGCCGAATCATACACCAATGCACTGTATGAACATGTACACAAATGCATGGAACTAGCTATACCCAACAGAACCAAGATGCTCTTCTCCAAAAAAAAAAAAAAAGGAAGCCAATCTGTTGATCTCCTGCCATTAATAAACTATAACAGAAGGAAGAAACTGTTACAGAAAAAAGTGAAGTCCCAAGACGGGAAAAACTCCCTTATTAGCCTCAATAAAAAGTTGAGATCCCTCATCAAATCCTCTAAAGCTATCTATGAAGGCAGAAGTGTGTCAATCACTAAAAACAATCACAAAGCCTTCTATAGCTATATCAAGAACCCCCACGACAATACCCAGACTGCACAATGGTACCTCATATACTCAGCCAACAGATATTGCCAACATAGTGGCAGACAGATTCAGTGCCAACTTTGCCCTTCTCTCCTCCTCTAAAGGACCAATCACAATACTGGAAGAATGCCAGGCACTCAACATTACTACAGCACAGGTTAAAGCTGCATTGTCCAAGGCCAAGAATACAGCTTCCATGGGACCCAATAATATCCCTGACTGTGTAATACATGAACTAGAAAGTGAACTGGCACCACATCTGTGTGCCCTGTTCAGTCACAGCCTCACCTCATGCTTTGCCCTACCAAATGGCACACTGCTACAGTCATCCCTCTCCATAAAGGGGGAGTGACTACAGACCCAGGGATTTATTGCCCCATGAGCCTGACAAGTCTAATATGTAAAGCTATGGAGCGCATCATCATAGACTGATTAACGAAGATATCGAAAATCTCCACACTCTAGACCCCACGCAATTTGGCTTTGTGAAAGGGAGATCATGCCTGCTCAACATGGATGACTTCTTTAAGTCAGTCTCAAGGGCTGTGAATGAAGGTAAGGCAGTGCATGCACCCTACCTCAATCTGGCCAAGGTCTTTGATTCCATTCCTCATTCGGGAATTATTGATAAAGTCACCAAACTCAGCATCAACCTCTATATCCCTAGGTGGGTTGCAAATTGGCTCACAGATAGAACACACAGTGTGAAAGTAGCAGACTCCAAGTCAGACTGCAACCAGTCATGAGTGGAGTCCCACAAGGATCAGTACTAGGTCCCCTCCTGTTCGACAGCTACTTCTCAGAAGTCCAGGCCAACACAAAGGGACTCTGGCTGGCCAAGTTTGCAGATGACTGCAAGCTGGGAGCCATTATTAACTCCCTAAGTGATGCAGACATCCTACAGAAAGGCCTCGCTGAGACCAATGACTGGTGTCAAAACCATGGCCTT
>NC_056726.1:1492797503-1492821885 GCF_019279795.1 Protopterus annectens
AAGAAAGTGGCTATGGAAATATTTTCTAAAATCTACACTTGTAGTGATTTACAATCTGTCTTTCAAGATTATTGGTCTGAGTTTTTCCTGTGGGTAATGCAAGATATGAGGATATCATGTTAAGGAACCAATCATTGCTCATGAATCTGAGCAGTAATTAACGTACACTATATATCAAAGTTGCTAGATTTTTACTGTCTGTACCTTTAATGGTGTTCTACTGAAATTATTTCCAACTACCACTAGTGTGAGACACCATGTGTGGTGCAATATTAGGGGCCAGACGCACTCAAATGGTAGGAAGAACTAAAGAAACTGAAGAGCAATGCAGGGTATATCAGGAAATCCCACCCACCACTGTCAGTATCCTCAACAGCTCAAGATCTCCATTGGTCCTTACAGGAATAGAGCTACTATGGGGAAAAGTCTGACCAGAAATCTGAATAGAGATTATCAAAAAAAGATTTGGGAGAAAAATAGCAGCCCTGCCATTTTCAATATATTAGACAGAGGTGGGTTGAAGAGATGGGTAAGGATAAACAGTGAGACTAGGTACAATGCCTCTTCTGTGGCAGATGTACCAAAGCCCCCCTACTAAGCTTCACCTTTTAAGTTAGCCAATGAGCACCACATCCTCCTCATTAAAGTATAATGAAGGGGTCTCAGCTAAGGTGAGTCTTTGCCAACAGTGCTGTCCTCCTGGACAGGTCCATGTGCATATCAAATGAAAATGCCTGGACAGTAATTTCACCAGGGCAAAGATGAAGGCAGAGGTTAGATGGATTTTACGGTTCATCTTTTTCCTCCAGAGGATAGTGGGTTGGGCTATTGAGGGTCGTTCCAGATGACTGTGGTACTACCTTGGACAAGGGAGGTAGTTTTGACCATGCTGTTTGTATCAGAATTCTGCTGTATCTGCAAACAAGATCTGTAGGGAATGCAGATTAGGCAAGGGCACACCCAGCAGGACAGCTTCTGGAATATTTTCTAAAATAAATTAATAATGCTAATAAAACAAAATTTATATCATGTTTCACAGAAAAACCACATGTGTATTAAATATTTATAGTAGTATTAATAATATTATTAGCATATGTTCCAGGGCTGTTGTGGGCCCTTCATTTATATCAAGATCTTTACTTGCAGAAACCAGTAATTACTTAGCACTAAACAAGGCAATTAAAATATATCTTTCTGATATAACCCGTATGAAAATTGTACGTGAAGCATAGTGAGTGAAAGATGATAGATTCCATGTACCTGTACAATGAAGACAGGCTTTAATAGAAACTGCTGAAATATGGCACTGCCCCAGCTTTCTGGAAATCCACATTGTTTGTTTCACAGGATTTCACCCCATAATCTATAAGAAGTACCCAACTTTCAGCTGACTGATGTTCTACCACATTCAAATTAAACTAAGTCCTAATATGGATATTTCATCTTTTGTTTTAAGAAAACATAATTATCAAAAGATGTGCGGGATGCAAGGGTCATCATTCATTAGCCAGGAAAATAAACAAAATATATTGCTACATCACAAAGAAGAAAAAGATGAAATTATATAAAAAAAAATCACTATTGTTTAATGCAGCAATAGCCCCAACCTGACATCTTAGCAAAAATGCCTTCAAAGATTTGTTTGACTCAGGTTTGCATGTGGCCGTGTTGCCCAGCACTTGGCAATGATCCTGCTTAATAAGTAATGAATTAAGTGCAAGCACAAGGTATAATGGACCTGTAATGATGTGCAGGCTAGTAACGCTAATCTTAGAAATTATTAAAAAAAATCAAAACAATACTTTAGATGTTCGGTGGAATATAGACAAATAAAGTGTGTTGTACAAAAATATACAAGATGAGCTGCATTACTACCAATGCATATGCAAACAAAATAAAATTAATTTAATTTAATTATTGTAACAGACAAAATGATATCTTTAACAGTTTTCTAGTACAGCAAAGAATTTTTGTAAATAAACATCAATTAAAATTAACCAGTTTCAGTTCTGACTTTTGCATTATTAAAAATTCAGAACGCTAGAAACAGCTCAGATGTGCTTGATCTCTTTCATATCCATAAAATTGACGATAACAGAAATGCAAGGCAACCAAGGACCTAAAATCTGTCACAACATAAACAGGAATGTTGGTGTGACGATATCTCTCCCAAAGGATTCCCCACTTCTGTAACAAATTCACATTTTCTGTAAAGCAAAGCACATCCCTCACTTACAGAAATGGATAGGAGGCTGCAAATGTGTCCCCAGCGTAGGATGGGAGGGGGGTAAATAGTTAGACCCACCGGTGGGGTTGCAATGGCTAGCTTTTAAAAGGCTTAAATAGAATATTTGCTACTGACAATCTATGAATGTATGAACCTATAAACCTATAATATTATTTTATAATGGCCTGTTCATACTGCCTACATTTTCTTTACTGTATTTTCTGACTTCACTGGTCATGGTAGCAAGTATTGAAATTCTGTGAGAGTAAAAATGTAGAGGTTTGTATCCAAAAGTTGAGACAGAATGTAGGGAAAGGTATTGTAGCTATAATCTAGACAGGTAATAATTACCAAAATCACAAGAAATGCCGAATGTGAGTCTGACTGTACCTCAATCCTCAGTTTAAGTGGATAATTCATTAATCTTTTTGGGGGGAACACAGAGCACAACCCGCACAACTGGAGGAATTACGTGGTTTAGTAAGCTCCCAATAAGCACTACTAAACACCTTAAAAGTGAAGTGACCATACACTGTATAGTATAAATATTTTATTCTACAGTGCTTTATGTTTCTGATCTCAGTTATTATCAAATGTCATACATCCTGACCCCCCCATTCACAGATTTAATGAAGAAATGCTGAAAGGTATAGTTCGTCCTTGTGAATGTATAAAGGCATCTAACAGGTGGCTACCCTATTTAAACCATGAATTCATTAATATTTATGACCATTTATGCTCAGACACTATAGAGCATTTCACTGAACTGTACTTTGTAGTTCCAGTGTCATCTTTTATCACGTGTCACACATTCTGTCCACTTGTCAAATGTTTTAATGCAGAAAGGTTGACAGGTGTAAGTGTGAGTCCCTGTGAATGTGTTTTAAGAGGCACTATTTGGTGTACAGTCATGGACTCTACTCAGTATGTAAGACTATAAAATATAAATGAACAGATTCGCGTGTGCTTTATATTTCCTTTTCAAGTTTCCTTAGGTGTGTACCTCTAGAGTCCGGACTAAAATGCAATGTTGTCACCAAATGTGAAGACAAAAATATGCATCCCTGCATTAAAATACCTTAAAATAAATTTAAGTAAGAAAAGAAAAGACAGTATCAGCTCCTAAACCGGGATCCAGAATACTCGAATCTGAAGAATAACAACAAAATCTGCATCACCACAAAGCACATTACATCTTATTAACAGCCTATTCATGAAATAAAGCTGCCACTCTTCCCTGACATGGCTGTTTGCACATCTAATAGTTTCCTGAGGTACTGTCATATCTTATTTAATGAATACACTGTCTTGTTTAAACAAAGTAAAATGTATTATTTTTTTTGAGAAAACTGAAGATGTTTCATAATGTGACACATCTTGTACCCTTTTACCAACCTAAATGAAATGCTTTAAATTTCACTTTAGAAATGAGCAGGAATTCAGAATGATTCAAACTCCCAGACAAATATAAAACAAAACCCGATTCCCTGACAGAGATCCTAACTGCATGATTGTCAAGAAAGGTATGAGACAGCTGACCACTCCGTTTAAAACAGGTATTTCTAAATGCTACTAGTCGATACCTTTCAACAGTCCAGATTTTTGTTGAATGTCCTGATTTTTGCCTCATATTTTTGGTCTGTTCCTCATAAAATTTGTTTTTCTGCCAAATCAGTGAGGATTAAAGTCACTAAACAATGATATACATTTGAGTTTAAGACTTCATATCTTTCAGAAAATATATGCTATGAAAAATGTTCTAAGTTAATGAACAATGTTTATTTTTATTTACTTATTTATTTTATTTGAAGTTTGTTTACCAGAATGGTCCATTGGGCCACAAGGAGCCCATTTTCTATGGAGTCCTGGGGAGAAAAGCTCTAGTATAATACAAAAAATATAAAAGTTCAAACTACAAAATGCAAATATAGTGACAGAACTTACAAGATTTAGAAAAATTGCAAAATATGAGAGAATATGCAAAGTACATAATATTAAGTTGCAGTGCTATACATTAGAAGGAGCAGTTAGTATGATGAAAGATAATTTCATTTTTAAGCAAAACACTACTTGTACAATCTTATAATTCCTAAAAAAGAAATTTCAAAGTCTGTCCCCATTTTAGAGCCTTTGGCTTCCCATTATTTTAGGCTCTGTCTAGATTTCTTGAGCTAAGAGGTTGAGAGGTATGTGTTGTTCAGTGGATAGCCCTCTGGTATATAAAGTATTGGATTCTCCTGTGGTGTGTCTAGCCTCAGCTTTAAGCAGATGCCAAATGTTAAGCCCACTTCTCAAACAAGAAAGGCTGAAATATATACTTTAAATCCATGTGAATGTATGTTAACGACAATGCACTTGTACATACAACAGCAGTTTCTACCCAAGAGCTATGTTGTCACCAAATGAGAAGACAAAAAGATATGTAACAGCAAATTAAAATATAGACTTACCTTAAATGGATTATAACAGTGAAAAATACAATGCTTTTTCCAATATGAAGCTCTAAAATAGAAGATCTCAGGTAAAACAAAATCGCTTTTTCTGCAAACTCTACTTGCTGTGATACTCTTCACCATCAGATGTGGTTCTGATCTCTCAAAGATTTGTATTCTAGAACTACATGAAACTTGACCCTCTATGATGTCAGCAACGTGTCACCATGACCTCAGCTGATGGTATCTAACTTACTGTATAATACATACATATATATATATCTATATATCTATGTCTATATATATATATATATATATATATATATGTATATAGATATATGTTTTCAAAATGGGCTACAATGACTTGACAGTCAATGTTCCAAATTAATAAACAAAATCACCTACTTGTGGCAACAAATCCATAAAGCTTAATAGTTTCCTTGAAGCCACCATTTGCTTTCCAGTTCGTAACTGCAGCTCTCCAAAAATTATAAAAAAAAAAAAAAAACTGAACTGAAGAACGCCAAGAGAAAAACAGCTGAAAACTTACGCGCACAGTAAAACAGTAATCATAGCAGACATAAGCACAGCAGCAATTGCCAGGTGTGGTACCAGCTGCTGTAAGACAGAGAAACACGTGTCCTTCAACCACAGTTGCTGTAGTCTGTTTTGGTAATGTGGTTAAAGTCCATATGTTTGTCTAAATCATGGCAGCTAGTACATATGGGATTGCATGTTAGATAAATCAAAAAGCAGAGTGCATTGCATTTTGTGTGTTTGTGTGTGTGTGTGTGTGTGCATGTGTGTATTTATGTGTGAGTATTTATATGCGCCTGCATACATAAATCTGTGTGTCTTCATGTGTGTGCATTTTTGTGTGTGTGCGAGCATTTGTGTGTGTGTGTGTGTGTGTGTGTGTGTGTGTGTGTGTGTGTGTGTGTGTGTGTGTGTGTGTGTGTGTGTGTGTTGAGCAGAAAGTGCAAATTATCTGTTAATTGGTTATATAACTTTTATATTTTGAATGCAAAACAATTCCATCAAGAACAATTAATTATACAATAAGTGGTCATTAGTAGTCAAATGTGTGCTTGCTGATCAAACACCGCATCTGTGTGCTCACTGTAAAATAAACATATTGAAATAAAAACAAGTCCAGCTGGCTGCTACACTACAGATCTTGGACTTCTTGTATGTCCGGCAGCATACCTCAGAAGAAATTTACAGAACATCTCTTTTCTACTCATAGTTTTTCCTCTGTCCCCCTCATAAAACTTCACTTTTGTGGTAAATCACTAAATGCTGCACACATTAATGAATATAAAACAACTTTAATAACTCCCAGACTTCAGATATTGCATATGGATGCAAAGCATCCCCTAATATTAACTTCTAAAGTAATTTACATTTAAAATCAAAACCTTTCCAGTCCTGCCATTTCCTGTCATTAATTTAACATTCAAAAACTTGCACACAGATTGGACGAACCAGTCAGAGTGTTCAGTATAAACTAAGTTCCTTGTCCATGGAGATAAGTTGAGAGTTTTAACTGTTTAAAAAAACATACTAGTGAACTTCTCTGTGGAGCAGAATTATACAATATCATATATTCATAAAATGCAACTGTAACCCATCTCAATGTTGAGAGCACCAGTTCTGACATCTGACCTCATTTATTGACTTCACCTTCGGTGATTTAACAGAAAGCCACATCTTTTGCAAAACCAACAATATAAGCAACATCTGGACATTCAGTGAAAAATCTAAACAGTTCAAAGGTAAAGAATAATTAAATGTCTTTAAAATAAAAGAAATAGAGAGCAATGCACATTGTCAATAGAATCAAAGTACATGTGTTGGATGACCCAGACTACCAGGAGCTGGTAGAAGAGCACTAAAGTCTTTTTATATAATGACATTATTTAGAAAAGTTAAGTTTCTTAAAGAATGTCATTGTATAATAACAAAAATCCACTCCTGGATGCGATAAATACAGGATTTACCCATGGATGGCTTTGTTTAATCACTTTTTTCTTCACCCTCAAGATCAAGCCATACCAACCATGGATAAATCCTGCATTACCCACACACGGTCAAGAATTATTTCTAAAATATCCTACACCAACTTTTAAACAATAAGCGCAGGAATTATTTTATATCAAACGTTTAAATAAATAATATAAACTTGCTGCAACTGCAGAGAAGGTAAAGGAGAAGAGATTACAGTGGTTCAGGCAGATGTTCCGGAAAACAGACAATGATCTTGGGAAGAAGATTTGGGAGAGAAAGGAAGAAGGCAAGATTAAATGAAGATGTTCAACCAAGAGATGGATGGATTACATGAGACCTGAAACAATGTGGCACGACTGTTAAATAAGCTATGAGTGTGACTTTGAATTGAGACAGTCAGAGACAGTTGACATGACATCCTTACCTCATGTAGGAAAAATTAGAAAAAAAGGTGTTTGAAGATGATGGTGATTGTAGAGTAATGCTGAAACAAATGCAAACAGCTCATTAATTTTTTCTTTGTTTAGCCTTTGTTGATTGATCAGGTTATCCACTAGGCTAGTGGCATCTTTTCAGTCGAGACCCGGAGTGATAGTTATACTAGTGGAAATACGTCAGAGCACTGGGGATCTTCTCCTGCTCCCTTTTGGTAGCTGTCATAGAATCTTTTACATTTAATTATCATCAACCCCAGCAGATGGGACCGTGGTTTAACACTAAACAGAGAGTTCATTCTGTAAGAACAAAAGTTAAATAATAGAATTTCCAGGGACAGGGTGATCGACTACCTTACTGAACATCATTGCTTGCATAGCTATATATCACACACACACACACACACACACACACACACACACACACACGCACACATGCATACAAACACACACACACACACAAATTTGCTTGATTTTTTTCAAGAAACTGACAGTAACAAACTGTCAGAAAAATATGTATTAATGTGTGTATTAGTAATATGCTTAGTGCATTTAGAGCTTGAAAAGGGTAAACACCTTTATTCTATTTCATACTGCATAAATCTGTACAAACTGCAGATGCTTTCTGACCTTGTATTATTAGCTAAAATCTTGCTTGTGCCTTGGAAATTTACTGAGAAGCAGATGATTTCTGCTGATGTTAGGAAAATAATGAATAGAACAATACTACTTGTATGAAGCTTAGACAAGAAGTTCCGTTTGTGCTGTGAGAAAATACACAGCTGTAGAAGCCATAGATAATTAGGACAAAGCCTGTTTGGAAATATGAACTGCAATCAGCATTTGCTTGTATCTGAATTAGAAGAGTACCTTGAAATGTAACACTACAATGGGAGCTTGTAAATGAAGTAGAGCCCACCAAGGCCAGGTTGTTTTTCCTCAAAAGTTTCTCACAAATCTAGTCATGTCAGTAGAAAATCTGAGTAACATCTGCTGTAGAACAATACTGAAAGTTGTGTTTGATTACGTCAGCCATAGAAGGCCATGTCTTGTAAAATAGTATAAGAATGAGCATACTTCCTGTTAGTAGTTAGACAAATCCTTGTATTTGCATGTTTTTGTCTCCTTGCGGCAAGTAAATAAATATACCTTAACTGAACCTTACATGTATTGGTCTTTGAAGTTTTTCCTTTGACAGATTGGTCCTTCAGCCCGGAAACCCTCACTTCGCCTCGGATGAGACAGGCCAGGTGGCTTGAAACCGTATGGGGAAGAAACCACATCGGTTCTTCTTAGTTGAAAAGCCCTCTGACTGAATTGTCATACAAAAGAGGCCAGCCACTTTCTGATCTGCGACTGAAGGACGGGTTTACTCGAACCAGGTGATCAATCACGAAGGCTCAGGTAAGGTGAATCTACTTTTTTCTGTTTTAGATCAGGGACTAGATTTGTATTTATTTTGTTGAGACTTTGTTTATACAAGTCAGTGACAAAAAGATTACTATCTTGTCATAGATCAGGGAAACAGAGCAGGTAGGCAGTCATTCTGAAGAGACTATAACAAAATCCATGGTACCACGTTAAAAATAAGGAGTTATGTAACAATTAAAAGGGTAGAACAAAATGGGTAATAATTGTACAAAAAGATCCCAAAATCCGCCGTTAACCGTAGACGCTAAATACATGCAGTCACAGCGTGCTGATAATATTAAATACTACTCAAAATGGGTTAATAAGTATGAATTTGATGGCAAACTAGAAAAATCAAAGCTTGTCAAACTTGTCAAACAGCTTAAAACTGATTCTAGAGGTCGAGTAAAAAAGCAACGACAATTAGGAATTCCTCAGGCACACAGGTGGCTTGAGGAAGTAAACCGAAGGGAACAAAAGAGTAATAATTCAAAAGCAATGTTTTTAGATAAGGAGGACAATAAATTAGTAATAGCGCCAGCCCCTCTGCCTCCCTTACCAGAATATGAGGCAAGTGAACAAGTTAGTCCACCCCTGCGATACCCTGCTATCACTGTAAGTAGAGACACTACAAAAGCGAAACCGTTTGTTAGAGATCCCGTCGAGACCAGGTCTCGAACACGGGCAGGAAACTCAAAAGGAGACATTGAGTTATATCAAATGGGTAGAAATTCACGATTTATGAGTGAAGAAGAAATATGCCCACTTATAGAAGTGCCTAATCCTCAGGCAGGGCAAGAAGGTCAGGACCCAACTATTCTAGTGTATCGACCCTGGACTCCGGAAGACATCCGAAAAGCCACTGAGGGAATTCCCCATCCAAAAGTTAATTTTAGAAAGTTCTTAGAAGATTTGCAAGGAATGAGGTTAAGTTATAATTTAAATGGAGAAGAGGTAGAAAAAGTTGTCAGACAAATTGTGGGACCAGATTGGCACATGATTAGTGGCGACTGGAATCCCCGTGACGTTGCGCTTAGGCCCCTCACACATAGCAGCGCAGAATTAGACAACAGAGTGAAAGGTCTTACAGACTGCATCTCTGAGAAATGGAAGCCTAGGGCAGACTGGACTTGCAACAGGAAGGTGAAGCTATTGACCGATATTATGCCAGACTATTAGAATGTTTTAGTAACAATTGTGGAATGTAGGTTCCCGGAAATCAGACACACGATTCCCCATAGGAGCAGCAGTTAAGGAATGCATTTTTAAAAGGCAGTATTGCACCCATAAGCAGCTTTATTACAAAGCACATGGTAGATCATCGTACAAGCAGGTAACAGTCATTACTTGAATATGCTAGGCATGCCGAAAGGCATTTTAATAGCAAAAAGTAAAAGAAAGCCCAAGTATTTTCTGTAGAAGATGGAGCAGACGTTTATGTAGTACAGTCTGGGAAAAAGGGCAAGAGAAATGCCCAAGGAAACAAACAATCTGATCAGCGATCAGAGGACATTGAAGAGTGAAAGAAAAGGGGTGAATGCTTTAAATGTGGTAAGAAGGGATACTTGGCAAGGGATTGCAAGAAAAACAAGAAAGCAACCACGGAAGATAAGGAGGATGAGGACTGACTATATGATAGTTAAGAATCACTAGAAGGGGATAGCAGAGAAGGGACAAATGAGAATGTGATAGAGGGAGCAGAGAATGTGACAGAAGAAATAGAGGAAGTGCAGGAAGTCATGGATAGTGAAGAAAATGAAATATTAGATTTGGCTTTATTGAGCTTAGAGCTCTATTTAGCAGACACAAAACCAGAAGTTACACTCCTGGTAGAAGGGAGGGAAGTCAGATTCTTGTGTGACTCAGGGGCATCACAGACGCTGATACATCCCTCCAAACTGCCAGAGAACTCAGAGTCACCTGATTACATATTAGTGAAAGCAGCTAATGGACAGCTGTATCGGGAGCCCCTCTCCCATAATATTGTGATAACTGATCCTGTTTCAGGATTGACCCAGAAAAGCAAAATTGTTGTTTCTGCAAAGTGCCCAGTAAACTCTTGGGCAGAGACCTTATGCAGCTATTTGGTATAGCAGTAGTTCCGACTACGCAGGGTATGGAAGCACAGCGACAAATTAATACCTTTGCAGTGCAGATGGAGGGTAAAATGTTTTATTGGTACAGCCAGGACTTGGTTATGACTGGTCCAGGGGTGGTGACCGAAGAGTTGATGAACGTAGCCATCAGCAAGTTCCCCTCCCTTGACATTGATAAACAACATTTGTTGCACTGTACTCTGTATTATTGTAATACACCAGGACCTGATAAGGAATATGAGCAAGAATTGTTTAGAAATCGTGCAAACAGATTGATATTACGTAATCTGTACTGGGACACAGAAGGGAACAGTGTAGCCAGCTGTTCATTGCCCCAGGAGTTATTTGCATTCTATAAATCTAATCGATTACCACATGTTAGCTTAACTAAGGACAAGAATGTGAAATGGGTAGACTTAAGAGAAAAAGTCACAAGATGGGAGAAGCAGACAGAATTAGAACTATCAGAACAGGGAATACAAATGCAGAAGTTGAATTGGATAACTCAGACCCACCCAGCCGTGCACTTGCAGTCTAGCAAGGACAGCTGATTAGCACTCCTATTGAAGGAGGAAGATAATGCCTTACAGAATATACCAGAAACTCTTTGGTCAACAGGAAAGTCAGATATAGGACTTATTCGTACAGCGGGACCGGTTACTATCACACCAAAGTCAGCATTTAGACCACAGAAAAGACAGTATCCCTTAAGAAAAGATGCAGAGATAGGAATCAAACCTATAATAGCAGCTTTACTTAAGGAAGGAGTACTGATAGAATCTCCCAATTCACCATGTAACACACCCTTATTTCCTGTTAAGAAAGCAAATGGAGAATGGCGTATGGTCCAAGATTTACAAGCTGTAAATGACGCAGTAATACCTAGAGCACCTACGGTGCCAGACCCACACACCCTGTCGAATGATTTAAAACCTCAACAGAAATATTTTTCTGCGGTAGATATCAGCAATGCATTTTTCTCGATACCAATACACCCTGACAGCCAGTATTGGTTTGCATTCACATTTCAGGGGAAAAGGTACACATATACGCGACTACCACAGGGATATTGTGAAAGTCCAACAATATTCTCACAAGAAATGGCAAGCAACTTGGCGGGATTTACCCCATCAAGAGGTAGCCAGATTTTGCTTTATGTTGATGATATCCTGCTGGCGCCCCCACCCAGCAAGATTGTAAAGAAGATACCATAGCGCTATTACAATTTTTAGCCACTGAAGTACATAAGGTAAACAAAAATAAACTGCAGCTTTGGAAAAAACAAGTTAAATACCTAGGATATATAATATCCAAGGGAGGTAGGACATTAGATGAGGACAGAAAAGTAGCGATTTTGCAAGCACCAAAACCCATTACCAAGAAGGAAATTATGTCCTTCCTGGGTTCAACTAATTTTTGTTGGAGTTGGATTCCAAACTATGCCTTGGAATCTGCACCGTTGACTAACCTGATTTATAAAAAGCCTATGGCAGCACAGGATTTGTTATAATGGACACCAGAAGCAGAATCTGCTTTCTGCAAACTGAAACAGTTAATAGCATCCTCATTAGTTTTGGGATTACCAAGCTATCATAAACATTTTTTCCAAACTGTAGATTGTAAGCAAGGTTATATGACATCAGTGTTAACAGAGCAGCATGGGGACAAGCAACGCCCTATTGCTTATTATTCATCACAACTGGACCCAGTGGCACGGTCTTTACCCCACTGTGTACAAGCAGTAGTTGCAACTGCAATGGCAGTACAGGCTTCGGCCTCAGTAGTTTTGTTCCACCCTCTCACATTGAGAGTGCCTCATGCAGTTGCGATTATTTTACTACAAGAGAAGGTAGCATATCTTTCCCCTGCTAGGCATCTTTCCTGTATGACTACATTGTTGAGCCAACCTCATATGACAATTGAACGATGTACGACTTTGAACCCTTCTACCTTGCTCCCAACCCCTGCAGATGGCACACCACACTGCTGCCTGCAGGTGATTGAACAAAAGACACTGCCTAGAAAAGACCTTACAGATGTTCCGTTGGATGATGCCGAGGTGACATACTACGTGGATGGCTCATGCAAAAGGGGTCCTGCAGGACAGAACCTAGTAGGATATGCAGTAGTTTCTGATATTGAGATTATAGAAGCAAAATCTTTACCACACAATTTATCTGCACAGGCAGCAGAATTGATTGCCTTGACATGGGCATGTACCTTAGCAAAGGGTAAATGTGTGAACATTTTTACTGACAGCCAGTATGCTTTTTCTACTGTACATGTTTTTGCGCAACAGTAGAAAAATCAAAGAATGATAACATCTACTGGCAAACTAATCAGTCATGCACAGTTGATTTTAAATCTTTTAGAATCTATTCAGTTACCTCAGAAAGTAGCTATTTGTAAATGCACAGCTCATACCAAGCAACAGGACATGATTTCAAAAGGTAATGCGAGAGCTGATACAGCTGCAAAGCAGGCAACATCAGAAGCATTTCTTTTGAATGAGGAATTACAACCCTCTGAGATTTTAGACTTAGAAATGTTAAAGACAATGCAGACACTTACTACGCAAGTTGAAAAACAAAGATGGGTAAAACGAGGAGCAATTCTCGAAAAGGGGCTGTACATCTCTAAAGAAGGAAAACCGATATTGCCGTCTAATCTGTTTAGATATGCAGCTTTGTTGAGCCATGGGCAGTGCCATGTCTCAACAGGGGGGATGGTACAGCTGGTGAACCAAGTGTTCACGACATATGGATTCTTAAACTATACTAAAAAATTTTGTTAGATGTGCCATGTTTGTAATAAACATCATGCACAAGGGGCATTAAAGCCCAAGCAAGGGAGTTTCCCTACACCACCGTATCTGTTTCATACTATCTGTATGGATTTCATAGAGTTGAATAAATGTGAAAATAAGAAGTATTGTCTTGTCATTGTAGATATGTTTTCCAGATGGGTGGAAGCCTTTCCAACTAAACATCCAGACGCAGCAACCGTGGTCAAAGTCCTTGTTAAAGAAATCATCCCTAGATTCGGCATTCTGGAAAGGATCTACAGTGACAATGGCACACACTTCGTAAACCAGACTATACAACAGTTAAGTAGACATTTTGGTATTACTTTAAAAAAATCATTGTGCGTATCACCTACAATCTGCAGGGCTAGTAGAGAGGCATAATGGGATTTTAAAGAATAAGCTAAGGAAGTTAATAGTAGAAATGCAGAGAAACTGGGTGTACTGTCTGCTCCTGGCACTGTTGAGCATGAGAACTGTTCCAAATGCAAAATAATTGACTCCTTTTGAAAAGTTATTTGGAAGGGTTTATTATATACCTCAGTGGAAATCTCTCATGCCCGCAGACCAGGAAGCTGATAGTACACTAGCTGAGTACATGCGAAATTTGTTAAATTCTAAACATTTGTTGCAGTCAAATTCTGTTTCAGATAAAGAATGAACCAAACCATCAGAAGTGGCAGTGTCCCCCGGAACTTGGGTTTGGGTGAAGGCAGTAAAGAGAACTGGGCATCACCAAAGTGGGAAGGTCCATATCAAGTGCTTCTGTCGACACCCACTGCAGTCAAGATAGCGGAGCACGCCTCCTGGATCCACTTGACGCACTGTAAATTAGTAAAGAACTTTGAACTGGACAAAAACCTTGTCACATGCCAAGAGTAAAAATGATAGAGTCCAGAAGAAACAGGAATGCAGAACAACCCTTTCCTCAGACGTATTGCATAATCATCCTGTTAACTGTACTGGTGAGAATAATCTTTTTGTTGTGGCCTTTCCTTTTCCCAGCCTCACAGACTGAACTGAATAAACGTGAAGTGTTACTCATTGACTGGCATCCAAACTTTAACACTTACCAGGCAATTAAATATGTGTATGCTGAGACTTTCAATGTTTCGAATTGCTGGATTTGCACAGCTTTGCCGACAGCATACGGGGGGTTATTAATGACTACAGTCTCCCTAGGGGTCAATGAGACCTGGGAGAACTTGATTTATGATACCTCAACCATTATATCACAAGATTAAATAGCATTGCACTTGTCTGTTCCACAAAAGGGAACTGTGTGTTTTTATAAAAATGATACTGTTCAGGTGGGTTGGAGCAATTGCAATGTGACTGTTCCTTATAAATGTTACACTAAAGGTAACAAAGTAAATCTTTATTGTAATACAAACTGATTCATTTCTTGGACTGATGCACAAAACACTTGATGAAGTAAAACATTATTCTGTTCTTTATAAACAACTGTCTATAATAGATAGAAAAATGTTTCATGCAGGGCAAGTGTATATTCATAGCAAAGTTACTACTAAAGTAGAAGATTGTTACTTTGTGTATGGTAGAAAGGCGTACAAATGGTTACCTGAGAATTGGTCCGGCAGTTGTTTTTTGCATTATCTGGTTCCGGCCATACGACACACTGCAGTTTTGCCTCGAGGAAAAATTCGAAATGTCCGAGAGGTCATCAAGAAACCTGTAAATCCAGTGTGACAAATCGATGCAGGATGGAAAGACCATCATTCCATAGGCAAAGGACTGACACATATGGACTTGAGTGATAGCGTTATATCGTGGGCAGGCATATCACCGGCGTATGGAGCAGTGAAATCGATCTGGGAGCTGAGAAAACTGTCAAAACTTCTCGAAGTAATGAGTAATGCAACGTTTTCCGCTCTCGAATTGGTGACTGATGAACTGAATGCTATGAGAACTGTAGTGCTTCAAAACCACATGGCTCTCGACTTCACCCTAGCGGCGAGAGGTGGTACTTGCACTTTAATCCAAGAAGAATGCTGTTCATATATTCCTGACCATAAACATGAGATAGACAATCATCTTGAGGTAATTCAGTAAGTGTATGCCATGACCAAATCAGGCCCAAACCCACTGACAGACTTTTTCCAGAAATGGTTTGGGGGGTGGGGTACCATCCTAATGAACATCCTGATTGCCATTTGTGTAGGAATGCTCCTACTGGGAGTATGTGTTTGTTGTGGCATCCCCTGCATGAAAAGACTGATTAAAGACCTTACAGACATGTCAGTTTTTGAAACCTTATATTAAAGTGCTGAGTTTGAAGAACTGTTAAAAGATTGAAAATGCTTTCATAAGTTTAAACTCAATGACTCTCTTAACTGCAAATCCTGAGTGGAAGAGGTTAGGAGAAGAAAACAAACTGTTTATTCTTATTATGAAAGTAGAATAAAAGTATTAAAAGGGGGGAAATGTCAGAAAAATATGTATTAATGTGTGTATTAGTAATATGCGTAGTGCATTTAGAGCTTGAAAAGGGTTAACACCTTTATTCTATTTCATACTGCATAAATCTGTACACACTGCAGATGCTTTCTGACCTTGTATTATTAGCTAAAATCTTACTTGTGCCTTGGAAATTCACTGAGAAGCAGATGATTTCTGCTTATGTTAGGAAAATAATGAATAGAACAATACTACTTGTATGAAGCTTAGACAAGAAGTTCCGTCTGTGCTGTGAGAAAATACACAGCTGTAGAAGCCATAGATAATTAGGACAAAGCCTGTTTGGAAATATGAACTGCAATCAGCATTTGCTTGTATCTGAATTAGAAGAGTACCTTGAAATGTAACACTGTGCAATGGGAGCTTGTAAATGAAGTAGAGCCCACCAAGGCCAGGTTGTTTTTCTTAAAAGTTTCTCACAAATCTAGTCATGTCAGCAGAAAATCTGAGTAACATCTGCTGTAGAACAATACTGAAAGTTGTGTTTGATTATGTCAGCCATAGAAGGCCATGTCTTGTAAAGTAGTATAAGAATGAGCATACGTCCTGTTAGTAGTTAGACAAATCCTTGTATTTGCATGTTTTTGTCTCCTTGCGGCAAGTAAATAAATATACCTTAACTGAACCTTACGTGTATTGGTCTTTTAAGTTTTTCCTTTAACACAAACTACACAGAAATTGTAATAAATATTTTAGTGAGTAATGAGTTTTAAAAGACTAGTCCACTTCCCTGGCTAGAAATACAATCCTAAAAGCAATGGGCATCTATTAAGTAAAAGTTATTTGCCAATGAAAATAATCCTACAAGTGCTCCATGGTACATGGTGCACCAACTACCAATTTACCATTTCTCCCCATCTGCTAACTTTCCTGCTTTACTATTTAAAAAAAGCTTCAAAAACTGGCATTTTCCATATGTTGGTAGTGCAGAGTGCAAAAAATAAATTTTAATGCCTGTGACATCAGCATAGGAAACCATCTTGTGCTGTAAAAAATAAATTTTAATGCCTGTGACATCAGTATAGAAAACCATCTTGTGCATCCATAGAATTTAATGATCGCAGCATCATTCTTGCACAATGATACACCCATTAAAATGTATAAATGCACCTCACTGCATGCCACCTTAGGATAACCTAAACTGGTGTGCGCCATGGTTTTAATAAAAAGCTTACAAGGATTTTTATTAAAATGCACTTCACATATGTAAGCATTGACAGACAGGAAAATACCTAGCAGGACTCGACTCCTGAGATACCGCTAAGTCGATATGAACATTAACTAACTTAGCCCTCATCACACTCCATCTTGACCAACACTTGGCTGAGGATGTAATTATCAAACACTGCCTTAGCTGTCAAGAGCACATACAAGGGGTAGCCGACCTATAATGATATAAGGGTTACTAAAACTAGTATTACAACTTGTTAAACAAACTTAAATGCATTAGATGTTTTGACTTTCACACCAGTAATGCTGCATGTTGCATCACAGTCCTGTGGTAAGTAGCATTTGTTGCTTCATAATAAGTCTTCCAGTTCGATTCTCAGTGTTAGCACCTTCTCTGCAAAGTTGACAGGTCCTCCCGGTGTCTACACAGGTTTTTCCCTGATTTTCCCATTTTCTCACATATCCCAGAACATGTGGTAGGCATATCGGCAAATTTTAATTTCCCATAGGTGTGCATGCAGTGCCTCTATGAAACAGAAACAAGGCCTGGCAATCTAATTTGGTTATCTACTTGCCTAGTAAAGATTACGAATGGCAGTGGCTGTTCAAGAGGTTGTTATAGCAATCAGATGTGACTTGGTGAGGGTGGATGGATAGAGTACTATATGCAAATGACCAAACTGTGGTCTATAAACGTGTATGTTAATCTATACCCTATAAAACTGCTGCTAAAAGTTAACACTATGGACGGTATACACATTTCTTTGAATATTCATGCAAATAAAATAAAACAAATTTCATCTGATCTCTGCACCATCATAAAATGTTTTGTTCTAACTGTTTCAGTTTTCTGGTACCACAAGTTATTTTTAACTAAGCATTATTTAACATTAACTGCTTTAAATATGAACTATTCACCTATCATTGAAACACTGGTGGTTGAGAAGTTTTATTTCTAAAAGTTAATACAGTAAGTTTCACTGCAATATGTTGTATTGTGCTAGCTGGCTGAGTGCTTTTTATAAGTTGATTAGTAAATATTAGTCTAGCTGTCCTTTTGGGACCATTTTAAACATAGATAATTTTCCTCAAAGGTGAAAATCAAACCCTGTTCCCTGTGTCTATGAGGTAAACACCTTAACCATTATGCCTGGCAGCCCCAAAATCCCATTCTAAAGGATTTTTGATATTTTCTCCTCTAAGGTGTAGAGTTAGGTGTAGAGGGGGACTGCTCACCTGGAAAAAAAATAATCAATAAATAAATAAATATATTTTTTGTGCATTTCAAAGATGTTTCACATCACCATTTACAGTGCTTGATTTTTGATAAACATGATTCCAGAACCAGTGATTCTATCACATGTAGGTAATTCCTTAATATGTAGTTGACCTCTAGTGTTTTATGGGCATGCTTCTGTATACAGTATAGATTTTGCATGTACAGTTTAAGATAGTGATGCTTGATTGTAAAGTTTCTCAGTGCTCCCAATTTTGTTTTTTGCATTATTAATAACAGTATGGCTGGGATTCATAGGCATGTACAGTTTTGCTCTGGAGGATGCAGTTACCTACAGGTTTGTTGCGATTCATACTTCAAGGGATTACTACAGGGCAGACAGGTATATGCAAATCAGCAGATATGTAAATCAGCAGATAATAACATGTAAATGAAAGATGCATAATCAAATTAGAACATACTGAGATGCACATGTATCCCTGTGAAAGAAACTTCACAATTGTAAATGATAGAAAGTGCACAAGAACTTATGTTACATGTTATGCTATATTACATTATGTTACGTTATATGTTATGTTATGTTATGTTATGTTATGTTATGTTATGTTACGTTATATGTTATGTTATGTTATGTTATGTTATGTTATGTTATGTTATGCTATGTTATGTTATGTTATGTTATATTATGTTATGTTATGTTATGTTATGCTATGTTATGTTATGTTATGTTATATTATGTTATGTTATGTTATGTTATGTTATGTTATATTATGTTATGTTATATTATGTTATGTTACATTATGTTATGTTATGTTATGTTACATTATGTTATGTTATGTTATGTTACATTATGTTATGTTATATTATGTTATGTTATGTTATGTTATGTTACATTATGTTATGTTATGTTATGTTATGTTATATTATATTATGTTATGTTATGTTATGTTATGTTATGTTATGCTATGTTATGTTATGTTATGTTATATTATGTTATGTTATGTTATGTTATGTTATGTTATGCTATGTTATGTTATGTTATGTTATATTATGTTATGTTATGTTATGTTATGTTATATTATGTTATGTTATATTATGTTATGTTATGTTATGTTATATTATGTTATGTTATGTTATGTTATGTTATATTATGTTATGTTATGTTATGTTATGTTATATTATGTTATGTTATGTTATATTATGTTATGTTATGTTATGTTATGTTATGTTATGTTATGTTATATGGGCACAAGGCATGTGGGGCATTTTGGGGCTGCAAGATGCAAAGTGCTTGGCACAGCAGCCTTTGTAAAGCACTGCTTACTTACCGTAAATGATGCGACTTCTAACTCTATAGCACGATACGACAACAGTGGTGACAATGAAAAAATGCACAGGCAGAGGACCAAACACCAGCACCTGATTCACAGCTCTTGCATGGAGAGAGACATTATGTGGGTACTAGCTGATAAGTCCCGCCCACAAATGGGACTGGAAGAAATGTATGGACATCCTGTACCAGGTGTGTGTAGCTATTACTATACTAGTTACAGGGACCTTTAAGAGATGGAATACAGTGAGCATGTAAAAGACCTCATTATGTGTATTGACACACTACTTGTACACAAGCTCATAGATACTTACTAGCCAACTGATTTATGAGGATCTTAAGAAGACTAGCCTTACATTCCCATGACAGTTTTTAGATGTTTTATTTCATGTAAAATAGCCCAGAGGTGGATAGAATGAGGAAATGTTGGGACATTAACTTGCTGTCTCCATCCATGAGGGACACAGGTGTTAAATTAGGAGAAGTTGTAGTTTCCCATCTATTTGTCCAAAGTATTTTGCTTTATGTGTAGCAGAATACAATTCCATAAAAAGGTATTCTCTGTTACAGATACCTATCCCTCCAACATGTTTTATTTACATTGCAAAAAGACTGAGATTTCATGAGCAGGTGTTCTCACTACCATTCGTCTTGGAAATGTGTGATGTGGCTAACAGGGATATGATCTAATAAGGGTCTAGATGTGAGAAGGAGATTGCTTTACATGAATGAGGATTTCCCTATATTCAATCGGGCTAACATAATTCAAGTTAGCTTTTCCAAAAATCCAATAACAAAAACCATAACTGGAAAACCTTAAAAAAATCAATAAAAGTTTTAGGGAGCAAGTTTATTAGGGGCAAGCCCCCTTGCACCACACATGTGGGGAGTTTCACCCCCACACCCCCTAAATTATATATAGCAACTCCATGGTCACACTACTGTGGACCAGGCCTCTCAACTAATTGGGGACAAATTTCAACAGAATCAGGGACAAGTCAAGAAAAAATCAGGGACAATCAGGGACACGTTTAAAATATTAGTGCTATTAACTTGAAACATTGACAGAATCCTAGCATATGAATTAATACACATTTTCTGAAGTAAAAGAAGTTTATAACTCTTAATTATTGTCATTATTCATTAAGTGTAATTCACCACCTTTCTTCCAAAAGTCACTAGTTTTAGGAGGGATTAAGGGGGACAGAGTTAAAATCTGAGTCAAAATCAGGGACAGTTGAGAGGTATGCTGTGGACCCTTTTCACAATACAACACGTACCAGTTAAATGAAGCACATCATTCACTGTCTGATGTGATGATTGACAGTGGAACTAGTGTCAAAGATGCATAGGTACTCAGTGAAGGAGCACAGCTTTTTTCCCGCACACAAGAGGAGACAGCCTCCACCATGCCTCACTTCAGTGATATCTATTGCCTCCCTAAAGTAATGTGTGTTGCATACTGCACACGTGACAATTAAGGACCCACCTGTGTAGTTTCACATAAAAGGAAGGGTGGAGTGAGTAAAAGTTATCATCATGTTTACAGGTACCATATGATATAATGACACATGACTGCCAACATACCCTGGGTTGGGGGAAGAATGTCACTGCAGGCAGAGGCAGAGTCTGATGGTGAGGGTGTGCTCTATATCAGAGAATGTCTATATGTGGCTAGGAAGAGTTGCAACTACATGACTGGAATCTGTGGTCACTTTACTGGACTGATATGGTAGGACTAGAGGTCTATGGAACAGGGATAGTGTGGTCCTGCAGGAACAACCTGAATGGAGTCCAGTGGTGAAGTATCCTGGCCTTGAAAGCTAGCAGTCATCGCCACCCAATATAAGGGGAGGTGAAGTGTCACACTCCTAGAATCTCAGGTGCTGAACAAATATCCTGAGATGACCTCCATGCATGACCCTCTACTGTACACAGCTAACCCTGACCACGGGCAATAATGCTGAACAATGAAAGTGCCTGCGATCCCCCACATGGACATGCATAAAGCAGTGGTGCATCACCAAAAACTTCACGACACCTATTGTGACGTAGTTTCATCTCTATAGCACACGGGCCAATTCAAATTTGTACTGTTATGTAAGCAATAATAAGACAAGCCAGAAAAAATAGAAGACCTATCCCATTCTCTTACTGCAGTGAACCAGCTAGACCAGTTTCAGATGCAAAATTACCACAGCTGAAAACACAGCTTTTTAAATCACCACTAGTGCTCTCCAGTGTATAAATTAAGTGCAGAAAGGGTTACATCTCAGATACTGTTGTAATGTTTTTATAGTCCAAAAAGACAAAGACGAAAAACGAAAAACTACTAAATCCATTCGTGGATTTAATGTTTTTATAGTCACATCCAATTGCAGAATTCAAGGCAGGTTGGTTATGTTATGGCCTAGCATTGTGGAATGGCAGTGTCTACAAACAGAACAAAGACCAGAAGAGCAGAGAGGCCAACAGAAAGTTTGCATGTCTGCAATACCATTCAGCAATAGCAGGGATTGCCTGCAGTAGTATGCAGAAGTACTAGTAAATGTCTGCAGTAATGCACAGTAATATCAGGGACTGCTTGTATTAAGATACATTAATATCAGTGACTGCCTATAGTAATGTACAGTAATACCAGTGACTGTCTGCAGTATTGTATAGTAATATCAGGGACTGCTTGTATTAAGATACATTAATATCAGTAACTGCCTGTAGTTATGTAAAGTAATACCCGTGACTGTCTGCAGTATTGTATAGTGATATCAGGGGTTACCTGCAGTAGTGTACAGAAAGATTAGAGACTCCTTACAGTAATGTACAGTAACAAATAGTGACTGTCTGCAGTAGTGTACAGAAAACTTAGAGACTCCCTCACCATCAATGTAACCCTCTGCCCCCAATCATCCTCCAATATTCGATCTTAAACCCATATCAACCTCCCACATGAAAATATTACTCTCTAAATTAAAACCATGCTCCAATGCCCCTGACAATATTCAATCCTCCTTCCTAAAAAATGCCGCAGATGGTATCGCTCTCCCCATTAGCATCCTGATAAATAGATACATGCAGGAATCTTATGTGCCCAAATTATGGCGTTCTGCCTTTATTCTACCTCTCATTAAAGGAGGCAAGAATAATAACATCTCAGACTTCCACCCCATAGCTATCCTCTCCCCAATCTCAAAACTTTTGGAAAAATCCAGTCATGCAGTGGTAGCACTGTTGTCTAAGAGCTACAGGTTGTCTGGTTTGATTCTTGGCTGGGGTGCCTTCTGTGTGGAGTCTGCATGTCCTCCCTGTGTTTGTGTGGGTTGCTCTGGTGTCCTCAGTGGATATTTGTCCCTATTTTATCCCCAGACTCTGGAATAGACTGCCCATACATGTCAAGCAGAGCACCTCTTTGGCCCTCTTCAAAAGGAGCCTTGATGATTGAATGAGAGAAAGTAAATTCAACCCGGGGATCACGTTAGTTGCCCTGCTCGACAGGGGTCCAGGGAAGTCAATAGTGTGGGAAGAAATATCCAGGGAATTGTTATGGCTAGGCTTGTATAAGCCCTAGGTCTGATAGCCTAGTACCAACCTATGAACCTATGAACCTATGAAATGCATCCACATCCAGCTTATGCTATTCCTAACCAATCACCAACTAATCACTCCAACCCAACAAGGCTTCCATCCTGGCCATAGTACTATCACTGCACTTCTCTCCTTCTTAGACAGAATAAATCTGGCCTGTGACTCTGGAAAAATAGTATCTACATACAGTTCTACTAGATCTCTCTAAGGCATTCAATACCATCTCCCACACCCATTTCTTAAACCATCTTTCTAACCTTAATCTCTCCCAGAATACCTTATCCTGGTTCTCAAGCTATCTCTCTGACTGGTATCAAGCTGTGAAATGGGGGAAACTCACTTCAACCTTCCTTCGTACCCCCAATGGGGTACCCCAGGGATCTATCCTCAGTCCAATGCTGTTTAACATCTTTATTAATGATTTCCACAAAGCCATACCAAATACCAAAATTGTACAATATGCAGACAATTCTACCTTAATCTGCTGTGCCTCTAACCTCCCAGAGCTTCAAGCTATGACCCAGACTGCTTTCTCCACCGCTGAAAATTGGATGCTTCAAAACCACCTCTCACTAAATGCCAATAAATCCAAAATTCTATTATTCTCTCACTCAAAATCGACCCCCCTTGATAAAAACTCGTTCCAAATCATTAGCCAAAACAACTTTACTATTGAGGTTGTTCCCTTCACCAAACTGCTTGGGGTTACCATTGACGAACGCCTAAAATTCGACACTCACATCCAGCAAAATATTAAGAAAACCCACATAAAACTAGGTATGCTATACAGGAACATCCACTTTCTCTCTCCTTCCACCAGACAAACTCTTGCCACTACCTATCTACTCCCCTCACTAATGTATGGCGCTCCTCTGTTAACAAACATATCTGCTGCTCTCACCTCAAAATTGGAAGTCTGTTATAATAAGATTTCTAAATTTGTTACCAAAGTCGAATGCTCCTCCCATCATTGTATTGCCCTTCATTTGTTAAATTGGCTTGAACTCTCCAACCATCTTGACTATCTTCAAATAACTGCAGCCCACAAGCTAATTTTTCAACCAAGTGCCCTGCTCTCTCCAACATCCTTCTACCTTACTCCCCTCAGAGAACTCTTAGATCTACTCACCAAAACCTAATCACTGTCCACAAACCCAATCGTCTTGCTGGTCAATC
>NC_056726.1:1492822385-1492851950 GCF_019279795.1 Protopterus annectens
CCCTTTATTCATCCCTCATCAGGCCCATCATAGAATACAATGTCCCTTTTGGGATTTACCTTACCCGACACCTGCAGCAACTAGAAAAACCCCAAAAGTACCTCACAAAGAGGATCAAGGGACTCCAACAGATCCCATATGCTCCCCAGTTAAAAAAACTCCAGCTCTACTCAGTTGCATACCGCCTACTTTGTGGCGATCTATGCCTGACATACAAAGCTATGTCCAACCCAGAATTAATGGACATGCTCCACCACAGAAAATCTAAATCCCTCAAAACCACGCGATCGAGGGAATTGAACCTCAGCACAGAAATAAATAGAACATGCTGGAGGGACAGATTCATAACCCAGAGGCTCCCTTCACTCTGGAATAGAATCCCAGTCCATGTTAGGCAGAGCACCTCACTGACTCTCTTCAAGAGGAATCTTGATGAGTGGATGGGGATCGTAGGTTTACCCCAGGGATTACTTCTGTGTCACTACTAGACAGAGGCACAGTAAACTAACCTTAAAAAGGGCACAGCAAACTCAAATCAAAGGGTGGCGAAAGCCAAACACACTCGGGGTAGGCTTATAAATGCCCCAGGGCAGATAGCCTAGTATGAATCTATGAACCTATGAAAGTAAAATGTTGCTCAAGTTCACTTCAGTCTAATCCTCTCTATAGCCTGTATGTTTTCTGTAATACAACCACATTTAGTACTGCATTTCATGATCATTTTGACTTGTTTTATGTAGTGAGTCCAGAATTCCCTCTCTACTTATACAACTTTCAGTAGTAATTTTCATTTGCTGAAATTTTAACCATTTGCTTTTTGTTAGACTGTACCTGCACTTAAAACTATTTAATTCCTGGAGAATATAGGGACGTATCTCACTGGGCTGAAGACCAAAATGCCCTCTATCCTATGTTGCCACAATTTTGTGCCTAGCTCTCCATCTAACAGGCCTTTCCATGACCTTGATCTCTGGATTGTTCCACACTCCCATCCCCAACAAATAATTACATTTTCTTTTGCCATATGTCTTCTGCAGAGAGTTCAGAGAATCTTTCTTTTCCTACTAACTCATCCTAGCAGAATACACTCCACCCATTGTACCAAATTATTTGGCCTGCCTCCCATCTCTTTCTCCTATTCTTGTCTAAATTCAGCACTGGAGTCTTCCATATCCCTTCAAAAAGGTATCCTTACAACCTACTTGGTAATTACTGACCTATAAGCCATACAAGCCTCATCTGCAAAACCATGGACTGCATTATAACTCACCTCATTAATTATGATATCAAGAATGATGTTAGACTTCACCCCCAACAATTTGGCTTTCCTTGTATTAAATATGGTGGATTTCTTCCAAAAGGTTATGGAGGTTGTTGATGGTAGCCATATAGTACATAGAGCATATCTTGACTCAAAAAGCCTGTAACACTAATAGCCATGCTTGCATCATACAAAAGCTAAACACTTTTAAAATCAGCCTATATGTGGTAAGCTGGGATGCAAATTGGCTTATAGACAGAACCCACACATGTTGCAGGAGTCTCATATGAAAATATGACAGTAACCAGTGGTGACCCTCAGGGCTTGGTGCAGGAACTTCTCCATTTGGGTATTTACTTCTCAGATCTGCAAGCAGAAAGCCAGGAGCTGTGCAGCTGACTGCAGCCTGCAGGTCGTTATTAAGTCACCTTGTAATAGACAAACCCTTCAGAATGAACTCTTCTAGGTAAACTCTTGCTGTACTAAAATGGATTCAAACTAAGTGCTAAAAATATGAGTATCATCACTATTTGGTAGGCAACACTTCCCTTTTTCATACTGAATAGACAAGACACCATTACAAAATGAAAAAGTAGTCAGGCACCTTGGCAGCTGGGTTGATAGTGCCTTCACTTTTGACTGCCATGTGACAGCAGTTATTTAGCCAAACAGATTGTTAAAGGAATATCATTAAGGTCTAAAGAGGTGATGACTCCCTTATACTCAACATTAATCAGGCCAGTTATTGAGTACCATGCCCATTTTAGGATGTATATCACCATACATGACAAACAAATAGAAAGATCACAGGCCTAAATCGCCTGAACTACCAAGACAGGATGGAAGCTCTATCACTTTATTCAAAGTCTTACAGACTTTTAAGTAACAATATCTATCTCACTTAAAGCACCATTAGAAACCTGTTGCCCTGGACTTCCTGTTTCTCTGCAAGTCCAGTATCTCCACCAATATTAGAATCAGGGACCTAAATATTCACCAACAGATAAATATAACATGGTGGAGTGACAGGTTTATAACCCTGTACTTGCCAAACATCTAGGTCCATAGGTTAGTACTAGGCTAACTGCCCTTATGGGCCATTTTAAGCCTAGCCAATTACCCCATGTCAGAATCAAACCCTGCACCTTGTGTTTCTAAGGTAAGCACCTTAACCATTACACCAACCTCCCACCCCAGAATAAACTTCCCCTACATCTTAAGCAGTGTGACTCAGTACCTGCCTTTAAACAGCCTAGAAAACTGGATGGGTATCTACAAATGCATGCTGGGATTGACTGGTATGGCTGTCTTGGAGAAAGGCAGTGTGACCCGAGGGATGGTACTGACAAGGCATGAATGGTCATGAGACTCAGTGGCCTTGGAATATCTCTGTAGTTATGAATCTATGAATCTTATCAGAAATGAAGCCTAGTCTGCCAGCACACACCATCCCCGTAACTTTCTAGAGACCTTTAACCTGTCCTTGGCAATTCTATTGTGTATGTCATTCTATGCTGCAGACTGGTCACAGTAGGTTTGGATATTGTGAACCCACTTACAGTTTTTATTAAGAGGTACATGTCCGAGCTCTGTATATTGACTCTGCCAATGAGTACACTGAAATTTTGTAGTCCATGTCCCTTCAAAAGTCTAAATATTTGCATAAAAAATACACTTTATTCAGGTTCTTATACTTTTCTAATCTGTGTTTCTTCCTACTACTTTGTTACTTCATCTTACTTTGCTTTTTCCTGCTACTTGCTGCCTGTTCTCTAAACTGTTCAACTGCATCTTTTCAATTCTATTTATTACTGCTTGTTTATAGCCTGTCTAAATTGTTAAGTGTTATTCTTAAGTGTTATTCTAAGCTCTTAGTTTTGGTTTAAGCACTTGGGCTTTAGGCCCACCCCTTAGCTCTCCCTGGTCTTTCTCCTTTACATTCTGACAAATATGGATGGATAATTTCCTACAGTTTCCCCTGTCAGTCTGGTTGATATGGGCAACCTGAGACAGTGTAGTAAACATGGACAACCCTCTACTACTACCAACTAGGAACACGATTTGTGAGAGGTACAATTACATTAGGAACCTAGAGCCAGAGATCTCTCCCCCTCAAGCCAGTATATCTGGCACTGAAAAGGTTGTCAACACAATCACTACCCCTCAAATATCCCCACACCTACATATGCAGTGATCCTCCACATAAACATACCCAAACAAAGGAGACCTCGGAGGCAAAAACACATGTGATCTCCACAGCCCTCCACACTACATACCATGCAAAGTCCACACACCTGCTCCTCACAACCACTAAGGCTTCACCATAAACCCAACATATTAGTCATAGGAGACTCCATTCTAAGGCACACAGATGTGCCTCTCACCCGGCTGGATAAGGAGAAAGTCACAGTCAGTTGTCTGTCAGGTGCCAGAATCCATCATATCACACACGCACTCGAGTCTCTCAACAACAGGTACTGGTATGACTCTGTCATAGTCCATGTTGGCATGAATGACTTGAGATGTACCTCTCTGGACTATATAAAGACAGACATGATTGAGCTCACTGATTATGTGTCCCAAGAAGGTATGTTCCTAGCCTGAAGCAGCATTCTGATGTCACCCAGAATGATGCCTCAATACAAGCAGAAAATCATTGACTTTAGCAACTGCCTTAGCTTCTGGGTGTCATTCCAGGGAAATCCAGTACCTGACGGCCTGGGAAGATATGATCGAGAGACCATGACGCTTTGCCAGAAATGGCTGCATCTGTCTCAACTGGGCTTCAGGCTTCTGGCAAATGCTCCCCTATAGTGCCTTTTTAGGAAAAGTGATGAGGTTAAAACTACCAACATAAGAATTTCAACAAAACATAAATTAAAGGTCATGCTGCTAAATGCTAGGAGTTTAAACATGAAACTGCACTCACTGCAAGCATTCCTAACCCTGAAAATGCTGACATTTGTGCAGTCACAGAAATCTATTTCAAAGCTGCGAAGAGCACCCCTGCTTTACCTGGTTACTCAGCTTATCATACATTCAGACTCCAAACTGCGAACAGTAAAGCGAAAGGAGGTGGAGTTTCAATATACATTAAAGACATAAACAGCTCCAGGCTGGTCAAACAGTATGATGCAGAGGAGACACTCCAGGTGCAGTTAACCATTGACAAGACCTCTATTCCAAATATAGCTAGCTACCGGCCCCGAAATCTGACTCAAGATGCCTATTCCACCTATTTGTACCTGTTTGAATCTATCAAAATTCAACCGTCTACCCTGATCCTGGGTGACTTTAACTTCCTAAACATAGACTGTAAGAACTACTTATGCCAGAACACAAATGCCCAGAGATTACTTGCATTTGTCAATGCAAATCCCTTGGAACAGCTAGTCAGTACCCTCATAAGGGGTGATAATATCTTGTACTTGGTATTAACCAACATGAGTAACCACTGCAGCATCCCTGTAGAATCATCCTCCCTGGTAAGATCCGACCACAACGTAGTCACTTTCGAAGTCACCATCTCCCCCAATTCCCATCTAGCTAGGATCAGACATAAAAACTTCTCCAAAGTTAATTACATTCTCCTGAGGGATGGTATAAACAGCTTCTCAGCCCCCTCCCCTCTGTAGGAACTGGCACCAATATCCAAAACTACACCAAAGCACTTTACGAGCATTTATATAGATACATGGAATCAGGAATACCTGAGAAGACTAAATCATCCTCTGTAAGGACGAGTAAACCTGTCTGGTAGACATCTGCAATAAATAAACTCTATAACAAAAGGAAAAAATTGCTGTCCAAGACCAAGAAGGAGCAGGTGCCCAATTGGTAGCAATGTCTACTTCGCCTGAACAAGCAAATAAGAGCACTAGTGAAATCCTCCAAAGCAAACTTCGAGTCCTTATTGGCCACATCTACTAGAGACAATCATAAGGCATTCTTCACATATGTCCACAACCTCAAAGGAAGCACCCAGATCTGTTCAGAACTGGTGGTCAAGGACACCACATATATAGATGCAGTAGCTATAGCAAATTTGCTGGCTGACAGATTCAGCAAAAACTTTACTCCTCTGTCTCCCCCATTAGTAAATCAGGACATCCCCACTACCTGCCCCCTTCCCCTTATATCTAAGGAAGAGGTCATCACTGCTATCTCAAAGGCAAAAAACACAGCGTCCATGGGACCTGATAATATCCCAGACTGCATCTTCCATGAATTCAGAAAGGAACTTACAGCACCATTAGGCAGGCTATTCATCCAAAGCCTGAGTACTGGTTTCATCCTAGCTGAGTGGAGGACAGCCACTGTCATCCCTTTACACAAAGGTAGAGCATCCACCAGTATGGGAAATTATAGACCCATCAGCCCAACTAGCCTGATTTGCAAGGCCATGGAATGGATTATCATGGACCTTATTAACAAGAACATTGGCAACCTCCAAACACTTGATCCCACCCAGTCTGGCTTCATCAAGGGGAGGTCATGTCTGCTAAATTTGGTTGACTTCTTTGAGACAGTCACCAAAGCCATGGATGGGCGGCGCAGTGGTGCAGCAGTTAACGTTGTCGTCTCACAGCAAGAGGTTTTCTGGTTCGATTCTCGGCTGGGGTGCCTTCTGTGTGGAGTTTGCATGTTCTCCCTGTGCTCGCGTGGGTTTCCTCCGGGTACTCCGGTTTCCTCCCACATTCCAAAGACATGCATCTGGAGCATTTCTCCCCAGGCCTCCGCTGAAAACAGGATCTGTGGAACCTAGTCGGACATTCCCAGTCAACAAATGTTAAATAAATAAAAATAAATAAATGAGGGGGAAGATGGTGCACACCTCCTACCTTGACCTGGTCAAAGCCTTTGACACTATTTCCTACTTGGGCATAATAGATAAACTGTCTCAACTAGGCATTAATCCATATTTTACCAGATAGGTAGCAAACTGATAGAACCCACATAGTCAAAATAAGGTAAGCCACCTCAAGCAGTAGACCTGTAACAAGCAGCATACCCCAGGGTTCGGTCTTGTGGCTTCTGTTATTTGGGATATACTTTTCTGAGGTGCAGGCCAAAACTAGTGGGCTATGGCTGACCACATTTGCAGATGACTGCAAGGTGGATCCTGTCATCAATTCCCCTAGTGATGTGGACATCCTCCAAAAGGGTTTCACTCAGATAAATGACTGGTGCCAGAAACATGGCTTCAAGCTGAATACCAAAAAATGCATCATCATCCCCTTTGAGGAGAGTGATGTCCCCACAAATTGTCACATTAATAACAGCATCCTAAGCACTCAATAAGTCATGATGGATTTGGGCACCCACTCAATACTAAGTCTCTGTAACAATCTTAAAAATGCCCTGTATGTCTTGGAATGTGCCTTGTCAATGCTTCAGAAAAATTCCAATCCAGTCCCATCTTCCAGAGTGCTCTACCCTTTTTCATTCTTATGTCTAGCCATTTTCCACTAACTTCGGTATAAAATTGTCCTGCCTAATAACTGTAGCCATGCCTAAGATTATTAATTTATTAATTTATTTATTTATTTTTTTACATTTGATGACCGAGAAAGTCCAACTGGACACAGGTCCATTTTCAGCGGAGGCCCGGGGAGAAAAGCTCCACTTTAACACAATAGTACATAAGCGTTGCATGTGTGTACAAATACATATTTTCAAATAAATAAGCATACCATTAAGACATACAAATAGACATCTAAGAATATATTTTACATTTCTGCAAACACATAAGAATTCATTTCAGTATTTTTTTTTTTTTTGTGTGAACTCAATAGGACAGGTTATATGATAGGTAAGAACTAGTATTCAAGTGGTTAGAGGGACTAACAGGTGATCTTTAGCAGAATCCTTGCATCACTGCATTGTAATGGATTAGTCTGGGGAGTCACATGGGCAAAGCCAGTTGTCGGAATAGTGGGATTTGAGACGTTTTTTAAACTGTGAAGCAGAGCTTGTAGAAGTTATGTGATTTTGGAGTGAGTTTAGATTCATAGATCAGTACTAGGCTAACTGCCCCTGTGGGCCAATTTTTTAAGCATAGCCAATTACCCCATGTGAGACTTGAACCCTGCACCGTGTGTCTATAAGGTGAACACCTTAACCATTATGTCAACCCCCTCCCCTTTCAGATTTTGCCTATTGTACAGGCAAAGAGATATTTACCAGCTTCATTTCTATGTTTGATGACATTTATGAGAGTTTGGTTGGTGGATCTTAAGGCTCGGGTGGTGGTGTAGGGCTGTGTTAGATCTTGTAGTGCTGGGTTTTGTCAGGGAGGTAGTACAGTTTGTGAGTTATAGAGAGTTGATTAATAAGTAGTAGTTGGGGCAGCTCAAACCAGTTGAGCTGTTTGAGGGAAAGACAGTGATGGGATCTATTAGAGGCATCTGTAGCAAACTTGGCAATCTTGTTATAGCAAGATTCCATTTTTTTTTAGTTCAATATGGTGAAGATTAGTCAAGACTGGGGAGGCATAAAGGAGGGTGGATAAGAGGTGAGTTCTTGCAATAGTGGCTTTGGTATAACGGGTCATGAATTGCTTGTTCCTGTACAGGAGACCAAGCTTTTTGTTTACTTTTTGATTGTTTGGGCTACGTGTATATCAAATTTAAGATTGTTATCGATTCCTACTCCTAGTAGTTTAGTGTGTTGTTGGGGTGATTGCGGTATTATCCTCGGAGTTTATGGTGAAATCATTGTTCAGAAGAGAAGATCCACTAGGGCTGAAGAGAATTAGTTTTGTTTTTTTGGGATTGAGTATAAGTTTAATGTTAGAAAACCATGCTCCAGCAAGAGTAAAGTTATGTTGTGTTATTGTTTGAAGTTTGCTTAAGGTGGGGGCGGCTCATATAATGGTGATTTCATCTGCATATTGCACTACAGAGGCAGCAGGTGAGGATGCAGCTATCTGATTTGTAAATAGGGAAAACAGTAAAGGACCACGTATGGAACCTTGAGGGACTCCTATGGATACAGGTAGAAGGCAGGATAGTTGGTCCTGCCAGCGAACTGCTTGCTGATGGCCTGATAAATAGCTGTTGAACCATGATATAATGGAGGAGTTTATGTTAAGGGTAGATAGAGATTTGTGAAGCTTGCTGTGGTTAACCATGTCAGAGGCTTTAGATAAGTCTAAGAATACAGAGGGTACGAAAAGTCCGTTGCTTCTGTGGATGTTGACTATGTTGGTATATGACAGTAGTGCCATTGTGGTACTATGGGAGGGTCGAAAGCCATGTTGAGATTTAGATATAAGGTTATTTTTCAGGAGGTATTGCATTAGTTATGAATGTACTACTCTCTCTGGTATTTTTGATAAAGGTGATATAATTGCAATTGGGCAGTAATTGGTGAGCTCAATGGAGTTACCGCCTTTGTGGAGTGGAATAATATGTGATATTTTCCACAGGTCAGGTACTTTGCATTCAGATATGGATCTATTTATGAGGATTGAAACGATATAGGCTATGGTTTCTGCCAAAAGGTGAAGGAACTCAGCGGGAAGTTTGTCAGCTGCCAGAGTGGTTGCTTTAAGTTTTTTGAGGAGTTTAGTAATATCTTTTGTAGGCACTGAGACAAAGAAAAGCTAGAGGGATTTAGTTGTGTATTGGGGTTAGAAGGGGTGGGAGAAGGTATAGGGCCAGTGGCGCTACTTAGGGTGTTAGAGCTAGGACTGTTTTGGTAAAAAATTGTTGAATTGTCTGGGGGTGTCCTCTTTGTTGGTTGGTACTATGGGTGTAGGAGTGGCGGCTTTATCTGGAGGCCCAGAATTTTTGAGTGTTCTGAGCGTGTTTTTCTTGCAAGGTTTTGTAGTAATTGGTTTTATCACATTTTATTAGCTTTTTGGCCTTGTTGCAGAGTGTTGAGTAGTTTTGTTTTGAGGTAGTGGTTTTAAGTTTATGATATTGAGACCAGGCTGTGTCTCTATCCTTCATTATGGTTTTAGTGTCTTTTGTTAACCAAGGAACATAGTTTGTTTTGACTCTGATGGTACGGGCTGTTGCATGATAGTTTGGGATTTTGAGGAAAGTTGAGTTAAAGTAATCTACCACTTCATCTAGGGGTAGGTGTTTTAGGGGAGACCAGTTACAGTATTTTAGTTCATTGTTTAGGTCATTGGTTTTGAAGTTCTTTTTGTTGTGAACTTTTCTAATGATGGGTTGGTTACTATGGTGGGATTTATTCTTAATAAGGTAGGTTGGTTGGTGATTGCTCAGATTGTCTTGCAGACAGCCCAATTGGTGTGCGAAGGAGGGGTCAGATAGAAGTATCAATTCTAAGATGGATTGTCGTTTGGATGTCTTGTCGACCCTTGTGGGAGTGGTTATGATTTGGGTGAAACCATTAAGATTAATGTGGGTAGAGAGATTGAATTTGGTATAGTCGGACCAGTCAATATTAAAATCTCCTAAGAGTATGGTTTCATGTGGAAGGGAGGTAGATATCCAGTATAGCAGGCTCTCCATAGTAGCAATGTTATTGCCTGGTGGGATATATAGGCACCTGCTATAATTATATGTTTGCTAGAGATTAGTTTTAATTTAGCAAGAATTAGTTCTATATCTTTGACTTCCTGGGAACTGCTGCCAACCTGCTCCAAAGCGAGATAATTTTGAAACAGTATGGCTACACCTCCTCCTTTTTTCCCTGTCCTATGTTTCCATATAATATTGTAGCCAGGGGGTGTAATCCCATTATTGTGATGTTCTGTTTTAAGCCAAGTTTCAGTTAGTACAGTTATATCTGGTTTGTATAAAGCTAATAGGGCAGGGAGGTCCTGAATTTTGTTAAGTATACTTCTTACATTTATTTTTAAGAGAAGGAGAGAGAGGAGGCTGGCCTTCGATAAAGAGGGTTTGGTTGATTTAAGTTTGTGTGGAGTGATGGATTGGGTCCTGGGTTGGGGTGTATGTCTCCACAGCAAGTGAGTTTTTGGGTTAGGTATAGGTAGAGTTTAATTAGTTTTTGTATTATTTTATTTTGTTTCTGGAATTTAAATCTAAATTAATAAGAGAAATGGGGTGGTTCTTTCCCAGATCCACTTTATCCTGCCTACATTTTGGTAGTAAGACGGCATTCACCTCAATGAATGAATGACTCTGGAAGATCTCTCTTTGTATCCATCTTACTCAATTTTTCTGTATCATTGCTTCACAAGACTTCAATCCCATCCTCTTCCATTTCCACCACTTTTTCTGCTGATCTCTTTACTAATCTTCAGTACCAGAAGGCCATGATCAGACAAATTGTTTTTGTCATACTTTATTTCAACTGCATATAAAAGAATAGACCCATTAATAAAAAAAAAAATATTAGTTCTACTCCACTGTCTCTGTAAATTCCTCAGAACGTTAAACTCATGAAGATGACTGCACACTGATCAACAAGTTAATTTCAGATCTCCCAATGTGAAAAAGAAACTGAGAAATAAAAGTCAGTAACAGTGTTGGCTTGAGTAAAATTCAGTTACTGGCTAGTAACTACTCTACCTGGATGCCAGGGAGGAACAAACTTACAGAATATGAAACAAAATCAGCCAGAAAAGATGAAGATGGGATGGGAAAATCCTTTAGCTGTCTAACAAACGGCAGTGCAAGCTTCAGCTTTAGTACAAGAGATGGGTTCCTGTAATTTAGAGGAAAAAATAAATAAAATGTACTCAGATGTAATTAGAATAAGGAGTATATTAACTTAAATAACCAAAGTCCCCAAAAATAGAAGCTTCCACTAGCTATTCAGAGGAACTGATAAAACTGCAAAAAGCAGAAGGTGTAATGAAGAAAAAGCTGACTGAGTATGAGACTTCTCAAGAAGAGCTATTTCAAAAAATAGTAGAGTTAGAATACAGAGCACATAGACAAAACCTCAGACTTTCTGTTGTACCAAAGAAGCTGGAATGAATAGACTATTAATTTTGTGAAAGCACAAATAAGAAACTAGACTGGCATTCCACAGCAGGATTTGTTAATTGTAAAGGCTCCGTGAGTGCACTTTCCAAACCTGGCCATGAGAAAGCAGCCAAGACTTGTATTAATAATGATGATGTCATACCAGCAGAAAGAGTTGATCCTGACAAAACTATAGTGGAAGGGAAATTATTAGAGTTAGCAGAGTGTTTTGTGGAAAATGATTAGTCACTGTACAACAGGCAGAAAAGAAACTAATTTACCCCAGCAGTCAAGGAAAGTCAAGAGGCAGGTTTGAGATTCAAGCTACTGTATCCAGCTGTCTTCAGAGTACTATTTCCTGGAGAATGAACGATGTTTTTTGATGGAGAACAGGGTGAAGAAGAAATTAAAAAAAAAATGTTATCCAACAAAAATGTGAGCCAGTGAACAGAAGGGGGGGGGGGGCACTGTTTTTCATTCTTCTAAAAGTAAAACTCATAGAGAGAATTTGCCAATGAAACATCTTCCATTGTTCAAAACAAAAAATGCTTGAGAGACAGATAAAGCACAGGAGTTGAATAGAAGATTAAGAGTACCTTTGACGTGAACAGGAGCCTGGTGTTGGGAGATGGAGATGAACAGTAGGAATACTAGCAACTCTGAAATTAGTTAATAAATGGGAGACTGTAAGTTATCAGTCATGTTTTTGAAATATAGCTTTGCAAGAAAAAGTGGTTGAGAAAGACTGCACTTTTGTTGACTTTGTTAAATTTGTGGGTGAATTGGCAAGCATTTCCCTAACTTTATTATTTAGTAGGACACCAAAAGGGGGGAAAGTAACTAAAAAAAAAAAGATTTTTGTTCTTATATGTATTTGCAAAATACATTTTGTGAAACGTGCAGTTAATGGTATTTTAAATGTGAGGGTTGTCTCCTCCATGACTTGTGTATGTATTGAGGTAGGGTGAAATGTGCACTGATTACATAATATAAAGAATTAAGATATTTCCTCTTTTTTTTGTAGGCAAGTAGGCTCGAAAAATAAGACAAAATGATGAAAGACATTGAAAAAAGTCAAACTTTGTAAATATGCAAATATATTAGCTTGTTTATTTTCTTTAGCAATTGTTCAGTGAGAATCAAGAAGACTACTGCTAAAGCAGTTTTCCATTGTGTACAGTGTAAATTTACCAAGATTGTTGACTGCTTTTACATATTGACGAGCTGTGTGCAGGTACAAGCAATTAATCCTGAGAGTTCTTAGTAATATTTGTTGAGGAAGTGCAAAGTTTAGAGGTACAATGGCAGTGAAAAATAAAGTCTGAAATAATAGGAATTGAATAAGAGATTGCAGTTTCTTTAGCACCCTTCTTACTTTAACGAATTGAATAGAACCGTGTACAATTTAGTTTTATTTAAAAATATCCACTGCACTTTTTCTTAGGGCTAAAAGTTAATGTTTTCTAAAAGTTGTTCTTCTTTCGGCTTCTCCCGGTTAGAGGTTGCCACAGTGGAACTCTGGTCCACTAAGGATTGGCAGTAGATTTTTATGGTGCCGAGGTGCCAGCTCAACGCCCAACCTTCAACTAAGGCACGCCCATTCTATGCATGTATTTTTGAACACCACTCGACCGCAGGGAGGACATGCAGACTCCTTAATGTTTTCTAAAAGTGTGCAAGTTATTTTCACATCTGGGAAGGGAACAGAGAAAAGAAAAGAACATACAGCTATCAGTTTAAGTGGGACACAGGCTGTAACATGCAGTTTAGCATGGGTAACTAGGTTAGGCAATGCCTGTGGGTGCAGCTGTCGATTTGGGAGAATTGTTTCTATTTGGAGGGTTAAGCTTTATTTTATGAAGATTAACTTAGTTTTGTGTGTTTGCTGCAAGTTAATAGAGAATGGGTTTCTTTGGAAATGTATTTAGTTATTTGAGGGTTTTCATTAAAACAATAAGTCTTGAAAAATATGACATATGAGATGAAACAAATGTATAAAAGATCATTCTGACAAACATTAGTCTGTGCATGTGACACAAAAGTTGGAAATACAGATTAAAAAAACTGATGTATAATAAATGGGAACACCAGCTCTTTGTCATAATGTCTATGCTATCCATATCATCTATGAAAGTAAATGTCCTTACAGTAAAGACAAAAAGGAAAGAGTAATGAATTATATTAAGAAATGCAGAGTGCAAATAGCAGTCCTGCAAGAGACACATTTGGAAATAAATTAGCATGTGAATTTGACATAGAAAGGATTTCAGGACTGATATTCAGCAGAATATCAGGGACAAAGGAAAAAGGGATTAATTATACTAATTACTAAAGGGGTTCCAGTAGTGATAGAAGAGGAAAAAAACACAACAATAATTGTATAGTTGTGGTAGTAATGGGTTGTTGGCAAGAGAGGATGATTATGCTAGCATATATTTATATTTTACCAAAAACTGCTATTATGGAGCTTAAGAACATTTTGGGAGAAATAATCAGCTTTCAGCAGGGAATATTATTTATAGGTGGGGAGTGGGACTTTATTTGCAATAGTAAGAATGTATTGGGAGCCTAGAAGGGAAAATATAACAAAAGAGACCAGATTTATGAAGGAACTTATGAAAATATTTGGTATGGAAGAGGTGAATTCAGCATAAGGAACTCAGAAATAATTTACATGTTATTCACCAAGGTAGAGTAGTTGGGCTAGACTAGACAGAAATTATATTTCACAAGAAAATGTACATTTCATTAAAAGCTTCGGCACACATATTTCAGATCGTCCACTGATAAAAACCAAGATGAAAATGTAAGGTAATGAAGTAAATATGAAACACTGACTGTTTCCCATGTACTAGTTAAAATATAGGAATTTAAGGAATGGGCAGTGGAAATTATTTGAGAGTTTTTAAGGAAGATAGAATTATCTTCAGAAGTTATAGAGTGAGTGGGATAAAATGAAAACAGAGTTTAAAAATGTTGCAGAAATAAAATAGAAAGAGATGTGGTTAAGAAGTAATAGGAATTATTCAGGTGGCTGACAAAGGTTAAAGTACTGCAGAATAAGGAGAACCTCACTGAACAAGAAGAGGCACACATGCAGAATGCTAAAAGGAATATAAAGAACTACTTTGATAATATGCATTCATTTAGAAGGATTGCCATTAAGCAACTATTTTTAATAATTCCAGAGCACAAAAACTTTTAGCACAATGACTTAGGTAACAGAAAATAGAAAGGATTGTCGCCAAACTTAGGGAGCCTATATCAAGAAAAATAACTAGAGATTTTGTGGAGGTATCAGAGATAATTTGGAAATTTTATGAACATTTGTATAAAGCAGAGAATGTGGAAATAAAGAAAGAACACAAATGGAAGCCATTATGGAATACTTAATTATGTCAAGATTAGAGGCAGATAAGGTTGACAATCTAATAGTTAAAATGGAGGAGATGAGATAAAAATGGTGATGTATAATCAATCTTCAGGAACGTCTCCAAGTACAGTTAGTATTCCTGTGGAAGTTTGGAATTTAGGAGGGAAGAAAGTGCAAAAGATGTAGAAGTTTTAACAGTATTTTAAAAGGAGCAGAAGCACCAACATCTTGGAAGAAGCTGTGGTGGCTGTATTCATGAAAGGCAGTAGAGACCCATCAGGCCCAGCTTCTTATAGGCCCATGTCAATGTTTAACCATGATTATGAAGTGTTTATGTCTATACTAGCCAAAAACATGTCAAGCATGTTGCCAGAATTGACAGATATGGATCAGTGTCATTTTGTGGAGGGGAAGGAAACATCTGACAACATTAATAGAACGATGATGATCTAGAGGGAAGCAGAATGTAAGAAAATACCACTGTTGTTAGTCAGTTTTGATACAGAGACAGCATTCAATAGAGCAAGCTGGGATTTTATAAGTGGGGCAATGAAAGCATTTGCATTCTTTGTTACAAAAAGTAAGGTTAATTAGGAGGATTTATGAAGGATCAGGGAGAAGAAAGAATTAAGGTGGGAGGATTCCTGTCTCAAAAGTTTGAACAAAGGAACCAGACAGAGGTGTCCTCTTTCCACTTTATTTGTTTTATATTTTGAGCCTTTGGCAAAGTAAATAAGGGACTTAGAAGTTCAAGAATATAATTGGTATGTTAATCAAGAAAAGTTGGTTTCATTTGGCAGATGATATTATTTTGTACCAGATTAATCCAGAAAAGGATATCTCAGTGTTGTGGATTATTTTGAGACAGTTTCAAGTCTTTTGGGAATATGCCATTAATGAAGATAAAACATAGGGTAGAGCTGTAAATTATATACCCTCACATTAATTGGTTAAGGGGACATGATAAGATGGAGTATTTAGGAGTATGGATTAAAAAGGCTTCTGTTATAAATAAATGGAAATTGTGGGAACAATGCATGCACAAGAATGTTCAAGAAGAGGAGGAGTGAGGTTTAAGGAAAGGCAGGAATTCAGCAAAAGGATCATAGGAGTTATTCAGCTTGAGGCCATGTTTTGGCTCCAGTCATTTGTCTGAGTGAGACCCTCTTGGAGGATGTCCACATCACTAGGGGAATTGATGACAGCACCCAGCTTGCAGTCATCTGCAAACTTGGTCAGCCATAGCCCACTGGTTTTGGCCTGCACCTCAGAAAAGTATATAATGTTGGAAAGATGATACAGTAATTACAAAAAAGGAAATGATATATGATGTCTAATGAATGTAATTGTAAAAAAATTTTAATATGTTTTGTTTTCTTTTCTTTTAATGTATATTCACCTATGTCTTAAGTGATAGTTTTATAAAGGTGTTTAAAAAGGCTTCTGTTACAGCATGTAAGGATATGTGGGAAGAGCCTAAATAAAAGACAATACAAACGCTGAGAACCTGAAAACTCTTGTTTATGGATATAGATAGTAAGATACAAGCAGTGAATATGTTTTTAGTCCCTTTAATTGTATATATGGATCAGGCAAAATTATATCAACCAGGGGAGAAGTTGAGAACAATAATTAATAAAGAGTTGAAGGAATTTATCTAGGAGGGAAAGAGGGTAAGAGCTAAGTGGAATAAGTTGATCCTTCCGAAAGAGCAAGGTGGTTTAAGATTACCTGATTTAAAGGGATATGAGCTTAGAGTTAAGGTTCATTTACATAACACAGCAGAAGGTTATATTACCAAGTGAGAAAGAAGGATGATGAGGCAGGGGAGAAGTTCAAGAAGTAAGGAGAGAGTGGGGTGATGCAGATCAAGAAGTAAAGAGAGAGTGAGGTGATCCAGAAAAAGAAGTAAAGGGAGAGTGGGGTGATGCAGATCAAGAAGTAAAGAGAGAGTGGGCTGATGCAGATCCTTGATGAAAATGATAATAACCATACATAATATTATATTCATAAAGTAGCAAGAAGCATTTTAAAACTAAGCGAACATGAAAATGGAGAAAGGATATTTTGGCAATATGGGTGATTACAACTAGGGAAACAGAAAATAGACAATAGGAGCTGGACTGTACTGGAGAAAACTGGCAAATGAATCAAGGTATTGGACACAAATAACTAGAGATGGAAAGGTAACAGAATGAAATGAAGCCAAAAAGACATTTGGACTGCAGGCTAGAGACTATCTCCCATACCACAGACTGATATCAGAGTATAGTGAAAGTAAAAGGGATAGGGGAATCTTAAGTGAATGACCTGTTCTGGTAGAGTTTTCAGTTAGATCTAGAACAGAAGCTGCTGTTGCAAAAAAGGGGAAAATTAGCAGAACATATAAAATATTGCATGATAAGTATACAAATCAATTAGGGGGAGGTTGGAAAAGATTGGGCAGAGAGATTGGAAAAGCAATTTATAACAGGACAATGGGAAAACACATGCATGGCTTCCAAATATGTAACAAAGTGAAGAAAGTTTAGGATCTTTGCTTGGAAGTGTTTGTATGGGTATTTTATACCCCAAGAAGACCTCAAATAATTTTTCCTCCGATAGATATCAAATGTTGGAGGCATGATAGGGAAGAAAGAGTTAGCTGGGAACATATGTTTTAAGAGTGTAATGATTTGGCAGATTTAAAAAAATTCCCTGTAGTGTACTCTGTCAGAAATATTGGATGAGGAAATGGTGGTAACTAAGGAAAATATTCTTTTGAGGTGAGACACAGGATCTGAACTGCCTAGACGCAGTAAGGTCTTATTAAATGTATTTTACCTGCCTAGGAAGTAATTACTAGAAATTAGAAAAGCTTAAACAGCTGTACTTGAAGTATTGAATAGTATAAAAGAGATACAAATCTGGAAGAGGGATTGTTAGAAAAGGGAAGGAACAGGTTACATAGAAGTAAATGGAAATTGTTGGAACAATACATGCGCAATCAGAAGAAGCAGCAAACCACAACCAGGAAACAGGAAAACGTGTAGACCAAAAAGCCTCACTCTGGAATGTTGTAAAACATTTCAGCAGGTGTAAAAAATACGTAAAAAATCTTATAGCCAAAATCTTTGGAAATATAACAGCAATTCAAAAGGTGCTCGCCAAAAAATGATGACCAAGTAATAAACCAGAAATCTTTATTCCACAAACACGAACCAAATTCCAACACAAGCGCTTTCACCCGTTCGTAACGGGCTTTTTCAAGTGTGATTTCCTTACACCACAGATCTTTCTTATATATGCTGGGTTGTTGGGTTGATTAGTTGGGTAATTGATTAATTAAGTTAATCAACCATGCTTTATTTTTTAAAAAATATGTGTATTTAAAAACTGTTTAAACATGTACTTTTGTTACATCAATAATAATAAGTGTTAAAATGATAAAAGTAAAAGTGCATTACATTTTAACACGTTTAGTAATAACAATCTAATAAAAAACTTCTTGATGTTACCTCCACTTGGAGTTTGAACATGACAACTGCATTAAATACTCATTTTTTATACTACATCTTAATCACAAAGTAGTTGTGTTTGCAGTTGTATATAATACTTTCCAAGTAAATAAATCAATTTTACATGTTGCTTTATATAAAAAATGAATTACAAAAGTAAAACACAAAAAATAAAATGTTATATTAAATAAATAAGTTGTTGCATTAGTTAATGTTTACCTTGTAAATGAATCATTTAAGCACTTGAGTTTTAAAATCAAATATAAATATGTGCATACCTTAACCTAGGTAAACATTAAATAATAAATAATTTTAATGTTAAATTCATGTTATAATCAGTTTGTGGTACAAGTAAATAGTAAAGTTTAAAAATTCACAATACATATATCTGTCTATCAAAATAACAGAAAAAATATGTATATATATGAAAATAAATGTAAAAAGTGTGTGTGTGAATATAGATCCACTGATTTATAATTTACTGTGCTTGTCCTTCAAAATGCAAGCCAAACTGGTTCCATCATTTAAACCAGGGCTTCTTGTGGCATCAAGCCTCAGCTGCCAAATTAATTCTTTGATGTTTAGAGCGTTCTTCCAATCACCACCCCTCTTGTCATAAACTACCCTGTCCAAAACAAAAAAAAAAAAAAAAAAAAAAGTTTAGACGTAGGATATATGAGCACATGAATGACATTAAAACAAAAAAGGAGACGAATGCTTTTGTTAAGCATTCTCAACATTGTGCTAACGTCTCTATTCATTTTTTTGTTTTGGACAGGGTAGTTTGGCTTGCATTTTGAAGGACAAGCACAGTAAATTATAAATCAGTGGATCTATATTCACACACACACTTTTTACATTTATTTTCATATATATACATATTTTTTCTGTTATTTTGATATACAGATATATGTATTGTGAATTTTTAAACTTTACTATTTACTTGTACCACAAATTGATTATAACATGAATTTAACATTAAAATTATTTATTATTTAATGTTTACCTAGGTTAAGGTATGCACATATTTATATTTGATTTTAAAACTCAAGTGCTTAAATGATTCATTTACAAGGTAAACATTAACTAATGCAACAACTTATTTATTTAATATAACATTTTATTTTTTGTGTTTTACTTTTGTAATTCATTTTTTATATAAAGCAACATGTAAAATTGATTTATTTACTTGGAAAGTATTATATACAACTGCAAACACAATTACTTTGTGATTAAGATGTAGTATAAAAAATGAGTATTTAATGCAGTTGTCATGTTCAAACTCCAAGTGGAGGTAACATCAAGAAGTTTTTTATTAGATTGTTATTACTAAACGTGTTAAAATGTAATGCACTTTTACTTTTATCATTTTAACACTTATTATTATTGATGTAACAAAAGTACATGTTTAAACAGTTTTTAAATACACATATTTTTTAAAAAATAAAGCATGGTTGATTAACTTAATTAATCAATTACCCAACTAATCAACCCAACAACCCAGCATATATAAGAAAGATCTGTGGTGTATGGAAATCACACTTGAAAAAGCCCGTTACAAACGGGTGAAAGCGCTTGTGTTGGAATTTGGTTCGTGTTTGTGGAATAAAGATTTCTGGTTTATTACTTGGTCATCATTTTTTGGCGAGCACCTTTTGAATTGCTGTTATATTTCCAAAGATTTTGGCTATAAGATTTTTTACGTATTTTTTACACCTGCTGAAACGTTTTACAACATTCCAGAGTGAGGCTTTTTGGTCTACATGTTTTCCTGTTTCCTAATACATGCGCAATAACAATCAAGAGGAGGAGGAGTGAGATTTAAGAGAAGGTAGGAATTCAGCAATTTAAGTAATACTGGACTGATGATATTTGCAAGGAAAGAAAAGATATGATATGTATAATATATGTAAATGGAAAACATGTCGATGAGGTTTGTTTTCTTTTGTATTTACGTCTTCTTGCATGTATCTTAAGTGATAATTTAATAAAGGTGTTTAAAAAATATATACTCCTGTCTGGCTGTTTGTGTTGCCTCCAGATATCTAACCATCCCTCATCCTATTTCCATTCCTGCAATATATCCCTAGACTTACTGTGACACTCTGCCTTCCTGTATTTGTGTCCCTCACTGCATTTGGCATTACACTGAATTCCCCAGTAAAACTTTGTGATCCACAAATGGGATACAAAACACCCACACGACACTGAAATATTCCAAAAAACTGTGGACTATCAGTATTCGGCCATTACATATTTCCTGACTTATCACTTTTATCCTTGATCATCAAAACCGCTATTACCCACCTTACTGCATTTTTTTCCTTAATAAACTCAAAAGCAAAATGTAGTCATTTTTTAACCAAAATAAGGAGCTGATTTTTTTACATTCTTTAATTGAACTTCTGCCCACAGTAATCCATTGATACCTCCCAAATTTCAGAATTTCTTCTTTTTTTAATTTAATATTTTAGAGGAAAATTTTTCCTAGTTAATTTTCTGTTAATCCTGCATCTCTTCATCAGGTGACACATCCTCCCACATTCTGAATCAACAAGGTAAGAGGTTCATAGGTTCATAGGTTCATACTAGGCTATCTGCCCGAGGGCATTTACAAGCCTAGCCCATCGTTTTGTGGCTTACGCCACCCCTTTAGTATGGGGAACTATACCCATTATTTTGCTGTGCCTCTGTCGAGCAGTGACACTGAGGTAATCCCTGGGGTATATCTGCGATCTCCCATCCATTGGTCAAGATTTCTCTTGAACAAGGCCAGCGAGGTGCTCTGCCTCACATGTACCGGGATTTTGTTCCACAGCATAGGGAGTCTTTGGGTGATGAATCTATCCCTCCAGCACGTCCTATTAATAGCCGTGTCAAGGTTTAAGTCTCCGCCCTTGTGGCTCTGATGGATCTAGATTTTTGAGGTGAAGCATATTCATCAAATCTGGGTTTGACATGGCCTTGTATGTTAGGCAAAGGTCACCTCTGAGCAAGCTGTAAGCGACTGAATAGAGCTGGAGTTCTTTCAGTCGGGCAGCATAGGACAGATTTTTGAGACCCTTTATCCTTTTGGTGAGGAACTTTTGTGGCCTCTCCAGCTGCTGCAAGTGTCGGGTCAGATACATTCCGAATGGGGCATTGTACTCAATCATTGGTGTGATGAGTGATGAGTAAAGGGAGACTATGACCTCCCTTGATCTAGATGAGAATCCCTTCATGATAAGGTGGGCAATGTAGAAGGTCTTCCTAACTACTTTAGCTACATGGGTGTTGAATGACAGACTACTATCAACCTGGGTCCCCAGGTCCCTGATAACTTCTTCTGTGCTCAGTGGATTGCCACCTATTTGGTAGCTAGGGGTAACCTTGTTTTTCCCGAAGGGTATGACTATGCATTTATTGGCATTTAACTTTAGGCCGTGGCTCTGGCACCAGTTATCCGTTTCTGTGAGACCCTTCTGAAGGATATCTGTGTCAGATGTGTTTTCTACTATGGCCAGTTTGCAGTCATCTGCAAACTTTGTCAGCCATAACCCTCCTGTGTTTGCTTGTACTGGAAAAGTAGATGCCAAACAAGAGTGGGCCCAGGACTGAGCCCTGTGGGACACCACTTGTGACAGGCTTTGAGTCTGACATGGCGCCAGCAACTCTGACCCTGTGGGTTCTGTCACTCAGCCAGTTTGCAACCCATCTTGTGATGTATGGGTTGACATTTAAGCTGATGAGTTTTTCAATGATACCCGAGTGGGGTATTGTATCGAAGGCCTTAGCCAGATCGAGGTAGGCTGTATGGACTGCCTTTCCTCATCAATGGCTTTGGTGACTGTTTCAAAAAGTCAACCAAGTTTAAAAGGCATGATCTGCCTTTGACAAAGCCAAACTGGGTTGGATCCAAAGTCTGCAAATTCCCTATGTCTTTATTTATGAGGTCCATTATGATCCTCTCCATGGCTTTGCAGATAAGGCTTGTCAAGCTAATGGGCTGGTAATTTCCAGGGTCGGTGGAGGCACCGCCTTTGTGAAGTGGTACCACAGTTGCAGTGCGCCACTCCCTGGGTACGTATCCAGAGGTAAGACTTTGATTAAACAGCTGTCCTAGCTGTGGGTTTATTTCCTCATTGAGTTCATGGAGCACACAGCCGGGGACACCATCAGGTCCCATGGATGCTGTGTTTTTTGCTTTGGAGAGAGCAGTTCTCACTTGGGGGCTGGAGATGTTTGGGGGGCTGCAATCGTTTGGTATAGGTATCTCTCCTTTTGGGGGGGAGGGGAAGTTTGCACTGAACCTGTCAGCCAGTATGTTGGCAATGTCTGTAGGATCAGTAATCTTCACATCATTTTGATCTAGCTCTGAGCATATCTGGGAGTTTCCTCCCAGGTTTCTAACATAGCTAAAGAAGGCCTTATGATTGTCTTTTGAGTCTTTAGCTATTTTTCTCTCGAAATTTGCTTTGGATGATTGTATGAGAGCTCTTAGTTTTTTACTTATAGTGATCAAGGGTGTCTTACCTCTTAAGGATTTTGCTCTATCTTGTAGTAGCTTCCTCCTTTTGTTGTAGAGTTTGTTTATGGCTGGGGTCCACCAGACTGGACGCTTGCCTTTGGTACAAAGAGCCTTTGTTTTGCTTGGGATTGCCTTATCCATGCAGTCCTGCAGGTGCTGGTAGAAGGCATTTGTAAGTGATTCAGCGGCTTGAGTACTGTTTTCCGCTGCCTTTCGGGGCCTTAAAGGAGACCACACTAGTCTTTAGAAGTGTGAAGTCGGCTTTTGAGAAGTTCTTTACTGTGGTCTTTTTTATTTCAGGTGGGGGTGGGATGAGGACCTCCAGCGAGATTAGTTTGTGGTCTGATCTCACCAGTGAGGGGTACACCTCCGGTGTTGAACATTGTGCTCCCATGTTCGTGATGATGAGATCAAGTATGTAAGGGGGTAAGGCCCCTTTATCTGCTTCCTCCAAAGGGAATGCTCCTTTCTGCCAAGCCTCTCCCCCTCCAGTTCCTGGGTTAGGCCATCACAAGCCCTTAGACCATTATACAGAGATTCACCCCGGTTGTCCAAATCTTGGGTGGTCGTTGGAGTGATCACTGACATGATGTGGTCATGCAGTGTACTGTCCTCCCTCATGGTAAGGCCCAGACTAGCTTACATAATAAATAATTTAAGACAAACTACTAAAGCAAATTGTCACGAACAGCCCAAAAAGATGGTTGATCCTTGCAGCGAGTAAAAAACTTTAATATGAAGTGCTTTTCATTTGCAGAATTTGCAAACTTCTTCAGATAACTAACAGTAAAAGTACAGACAGTTTAACAGCTTTTTTTTTCAAAAGTCATGTGATTTGTGACAACCAATATACATACTCCCAGTGAAACCCAGGAACTAAACATTCAAACATTTAAAGCAACATTTCCCTACTATACGTTATTAAATCACTTAACTTTATAAAAATAAACTAAAATAAAAAACATATGAACACATATATGCTAACTATAAAAGCCTATAATAATTAATACAATTCTATATTATGTATTGTTACATTTTCAACTTTATCTTTCAAAGCTTTGCAATTTCAGCAAGCATGTAATAGTGCAGGCTTCTTTTAAGCCTGGAAAGTTGAACGCATTTAATAACAGTTGCCAGTACAACTCTAACTCCTCTGGTAGTAATGTAGCTGCTCCACCTCTGCCATCCATTAATACTTGGTCGATTACTCTAAAGGTAAAGGTATGACCTCTTGACATCTCAGAGTGTTTAGCCAGAGCCAGCATATTGGTGCACAGTGGAAAGTGAACTCTTTGAATACTGAAGTAGGAAATAATAAAACCGTAGAGTACTGTTGAATAAGTATCGTGGTGGCATCAATTGTTTCTCTTACATCTTCATTATATATGACTGTTATTATTCACTCAGAAACCATAATCCAGAAGAGAATGATTAATCTTTTATGGCAGTTCAGTGTGATACAGCTTCCTCTCTTTTGATAATTTTAATAAATCACCCACATAGTAAATAACCTCATTCTAGAGTCAGTTAGCAGGCCCTCTCAGTCAGAGTCATTCTCAGCTTGCTTGCTGATTGAAGGACACTCCGTCTGCCCACTCTGATCTTTTTGCAGATTACTGCTACTACCAGAAGTGTTGAAAACATGATTAACCTATCTCTGAGAAGAGCATTCATTCTTAATGGATGCCTGGTTTGGGAAAATGTACCTACACTATTAAGTCTACTATCCATCTCTCCTGACTCGCTGGTGAAAGTCTTCTTGGTCCCTGCTTCTGGGACATGTCTTCAAGCCCCAGCCTTAGCTTGCTTCTACCTATTCTTCCCATCTACATCACTGATTGACTGGTCAGTCTGTTTCTTTGCTGTCAACTTCTTCTGCACAATGCCAAAGTTACACTCCACAAAGTCTATGCCACACGGCATCTGCATTTTCAATCAGGTGGACTGCAAGTCCAGGGTAAAAGCTTTTGCTGCATGGGCAGAAGAAAATCCCTGTTTCTGTCCTTTTTATCACCACTACAAGAGATGCAGGAAAAACAAGCCAGAACATATGTGCACTTCTCTTACCTGGTTAAATACCTTCTGCCTCATGAATAGCCCTGATATACTTTTATTATAATGTTTTGTATTTTATAAACATAGAACATATGAGAGCTGAATGAATGGAGTTTACAGACCTCTTGCTGCAATTTTAGGGGAGTGTTAACAGGGACTTTGAGACAGAAGTGTTAAGATGGATTTTAAGTACAATTATTTCAGGCATTGCTTCTGTGCAAGCTAAGATAGAAAATATAACTGCATTTTGTAAAATGAATTCAGCCATCATGCTACAACTCCTGTGCAAGTTGAGATAAGAAGAGTGTAACAGTGCGTTGTTTTGTCAGGCTGCAATGTGAACATGACAGAAACATTGTAGAGACATATGTAAATAATTTAGTTCTTGTTATACTGTCACCTTGTTGTATGACAAACTTCTGTGCAATACAGCATTGTCAACATAAGGAAATTTCCCGGATGTGAGGGTGCAAGAAGCATTTGAGGAAGTGTCCAGAAGGGTAGCGTTAAGTGAATGAAAAAATAGAGCTATATTACTTTTATGTAAATTAACTGCAGTGGTGGTGCTGCGGTAGCGTTGTCGCCTCACAGTACGATGTTGTCTTGTTCGATTCTCAGGTAGAGCGTCTTCTGTGTGGAGACATGCGTGAATGGTTGTACCTTTGTTGAAGGTCATGCTTCAGAGCTGGCAACTCGGCATGTAAAAAGTCTACTGCTAGTCATTAGTGGACCGGAGTTCCACTGTGGTGACCCCTAACCAGGAAAAGACACAACAACAACAGCATTACTTTTATGTAAATTAGGCCAGAAAAATATATTTGTCACCTATTGCTATTCCCAGATTCAAAAGATTTTCTTTTGAAAATTTTGTTTAAATTCACCGTTTCTTAATTGTCATAAGATGAATATTCTTGAAAGTAACAGTAGATTTGATTACAAGAGGAACAAATTTGTTTATGTATGTATATGTGTGTGTGCGGGGGGGGGGGGTTCAAATACCATTATATTTGGATATGGTTTCAGAGAGCGGAGAGGTAAAGACAAGATATGCATGTCTCCAAAACTAAGTGTAAGGTAATGACATGCAAAATATAGGAAACGTTTCATTGACCTCTGAGTGCTTCAATTTTATTATTTATTTACTGGGATAGTCTCACTAAGCTAGTAGCCTCTTTTCAGGGTTACCCAGCATGATATTTGTATTACTAAAGGAAAGCTCACCAGGGCATTTACCTTACTCTTTTTGATAGATGCCACGGGATCTTTTACATCCATCTGAGCTTTAGCTAACTGAGGCAGAGGAGGTCTTAATTTAATATCTCATCAGAAAGACAGCACTCAACCCCTTTCTTCTTTATGCTGCACTGCATTGACAGTAATTCATCTACCTGGTGTGGGAATAAAACCCACAGCCTTCTGCACCAAAGGCAGTTATGCAACTGCTGAGCCAGTGAGATTGCTGGGTAGTGTAAAATTGTTTTCTTGCATGAGTTTATGATGTGTCATCAGTAGTTCTCAAATCCTTTTGAGAAAAGTATGAGTAATATAGGGCAAGTTAATTAATTGATTCATTGATTTATTGATTATGTAAGGACAAAGAGAGACAAGTTAACTTAGTTACAGAGAATTAGAGGAAATAATAAAATACCTCGGAAAGTACTAGAGACAAAAAATAACAGCAGTACTTGCAGAACTAAACGTGATACACCAGATGAGGTTAGGTATGGCTTGGTGCATAGAAGGGCATTTGTGTAGGCAGTCATTGGGGGTGGTTTGAGATTTTTTTTCTATCTTTATTCTACCCTTGCCCCACCAAGTAAGAGCACATTGGTGGGACATGCATTAGATATCAGCTTTTCCCCACCCTCCACTTCTGCATGGGGAGTGATAACAGTAGAACTGTTTCACCCACGCACAGTGAGCACTATATGTTTTTTCATCCAGTCTCCATTAGGGGAAATCAACTTGTGCACATGTGCCCCACTTCCCCTGAGCGTGGGCACACACATTTCTCCATTTACACTGTCAAGTGTTTCAACTGCTACTTAAACAAAAGTCACCTTGGGCAAATTCTGGGCTATATCCCTCTATGCCAGTAGTGCAGGTTGGGCAGTGGCAATTTTTGAAAACACACTGATTCACATGTATATCAAAAGTGTATAAATGTTGTTATGTAAAACAAAGGAGTGACACTGGCTGGAAGTTTCACTGAACCAGGAATGTAGATGTTCCCACAAGCCTTGCACACATATTATAGGCATATACTTGAGAAGGAAAAGGTAGACAAGACCTTCCTTGACCATATATGGCAGTGACTTGTGCAGGACATGAGTACTGTGGGTAGCCATAAATGAACATTACTATAAATGTATCACAGTGTGACCAATATGATACAGGACACAGGAAGTTGCCACAAGTTGGCTAATGTGGAGGACCACCAACACAGAAAAGTCTCACTGATATGGACAATTTCTTTTTATCCTTGTCTGGGGAAAGTGACAGAACATTCATACCTGGTGGTGGCTTGGATATGGTGGCTGGGCTGGTGACGAACATATGCATGTCTCTAATAAATGCACCAGGTTATTGTGCACATCACATGCGCATGTACTGTAGGACACTGCCTCACTGATGTGACTGCTTTACTTATAGAAAAGCATCCGAATATCTACCCTCAAAGTACATCAGGAATGCAACAGTGACAGCCTGTGTGCCTTTAAGCTATGTACACAATTGGCATGCAGCAGTGAGTGTGTGCCAAAAGGTGGTGGGACTGTCCTCTTTGTTCTTAAACTGCCAAAGATATATTATCTCTCTGCATTCACAGATTACACTAATGGAGCATCCAGTGCAAGAGGACAGGATATGACTGATGTAAGAGAGCCACTACTGACCAACAGTGATGTCAACATGCACATGGCACTATCTGATGTCACAGGTGTATTATTAGCAATGCTAATATTGTAGGGTACCCACCCAGCAACCATTGCTGATACAATGTGCAATTGTAGAAATGCAAAGTGCATCTCTGTCATCCACTATGATTACTGCCAAATGAACCCTACATGTTAGCCTACCTTAAGTACAGGTGGTTTTCACACAAACACACACACACACACACACACACACACACACACACACACACACACACACATGCATACGCACACACACACACACACACACACACACACACACACACACACACACACACACACACACACACACACACACACACACACACACACACACACACACACACACACACACACACACACGCTGAAAGTATAGAGAAGGTGGATGCTGCTGGTTATCACTGCTATAACGTCAGAACATTTCTTTCTCATGAATATCACCCTTGACTCAGTTAGTTGATGTGCATATCAGCGACCCATTAACAGACAGATGCCACCCATGCTGTGTTATAGATGGTGAGTGTACTGTGTGACATGCATGAGGAACTGTATAATAACCTGCAACACATGCAGAGTGACATAGCATATAGGATACTAGAGAAAACATGCCACTATGGGCAGAGGTGGCTAACATGACCTGAAGGTACTGATAGTGCCTTCTGAGGTCAAACCAGGGGATAGATGGTTGGTTTTACAGTTGTGACCATACTTACACAGCTGTAACACACTGCTCCACAAACTTTGTAACTATCCACACTGGCATGGGCTATCCCCACCAGTAGGCATGGAAAATCCCACAGATATGGCCTATGTTCCTCTGCCCTCAGTGTGGGTGCACTCCACTGAACCAGGCTCTCTGTGTCCCACAGCTCCATGCCACTCATATCCTCAGCTGGTATATAGAGTACAATGTCATGGCATCGTCATCCATTGGTCATGGATACCAACAATCTTCTGCCTACCCACATGCGCTGGCCCACCTTGGGGTTCTTTTGCATGCTTCTGATGTTCTATACCTCTTTTGGACAGGATACCTCTCATCCTGGTACTGCAAGACCACCATGAGCAGCTGGCCAGCATTCATCTCCTGGAAAGTACACCATGTCCATAGATGATATGATCCCTAATTCCCCCCTACATCCTATCTGCCTGTGTGGCTAATGGGTCCACTACCCATAACTATTCCAACTGTATTACTGTTTCTTTTCCCTGTCGCTGTGCCCCGCCACAAGTATGACAGGGCCCTGCTCATCCCTCAGAGTTGCATGGGTTACGTAATGTCCGATGCACAGCATGGCCTGTCACTGCACTGTACTGCATAACCTGATCGTATTAGGTATACGTTGGTTTTCTTCTCTGTTCTCTTTGTCAATTGTCATGACTCACAGTTGTTACACAGATGCAACCGCTATGCCAGTGCAGCAATGTATTATATCTGCTTTAGGCTTTCATGAAATATTGCTGTAGTCAATTCCTCCAGTGTCTTCATATCTGGTTTATCCTCTAATGGAAACCAGAAATTCATTCCTGGTTTGGCACCTAGGTCTCTAATGGACACAGGTAACCTGTAAATGGTTCATTTTACAGGTCCATACTTACACTTATCAAGGGTATCCGAACTTGTTAGATATTTGGGATGCATGGCTAGGCTTAAAAAGGCCCTTGTGGTCTTTAGCCTAGTAAACACCTGTGACCCTATGCTGCTTGTAATCTGCCTGGTGTCCCCCATGCTGAATATGCTTGTGTAGCACTACTTTGTGTTGCACGGTATAGACTGCAGCATCCATTCTTCTGTCATATCAGAACTCACTAGCCTATCACTCCACAACATGGACTGGTCAGAGCTGCCACTCTTTCCTGCTCCTTCCCCTGATGTGCATGTCTAACTGAACTTTTGCACTGGTTTCCTGCTGAAGGTTCCAGAGTATCCTCATGTAGCAATTGATCAGATTCTTCCAATTCTACATGTTTCTCCTTAATTTCAGGACTCACTGTTCCATCATGCTGTAACGTTACCAGAGCTGGATTTTCTACACTAAATCTTTCACCTTA
>NC_056726.1:1492852450-1492874950 GCF_019279795.1 Protopterus annectens
AAGTGAGTAAAGATCGGGAACAGGCTAGAGGCAGATATGATAAAGATGCTGGGTGAGCTAGGGGAGAAATGGCTCCTGAGGGTACTAATTGCAGTGTGGAGAGAAAGGTGTATCCCAGATGACTGGAGAATAACTATACTTGTGCCAGTGTACAAGAACAAAGGGAACATCCACAACTATGGACAGTACAGAGGCATCAAACTCCTACCACATTGCATGAAAGTTTTTGGAGAGGGTGATTGATAAACAGATACGCAGAATAGTAGAATGTAAGATGGGAGATGAACAGTTTGGATTCAGATCAGGATGCAGCACAACTGACCCGATGTTTGCATTGAGACAGATACTTGAGAAGAAACTAGAGAAGAGGACAGAGTCAAACTGGGCTTTCCTAGACTTGGAGAAAGCATATGAAAAGGTCCCAAGAAAGCTGATCTGGGCAGTACTGCAGTGGTTTGAAGTCCCAGAAACATTGGTAGAATTAGTACAGGCTATGTACAAGGACCCAGTGACTCAAGTATGAACAGTGTTTGGCCTCACTGAGGGGTACCCAGTGGGAGTGGGTGTACACCAGGGTTCAGCTCTGAGCCCACTGCTGTTCATACTGGTAATGGACTACATCAGCAAACAGGTTGGAGGGGTCAGAGCAACAAAGCTGCTGTATGCAGACGATGTGGCAGTACAGGCAGACTCTGATCTAGAACTTCAGCAAAGGATAGGAGAATGGAATGCAAATCTGAAGGAACATGGGATGAAACTAAGCACAGATAAGACAGTGGTAATGGCAGCAGATTGGGGAAATCAGAAGAAGCTGAGAATAGAGATAGATGGGAAGATAGTCGAACAGGTAAACAGCTTCAAGTATCTGGGAGGGGTGGTTGAGGAGAAGGGTAGTCTGAATGAAGAGGTCAAAGCTAGAATCAGAGGGGCTGCAGCCAACTGGCATAGAGTATCAGGTGTAGTCTATGACAGAAGAATGCCAAAGAAGCTGAAAAGTAAGGTGGACAAGACAGTGGTGCGACCAGTACTACTGTATGGTACAGAAACCTGGGCAGTAAAGGCAGAACAGTTGAAGAAGCTAGAGGTGATGGAAATGAAGTGCCTGAGAAAGGTGGTAGGATGGACACTCAAGTGGACAGGCGAAGAAATGAGGACATAAGAGCAGAAGCCAAAGTAGCTCCAATTGCAGAAAAGATCAAAGAAAACAGATTACGATGGTATGGGCACATGTGTAGAAAAGCAGAAGACAATCTAGTGAGGGAGATTTGGGACAGACAGGAAGAAGGTAAGAGGAAGCGAGGGCGTCCAGCAAAGAGGTGGATGGATTGTGTGAAAGAAGATCTGCGACAGTCAGGCATGAGTGTTGAAGAAGGCAGGAGAGTGGCACTGAATCGAGAGAGTTGGCGACAGTTAATACGATACCCCGACCCCATGTAAATGGGAAAAAGGGGGATGATGATGATGATAAGGCATTAGACTCTGTCGAATCAGTTCACTTGGCATACCTGAAGTTGGCTAAAGCCTTCAATGCTATTCCATATCTAGGCATCATTGATAAGCTAATCCAATTAAATGTAAACTCCTATATTACCAGATGGATAACAAACTGGCTCACTTATAGACCACGGTCTGTTAGCATTGCAAGCACACTCTTAACTACGAAAGTGGTTACCAATGGTGTCACCCAGGGAAAAGTATTTGGATGACTACTATTTGGTACTTACTTCTCTGACATTAAAGTAGACATAAAAGACCAGTGGCTGATGACGTTTGCCAATGATTGGAAACACAGCATTACTATAAATACCTAAGATGACCTATGTATTCTCCAGAAGGGCCTAACTCATGCTAACAAGTGGTGCTTGGACCACAGAATACCAAACAAATGCAGCATTGTGTCCTCTGACAAACCTTTGCTTCCTATTCCTATTACATAGGTGACTCCCTCCCAAAAACTGACTTGTTCTTAGGGACTTGGGCATCTTCATTATCAATGAACTATTCTCAAGATTAAAAGAAGTCATCATTCCCTTTTACTCCTCCCTTGTCAGATCAATAATAGAATATAACACCCCCTTTGGTATGTACTTGGCTATGCATATGTTCCTGCTCAAGAGACTGCAGCATTACCTTACCAAAAAAATCAAAAGCATGTCCTCCATGAGGTACCCTGACCAACTTAAAGGGCTCTCACTATTTTTCATTTCATACCAACTCTTGAGAGGGGATCTCTGCCTTACGTACAGAGTCTTGAAAGACCCCATCCTTTGCAACCTCTTGCTCATCCACAGAGCTAATACCATCCTAAACACCTGTTCAGGAGACGTACATTTCCACCAAAGCATAACTAGCACTTTGTGAGATAAATAACTTTCACTGAGAATACCTCTTTTATGAAATAGATAAGCAGAGTAACTCCATATCTTTTTTTAAGTGTAACATGGATGACTGAATTGACAGTCATAAATGCACCCCAGGTGTGCCCCCTTTTGCCCTTATGGAAAGTGGTTGAAACTAGGTCAGGGTATGGTATTAATTCATGTCTTCACAAATGGGTGGGATCAATGATTAGGTTACAAATGGTTCTCTGGATCAACAACCTTGTATGAATGTATAAACCTACAAATTTTGCTTATAAGATTAATAAGACAAGTTGTTGAGACAGATATGTGTCTCAGAGGATCCCCATGCTCTGAAACAGGCTTCCCATCTGTGTGAAGCAGAGTCCACCCTTAGCCCTATTTAAGTATAACCTTGACCAATGGATGGGAAGTCAGAAATTCACCCTTGGTTTAGCCCCATATCTCTGATAGATAGAGGCAAACAAAAATGCCCAAACTAACATACCCCCTATACAACCTCTAGAAAGTAACATACCCCCTCCCAATATACACAGTGATATATGGACTCAGCTGGGTTGGACTGCACAGCTAGACTTATAAACGCCCTTGTGGTTGTTAGCCTGGTATATACCTATGAACCTACGTCTGAGATGTCCCAAAGGAAGTTAAACACTTCTGCAAGTAGCCCTTCTCAGTGATTACATATCTGGACAGAAAGACATGGTACAAAATGGGAGATTCTATGACACATAAATGGGGAAGGAGGATGGAAGTGTGAGCTCTCTACATTAGCTAAGTGCTTTTTTATTTAATATATGACTTCTGATACAGATTACAGCTAACAAACCTTATTTACCTTGCTGCAACACAAACAGCAGATCTTTGACCAATCACAGGAGCATATTGATACAGGTATTGCTATCAGCTTCAGCAACATGGTCCGTTTTTTTGCAACCTTTAATATGCTATCAACGCATGACAGAGAAATACTGCAATACAGTAAAATGGTATGAAAGGACCCCAGTAGAGCTGCAGACCAGCATCTACTCAGGTCTTATACAGAGTAATAGGGTTGCCATATTAAAAAAATACAGGTCACCTTTCTCATAGGGATCAAATGAAGAGGATCAGCATTACCTGAGACAACATGACTCACATGTATGACACTGTGTTGATGTGGACCATGTTGGACATTTGGTATAATGGATAAGATGTTTACCTCAGAGACAAAAGGTTGAGTCTCACATTTGGAAGGGAAATTGGCTAGGATTAAAATGGCCCAAAAGGGTCCAGTACTTACCTTTGAACCTTCTGGCTTCCTATGTTTGCCTTCAAGAGGATGTCACTTCCTGTGACACAATCTAAGGATAGAATACTTTGAGATAAAACAAAATTATCATTAGTAAAGTAGGTGATTTATGAGTTAATCAGAAGGAAATATCCCAGAGATGGGTCCATTATTCCTCCCTAGAGGAATATTTCTAAACAGATCTCTCAAAATCAAGACACAGAGGCAAAAAATTAACTAAATAGAAGACATAATATCTATGAGGTCCATTAGGACTGGTAGATGTATGCATGCATCTGCATATGTGTATAAGCATGTGTGTGTGTGTGTGTGTGTGTGTGTGTGTGTGTGTGTGTGTGTGTGTGTGTGTGTGTGTGTGTGTGTGTGTGTGTGTCAGACTTTCATTTGATGATATTTAGACATTACAGAGGACCCAGTCAGTTTATTTTGCTAAATGCAGACTGCAAAACTATCGGGACAATATCCCTGTATTAAGCATAGTCTCATGGACTTACTTAGAGAAAGGGTCCTTTAATGTAACTGGCTCTGCAGTTGTACAACCTCAAGGCAAGTTAGGCAAATTCAGCAAAAGATCCTTTGCTGGTGACAAACTCAGTTAGATGACTGATAACAACATGGAAGCACAATAAAATCTGGGCTGAGTGCCGTGGGCAGTCGTACAGCCAATGCTGCCAAGGGGCTTAAGAATAAGGGAACACAACAGCCCACCCATGCTGATGACTGTCCATCTCTGCTTGGTTGGTGATCCTGAAGTGCCACAGAGCGGGTTGGCTAGGGCTAGGAAAAGGCTGAAGGTTCAAGTGGTAGACAGGTGATGGCCAGTTTGTGGTGCAAGAAAACAAAAAAAGTTCAGTTATACTAGGAAATAAAAGAAAAAAGATAAACTACCTAATCCACCTATGAAACAAGTACTCCAAGAAATAAGCATATACCCAAAAGGTCATTGGTTGTATCAGAAAGAAACAGCTTATGCTGTTTTGCAAAATAGGGAGGTTAGTTGAGATTCACGGGGAGAGAATGACACAAGATACATGTATCATGACTACATTGCTGGGAAAATAACATGTGAAGGACTGCATGTAAATGACCACATAATGACATGCAAATGAATGTCAACATGCAGATGAAAGACAGTGCCTGTGATGTTTCACAGTGTCACCTCCTGCCCTGTCACCTGATAAGGACATCATGGAACATGTTAAGAGTTATGCAGGTGCCTTCCTCACAAACCCTACACCACATTCTTGACTTGATACTGCAGAGTGTGGAGGAGCATATTTGGCCTCACAAACCCTACACCACATTCTTGACTTGATACTGCAGCATGTGGAGGAGCATATTTGGCCTCACAAACCCTACACCGCATCATTGACTTGATACTGAAGCATGTGGAGGAGCATATTTGGCCTCACAAACCCTACACCACATCCTTGACTTGATACTGCAGTGTGTGGAGGAGCATGTTTGGCCTCACAAACCCTACACCACATCCTTGACTTGATACTGCAGCATGTGGAGGAGCATATTTGGCCTCACAAACCCTACACCACATCCTTGACTTGATACTGCAGCACGTGGAGGAGCATATTTGGTTCCCACAGACAGTAGAGAAGAGAAACAATATTGTGCCTGCATTTTACAACAGAGATCATGTCCCTGAGTTTCTGGAGATTAATGAATGCACCCATATTACAATCAAGGTCCTACCGACTCCAAATGCTGGCCAGTATATTAATCATAAGGGCTTCCATTCCATCAAATGACAGCAGGTAGTATGCAGTGCACATCTTATGATATACAATGTACCTGTGTGCCATTCAGTCAGTTCCTATGATTTCCACATCTACCACGTACGTGAGCTATATCACCTGTTTGTGCCGGGTGACTTTCTAAAGGGATGACTAGTTGGTAGGGGACTACACACTGAAACCCACATAGTCCCTAATGAACTGCTGCCATGAACGGTGGGCCACCCCATGTCGGTAGGCAGAAGACTGCTCATGTCCATCACCAATGGATGACTACACTACGACATTGCATTCTATATATTCCAATGGACTATATGGATAACCTGGAACTATGAAACACAGTGAGACTGTCCCATTGAAGTATATCTACAGTAAAGTCAGATCAGCTTTGGCCACATCTATCGGATTTCCCATGTCTAAAGGTGGGGGTAGCCCATGCCAGTAGAAATAGTGACTATGTCTGTAGAGCAGTGTGTTACAGCTGTGTAAGTATGGTCAGTAACTGTACACCAACCATCCATCCCCTGGTATGACCACTGTAGGTACTGCCAATACCATCAGGTCATGGTAGTCAACACTGCCCATAGTGGCATGTTTTCTCTAGGATCCTATATGCCATGTCACTCTGCATGTGTTGCAGGTTATTATACAGTTCCACATGCACATCACACAGCACACTCATTATCTATACATGGCATGTGTGGCATCTGTCTTTTTCTGGGTCACTGATCTGCACATCAACTAACTAAGCTAAGGGTGACAGCCAAGTCAGGGGAAACGTTTTGGAGTTATGGCAGTGATAGCCAGCAGCATGCTTTTCCCCTCTACTTTGTGTATTTGTGTGTGTGTGTGTGTGTGTGTGTGTGTGTGTGTGTGTGTGTGTGTGTGTGTGTGTGTGTGTGTGTGTGTGTGTACATGTGTGAATCAAGTTTACCTTACGGTAGGCTCACATGTATGGTTCATTCACCAGTAAACATACAGAATGCCAGAAAGGCATTTTACCCTTCCACCATTGTATCAGCAATGGTTGCTGGGTGGGTACCCTGCAATATCAGCACTGCTAATAATACAGTTGTGACATCCGATAGTGTCATGTGCATGATGCCATCACTGTGAGTCACTAGAGGCTCTCTGACATCAGGCATGTCCTGTCCCTTTACACTGGACTCTCCACCAGTGTAGTCTGTGAATGCAGAGAGAATATAACTTGGGCAATTTCAGCCCATAGGTAACAATCACACCACCTTGTGGCACACACTCCTGCAGGCACATAGGTTGCCACTTTTGCATTCCTGATGGATCTTGAGGATAGATATTTGGATGTTTTTTTTGTAAGTAGAGCTGTATCAAAACGCAAATTAAAGGTCATGCTGCTAGATGCTAGGAGTCTAAACATAAAACTGCACTCATTGCAAGCATTCTTAATCCTGGAAGATGCCAACATTTGTGCAGTCACAAAAACCTGGTTCAAGCTGTAGAGAGCACCCCAGCCATTCCAGGTTACTCATCCTATCATACATTCAGACCCCAAATTATGGGCAGCAAAACAAAAGGAGATGGAGTTGCAATATATATATATATATATATATATATATATATATATATATATATATATATATATATATATAAAAGACATACACACCTCCAGGCTGGCCAAACAGTATGACACACAAGAGACACTCCAGGGGCAGTTAACTATTGTCAGCACCCCTATTCTAATCATTGCTAATTACAGGCCCCCAACTTTGACTCAAGTTGTCCACTTCACCTATCTGGACCTCTTCGAATCTATCAGGATTCAATTCTTTACCCTGATCCTGTGCGAATTTAACCGTAGACTGGAAGAACTATTCATGCCAAAACACAAATGCCCAGAGATTCCTTGATTTCATCAATGCAGATACCCTGGACCAGCTGGTTGACACCTCCACAAGAGGTGAAAATATCTTGGACTTAGTATTAACCAACATGAGTAACCACCACAGCATTCCTACAGTGTCATCCTCCCTGGTAAGATCCAACCACAAAGCAGTCACTTTTGAAGTCACCATCTCCCCCGAGCACCCCCTAGATAGAGTGAAACACAAAACTTCTCAAAAGTTGGTTACAACTTCCTGAATGAAGATATAAACAGCTTCACAGCTCCCTCACTCTCAATACAGTGTGGCACATATATCTAAACCTACACAAAAGTACTATACAAGCACTTATATAGCTGCATGGAATCAGGAATACCCGACAGGACACAATTTTCCTCATCAAGGAAGATTAAACCTGTCTAGTGGAAATCTGCAGTACCACAAAGCACAAATGATTTAGCATCCAGTTCCCCACAAAAGTATGGTGCACTGCTGGAGAGCTTTTATGTTTAGTAACTGTATATGATATTTTAATATCAACTTTTATTTTATGATTTTTACAATAGTATTTTAGTATTCAATATATATATATACATGCAATAGTTTGATAGTTTTAGATGGACTTATATATTAAATATAGTAGGGGGATTATTTTATTAAATAGTATGTATATTATGAGATCTATGATAAACGGCAGGATGTATTAGAGTAGGTAATTTACAACCTATGTTATTTTGTATTAGTAGTCAATGTATGTGTTACCTATACATAGTAAAGGGTAAATTGTAGATATCCTTGATCAACTATTGTGACTAGTATGTCTTTAAAGTTTTTGGCAACTAGAGCAATTATTCAATTAAGTTCAAAAAAGTAGAGTATTTAAGCAGTAGAATACTAGCAGTATGTTGTTCTGATGAAGACTGTGTACAACAGTTGAAAGCGCTAAACCCTGTCTTTTGTATCGTGTGGAGTTACAATAAACTAACATATTTCATCACCAGGACGAGCAGTGATTCTTCAGTGTCGGCGTCCAGATTTTTATTTGGTTGGTGTTCGTTCATTATTTATTGCACTGCTGGAGAGAGGCAACTCCCTTCCCTCCGCACATCGACCCAGTGATGAGCGGGCCTCCTTGCCGACCTTACAGCCAGTTATCCCTGGCCAACTGGAGATCTGAATCACTGCCGTATCATTATGTTTAGGCAGAATTCTGACTTAGAGGCATTCAGTCATAATCCCACAGATGGTAGCTTTGCACCATTGGCTCCTCAGCCAAGCACTTCCACCAAATATCTGAACCTGTGGTTCCTCTCTTACTAAGTGGGATTACTATTGCAACAACACATCATCAATAAGGTAAAACTAACCTGCCTCACGATGGTCTTACTTAAACAGACAACTCTATAATAAAAGGAAAAAAATGCAGTCTAGGACCGAAAAGGAGCGAGTGCCTAATTAGAAGCAATCTCTCCTTGGTCTGAACAAGCAAATAAAAGCACTAGTGAAATCCTCCAAAGCAAACTTTGAGTCCAAACTGGCCACATCTACTAAAGACATCCACAAGACTTTCTTTGCATATGTCTGCAGTCTCGGGGGAAGTACCCAGATCTGCTCAGAACTGGTGGTCAAGGATTCCAGATACACAAACGCCGTAGATGTCAGTGAAAACTTCACCATCTGCCCCCCCCCCATCAGTAAATCAGGACATTCCCAGCACCTGCCTTTCTCCCCTTATCTCTAGGGAGCAAGTCATCACTGCCCTCTCAAAGACAAAAAATACAGCCTTCATGGAACCCAATAACATCCCAGGCTGCATCCTACATGACCTCAAACAGGAACTTGCAGCACCATTAGGCACCCTATTCAACCAAATCCTGAGTACTGGCTTTATCCCAGCCAAATGGAGGACAACCACCATCATCCTTCTGTACAACAGTGGAGCGTCTACCGATCCAGGAAATTATAGACCCATCAGCCTAACTAGCATGATCTGCAAGGCCATGGAGCAGATTATCATGACCTCATTAACAAGAACATTGGCAACCTCCAAACACTTGATCACACACTGTTTGGTTTCATTAAGGGGATGTCATGCCTGTTAAATCTGGTTGACTTCTTTGAGACAGTCACCAAAACCATGGAAGAGGGGAAGATGGTGCACACCTCCTACCTTGACCTGGCGAAAGCCTTCAATACTATTCCCCATTAGGTATAATAGATAAATGCTCTCAACTAGGCATCAAGCCATATGTTATCAGATGGGTAGAAAACTGTCTCACTGATAGAACCCACCTAGTCAAAGTAGAGGAAGCCAACTCAAGCAGTGTACCCGTAATGAGTGGTGTACCCCAGGGATCTGTCTTGGGGCTTTTGTTGTTTCAGATATATTTTTCTGAGGTGCAGGTGAAAACCAGTGGGCTATGGCTGACCAAATTGGCAGATGGCTGCAAGATAGGCGCTATCATGAGTTCCCCTAGTGATGTGGACATCCTCCAAAAGGGTCTCACCCAAACATATGAATGGTGTGAGAAATATGACCTCAAACTGAATGCCAAAAACTGCATCATCATCCCCTTTGGGGAGAGTGACATCCCCACAAATTATCACACTAATAACAAGGTCCTAAGCACGCAATCAGTTGTGAGGGATTTGGGCACCCAGGTTGATAGCAAACTGGATTTTGACCACCATATTGCCTCCGTTGTTCGGGAAGCTTTCTACATGGCCCACCTCATTAGTAAGGGTATCTCATCCAGGGACAAGGTGGTCATAACATCCCTGTATTCTTCCCTTATAAGACCCATTATTGAGTACAATGTCCCTTTCGGCATTACCTCACAAAGCACATACAGCAGCTGGAGAGACCAAAGAGATTCCTCACCAGGAAAATTCAGGGCCTCAAACATCTACCCTACACAGATAGGCTAAAGGCCCTGTCCCTCTACTCAGTCTCCTAAAGACTCCTCAGAGGTGACCTCTGTCTGGCATACAAAGCAATCTCAGATCCCGCCTTGATGGGACTGCTGCATATCCGCATGTCAAGCTCCACCTGAGTAACCTGCTCGTGTGACCTCAAGTTGGTCTGTGACATTAATAGAACTTGTTGGCAGGACAAATTTGTGTCCCAGAGACTCCCTCTTCTGTGGAATAGACTCCGAAAAAAGAGCGAGTGCCTAATTAGAAGCAATCTCTCCTTGGTCTGAACAAGCAAATAAGAGCACTAGTGAAATCCTCCAAAGCAAACTTTGAATCCAAACTGGCCACATCTACTAAAGACATCCACAAGACTTTCTTTGCATATGTCTGCAGTCTCGGGGGAAGTACCCAGATCTGCTCAGAATTGATGGTCAAGGATTCCAGATACACAAACGCCGTAGATGTCCAACCTGCTGGCAGACAGGTTCAGTGAAAACTTCACCATCTGCCCCCCCCCCTCCATCAGTAAATCAGGACATTCCCAGCACCTGCCTTTCTCCCCTTATCTCTAGGGAGCAAGTCATCACTGCCCTCTCAAAGACAAAAAATACAGCCTTCATGGAACCCGATAACATCCCAGGCTGCATCCTACATGACCTCAAACAGGAACTTGCAGCACCATTAGGCACCCTATTCAACCAAATCCTGAGTACTGGATTTATCCCAGCCAAATGGAGGACAACCACCATCATCCCTCTGTACAAGAGTGGAGCGTCTACCGATCCAGGAAATTATAGACCCATCAGCCTAACTAGCATGATCTGCAAGGCCATGGAGCAGATTATCATGACCTCATTAACAAGAACATTGGCAACCTCCAAACACTTGATCACACACTGTTTGGTTTCATTAAGGGGATGTCATGCCTGTTAAATCTGGTTGACTTCTTTGAGACAGTCACCAAAACCATGGAAGAGGGGAAGATGGTGCACACCTCCTACCTTGACCTGGCTAAAGCCTTCAATACTATTCCTCATTAGGTATAATAGATAAATGATCTCAACTAGGCATCAAGCCATATGTTATCAGATGGGTAGAAAACTGACTCACTGATAGAACCCACCTAGTCAAAGTAGAGGAAGCCAACTCAAGCAGTGTATCCATAATGAGTGGTGTACCCCAGGGATCTGTCTTGGGGCTTTTGTTGTTTCAGATATATTTTTCTGAGGTGCAGGTGAAAACCAGTGGGCTATGGCTGACCAAATTGGCAGATGGCTGCAAGATAGGCGCTATCATGAGTTCCCCTAGTGATGTGGACATCCTCCAAAAGGGTCTCACCCAAACATATGAATGGTGTGAGAAATATGACCTCAAACTGAATGCCAAAAAATGCATCATCATCCCCTTTGGGGAGAGTGACATCCCCACAAATTATCACACTAATAACAAGGTCCTAAGCACGCAATCAGTTGTGAGGGATTTGGGCACCCAGGTTGATAGCAAACTGATTTTTGACCACTATATTGCCTCCGTTGTTCAGGAAGCTTTCTACATGGCCCACCTCATTAGTAAGGGTATCTCATCCAGGGACAAGGTGGTCATAACATCCCTGTATTCTTCCCTTATAAGATCCATTATTGAGTACAATGTCCCTTTCGGCATTACCTCACAAAGCACATGCAGCAGCTGGAGAGACCTAAGAGATTCCTCACCAGGAAAATTCAGGGCCTCAAACATCTACCCTACACAGATAGGCTAAAGACCCTGTCCCTCTACTCAGTCTCCTAAAGACTCCTCAGAGATGACCTGTGTCTGGCATACAAAGCAATCTCAGATCCCGCCTTGATGGGACTGCTGCATATCCGCATGTCAAGCTCCACCTGAGTAACCTGCTCGTGTGACCTCAAGTTGGTCTGTGACATTAATAGAACTTGTTGGCAGGACAAATTTGTGTCCCAGAGACTCCCTCTTCTGTGGAATAGACTCCTGCTCCACGTCAAGCAGAATACCTCATTAACCCTTTTTAAGCACAACCTGAATAATTGCATGGGGATCAGAAAATACACCCCTGGGATTCCACGTGTGTCCCTGCTGGACAGGGGCTTTGGGTGCTGACTTGTTGGAACAACGGCTAAATTCTTGGCTAGGCTTTTAAGCTCCTCAGCGCCAATAGCCTAGTAACTTCCTATGATCCTAAGATTCTAAGGAGCATTTCCATCTCTGGTTCAGTGAACCTTCCAAACACTGTCACTCCTTTGTTTCACATAATAGCATTTATACACATTTGATATACACGTGGATCAGTGTGTGTGTTTTCTGCAGTGGTTACACATGTGGATCAGTCTATATGTCTGCAAAAATTGCCACTGTCCAACCTGCAAGAGTGGCATAGAGGGATACAGCTGAGACTGTAGCCCAGGTGACTCAACTTTAAGTAGTGGTTCAGACACTTGACACTGCAGGAGGAGAGAATGGTTGTGCCCACGTTAAGGGGAAGTGGGATATGTGTACAATTTGATTTCTACTGATAGAGATTGGATTACGCAACACACAGTGCACCCCTGTGACGGGGTGAATAGTTCTACTGCTGTCACTCCCCATGCAGAAGTGAGGGATGGGGAAACGCTGATACCTAATGCATTTCCCACCCATGTGCTCTTATTGGGTGGGGCAATGGTAGAATAAAAACAGAAAAAAACTCTCAAACCCATATGAATGCTCCTCTATGTCCCATGCCACAACTAACCCTATCTGGTATATCACGTTTAGTTCTGCAAGTACAGCTGCTACTCTTTGCCTCTAGTACTTTCCAAGGCATTTTATCATTTCCTCTAATTCCCTGTTGCTAGGTTAACTTGCCTCTCTTTGTCTTTACTTACTTACTTACTTACTTAATTAATTAATTAATTAACTAGTCCTAATTTACTCATACTTTTCACAAAAGGATTTAAAAACTACTAATGATACATCGATAAACTCACGCAGGAATGGTCCGAATGGAGAGATAAAAAGTCACCAAGCAAAGGAGAGTAGTAGTGCTGAAACTGAATTTGTCCTCAAGTCTTGGTGAATACCTTCATAAGGTGGACCCTGTTTTTTCACAACACCTCACCAAGGCGACACTGATATATAGACTGCACTTATATAGCATATATCATGGACAAGTAGGTCAGAAATTAAAAAAAAGATATCTGGGGCACAAGACCCAGGTTAAAAATATTGACCAATCCTGGTAGGCAGACTGCTGCCAGTGTAGAATCTTCAAAATAGGGAAACATTCCTACAATGGGGCCAGACCAGGCCCAGGGGAAGGATGGTCTACCTGTTGTAGAAGGAAGTAGCAGTCTAGAAAAATCACAGAAACTGATAGGCCAAAGAAGAGCCATAAAGACAATAGAGAGGACTATTGAGGATAAGAAAGAAATCGTGGGACCCCACACATATCTGCTGACCTCACAAGACCCAAACATAGTGAAAGTTTTGAAACATGAGGAGAATAAATCTAAGATGACTTCTCTGCTTAATCTAGCAGAAGCATATTGGCATCAAGCAGGAATGGAAATCAAACCAGAAGTAGATAAAACTCAGGCAACAACTGAATCTGCCAAAAAACAAAATAAATAATACAATGTGAAGGACCATATGAGAAGGCAAGAAATGTGGAAAATGCATAAATATAGTTGCAAGTATAGAAACTTCTGGAGGAACCTCATGCTGATCCGGAACGAACGCAGGGATAGTTAAGAAGAGGCTAATTCAAACCAAGAGATGAAAGGTTAATATTGGTGTCCCAAGATAGTGGGCTACATACACACTGGTTTACAAAGTCCATTGAAAATGTGGGAGAAACAGACAAATGTAGGTATTATAAAACTGAATTGGAGACAGTTGCATACCTCATTGCTGGTTGCGACATACTAATGGCAGAAGGACTGTATGCTTCTTCTTCTTTCAACTTTTACCAGTTAGGGGTCACCACAGTGGATCACCTGTCCCCTCATGACTGACAGTGGAGTTTTACAGTGTTGAGTTGCCAGCCCGGCGCCCAACCTTCCACAGAAGGCACACACACAGGAGTCATTACTGGGCACATTGCGGGTGCTGCAAAGAATACTTTTGGCTGATATCAAAGATTGAAACAATACTAATTTCATGAACTTTGGTCATACTTTGACTTAGGAATGAGGTCCATTCCCATCATGGTAATAGAAATGCAAAGACTTGAAGAAATTAAAAAAAATGGAAAAAAATAACTTGTCTTCCAATGACGTATAAACTATACACTGGAACTGATGCCGGCAGAGCTTGTAGTCATTTCAAAGAAAACTCAATTATGGCAATAGACAAAAAGGCAATAAAAGAAACACATATGGAACAAAGCATCATTTGTTGTTAAATAAAGTCATTGTGGAGAACTGGAAAAAGAGGAAGAATCTAAGTACGGCATGGGTTGACTACAAAAAAGCATTTGATAGTATCCCACATTCAAGGATAAAAGAGTGCTTAAAAATCCTGCACTGTTTGACTATATTACAGCGACCATGAAACAGTGGCAGACCACTTTGCAATTAAGCCATGATAAAGGACTAATTATTATCCCAGGGATAAAAATCCAAAGGGGGATAGTCATCACTGCTATTATGAATTGCTCTTAACCCATTTCGCTGTCTACTTAACAGGTCAGGCCATGGCTATAATTTGGCTCATAGAAAACAACAAAGTGTAAAGTCTTCTCATCTTCTCTTTGTTGATGATTTAAAACTGTATAGCTCATCAGATGAGGAACTGAAAATTATCAGGGGTAATATAAATAAAGGAAAATGATGTGATGGTAAGAAATCACAAGAAGTCAGCAGTAGTGGATCTGCAGAAGTATGAGCAAGCAAAGTGCTAGTAAAAGCAAGATGTCTATAGGGTAACAGAAAAGAAAAGGTGGAATATAGGAGCACCAGTGCAATTATTCTAAGGGGGCAACTTTCCAAACAAAAGAAGGTAGCAACAGTATCTGCACAGAGCAGTAGGGGACTTTAAGAACAGCAGAACTGCCACCAGGGTTATGGGGACAGGCAAGGAAACAGAAGCTGGTATTTTATGATTTAAATAAACTTATCAACTGCTGTAAATCCAATGATGGGTGACAAAACCTTTCTGTAACAGTAGGATAAAGACATGAAAACAGCAGAAAGAAGTTCATTATTGAAATTTTTTTTGCTGGGTATATATTTGTTTGTTGTGACAGTTCACAAAATAGCTTGAAGTCTTGTCACTAAAACACAGTACTTGACCCAAACTTGAGTGCAATAACCTTGTTAAAACATTTTTTTGTTTGGCATATATTTGTTTGTTGTGGCCGTTTACTAATTTTTAAAGTAAACACTGCTCCCAAAAATGGCTTGAAAACATAATGTATCACTGAAAAACTCTGAACCTGACATGAACATGGGGTGTTATAATCAGGCTTCCCAAGGAAAAGAGAAGTAAGGGATCCAGTGAAGGGAAGAAAACAAATGACTGAGATGTCAGGGAATTAAAATGCAGAGGAATATGTCCTTTGGACACTTTTCCTATCACCTAACATGCTTGTCCTCTCCTCTTCCATTCCTGCCATCATCATCATTATCATCACCATCACCATCACCATCACCATCATCATCATCATCACCATCATCACCATCATCATCATCATCATCATCATCACCATCATCACCATCATCATCATCACCATCATCGCCATCATCATCAAAGCTATGGAATAAAGACATTTGGGGAGGGACCTACAATAACTGGACCCAATTTGGCTTTGTCAAGGTCAGATCCAGACCCTTTGGCTTGGTCAGACTTAGATCCTGCACTATGAAAGGCCATAAGGCAGGTAAGGCAGCCACACATGACCCAGACCTAGCGTTTATGCACAATACCCCACTTTCGGCACACATAGAAGCTCACCAGCTCATAGATGTAAACCCTATGTCACAAGATATGTTGCAAGCTGGGTCAAGGACAGAACACACAGGGTTAGAGTTGCTACGGTGCCGTGTCAGACTCTAAGCCCGGTCCACGGCGCCATCAGACACCATCCTCCAGAAAGGTCATCATCACCATCATCATCATCATCACCATCATCACCATCATCACCATCACCATCATCATCATCACCATCATCACCATCATCATCACCATCACCATCATCATCGCCATCATCATCATCATCACCATCATCATCACCATCGCCATCATCATCATCATCACCATCACCATCACCTTCATCATCATCATCATCACCACCATCATCACCATCATCATCATCATCACCATCATCACCACCATCCCCATCATCATCACCATCATCATCATCATCATCACCATCACCATCACCTTCATCATCATCATCATCACCACCATCACCATCATCATCATCATCACCATCATCACCATCATCATCACCACCACCATCATCATCATCATCATCACCATCATCATCATCATCATCACCATCATCATCACCATCATCATCATTCTCTTTTTCCCCATTTTCTACATAGGAACAAGGTGTGGTGTCAAATGTCGCCATCTCTCAATTCAAAGCTGCTCTTCTACCTTCTTCGACACTCATGCCTGACTGTTACAGATAGTCTCTCACACAATCCATCCACCTCTTTGCTGGATGTCCTCGTTTCCTCCTACCTTCTTCCTGCCTGTCCTAAATCTTTTTCACCAGATTGTCTTCTGTTTTCTGCACATGTATCCAAACCACCGTGATCTGTTCTTTTCTCTTGCTTCTGCTCTTATGTTCTTAGTAGTTCGTGTGTCCCACAGTGTGTATCCTACCACCCATCTCAGGTGCTTCATCTCCATCACTTCTAGCTTACTCAGCTGCTCTGACTTAACTGCCCAGGTTTGTGTCATACAGTAGTACTGGCTGTACCACTGTTTTATGCAAGTTACATTTTTGCTTCTTTGGCGTTCTTCTGTTATATACTACTCCTGACACTCTGTGGCAGTTGGCTGCAGCCCCTCTGATTCTAGCTTTGACCTCCTCATCCAGACCTCCCATCTCCTCAACCATCGCTCCCAGATACTTGAAACCATTAACCTATTCCACTGTCTTCCCTTCTATCTCTATTCTCAGCTTCTTCTGATTTCCCCATTTGCTGTCATTACCACTATGTTATCTGTACTCAGTTTCATCCCATGTGCCTTCAGATTTGCATTCCATTCCCCAATCTTTTGCAGAAGTTTGTGATCAGAGTCTGCCTGTAATCCCACATTGTCTACATACAGCAACTTTGTTGATATGTCCCTTCCGACCCATTTGCTGATATAGTCCATCACCAGTATGAGCAGCAGTGGTAATGCACATCCACTCCCACTGGCAACCCCTCGAGAGACTGAACTCTGTTTATACTTGAGTCATTGAATCCTTGTATATAGGCTGCACTAATTCTGCTAATGTTTTTGGAACTTCAAACCACCACAGGACTGTCCAAATCAACTTTCTTAGGATCTTGTGATATGTTTCCTCCAAGTCTAGAAATGCCCATTTGGATTCTTTCTTCTCATCTCTAGCTTCTTCTCAACTGTTTCACTACAAATACCAGGTAACTTGCACTGTATCCAGATCTAAATCTGAACTGCTCATCTCCCACCTACTCTTCTGCATATTCATTTATCAATCATCCTCTCCAGACCTTTCATGCAGTGTGACAGTAGTTTGATATCTCTGTACTGCCCACATCGGTGGATGTTCCAATATGTTCATGAACACTAGCGCTAGTATGCTTATTATCCAGTGATCTGAGATATGCCTTTCTGTCCACACTGCTATGAGTACCCTCAGGAGTCATTTCTCCCCTATCTCACCCAGCATCTTTACCATATCTGCTGTGACCTCATCTGACCCTGCTGCTTTCCCCAGGCTCCTCCTTTTTTTTCATTCCAGGCTGTGTCTGAGGCAGTACAGCTTCTGTCTTCTTCTTTGATTCAGAAATTGCTGGAATTATTCCTTCCAACTGCCTTTGATGTTTTGTGGACAGGGAGCAGGTTGTTGCTGACATCCCTTATGAAGGGGGAGTTTCTTTGTGCCATCTACTGACTTACTTTCCAGAAGCTGGTAGACAGCCTCTGATGCCTTATTCCTTGAAATTGCAACTCCTCTATTAGCCTCTTTGTTAGCCAACCAATATTCCTTGCTAGCCCGGTCCATCTTTACTATCTCCCACTTTTTGTTTCACTCCTTACTTTTGATGACTTCCTGGACTTCTGTATTCTACCACCAGCTTTCCTTATGTACCTTATTTCTATACCTGGCTCGGCCACACATCTGTCCTGTAGTCCTCACACGGGCTGTTTTTAGGCACTGCCATTCTTCTTCATCTGCAGGTATTTCTTATTCCTCCTGAGGTGCTACAGTCTTGAGTAATACTTGAACACAAATCGCAGACTTGAGTGCTGTGTCAGGGCTAGCCACTTGATGGTATAAAACATGGCTATAGATGATTTGCTGATCCGTTCTTGCCATTTAGTACAATTTCCCTGTTGTAATGGCGTTTGACTAACTCCGTTAGTTCTCTTAAGATATTTGCCCCTTTCATAACCCCATTTTTTCCAGCTGCACAGGCAGAGCCTGCTTCCATCATTGCTTTTCTTGCATTGTACATAATATAATAGCGATACCCCCTTCATTTAATTCGCTTATTGACGTGTAGCTCATGGCTCTTTGAGTATATATCTTTACCTGGTTTGCTGTAATCTTTTCACACGTCATGTTTGATTTTTGTGTCACTAACTGACCACTGTACTCTCCCAGGCCTAGTCTGTAAATAGTCTGCTCTGACCAGCGCTCGACCCCATTTTGCCAACATAAATAATAAGTAATAAAATGAAATTATCAAATCACCATTTTTACAATAATGAAGATGAATCCTATGGTTTTAAAAAGAATATTTAAGAGCCATCTAAGATCACAGAAGATTAGGAACATATTTTGCATTGCGTAATACTTTTCCACACAGAAATAAGCAACATTCATGCAATACAAAGTCAGGGTGCAATTCATAGTCAGCGGTGCACAAAGCAGTGGGCTCTGGTCCATAACTGAACACCAAATCGAGCAGTATGTACGCTATTGATCGTACTTTCACAACTACGCATACACAAAAGCCAGACTACAATTGCAATTCAAAAACATCACAACACACACATGCCAAAAATATGCAGGTGAAAACAACACTGTTGTGTGATGCAATTTAAGACGTATTTCATAGGCTCTAGGATCAGCAAGTAATCATCATCCAACACTGTCAGGTGTTCACATCTAGCCTTCAAACTATGCTATTGACTCTAGTTCACAGATGTAGGATGGGATGGCCAAAATGAAACTATGTCCAGCCTTTATAAATACTTCTCCAAGCCATGAGTAATGTGAACAGTTATTGACAGTTGCCAGCATTCTACGCCATGTGGCCTGGAGGCCCACAGCACCTATTACTAAGTGGTGCTAGCTCAAACCGAAATAAGATAGTAATCAGCAGAGTGGCAATGGGAACATTTCAAAGGCTGGCTAGAAATACCATTGGTGTGTCTTATGATCTTCTCTGATAAACACTGCAGTAGTTAATGGAATGAGTCATTCCATGTAAAGTTGAGTTGGCCTAGTGGTGTAATGCCTTGTGCTATAGTTCAGGGGGTCCTGGGTTCAATACTTGGTAGTTGTGTATATTTTTGGTTAATGTTGTTGCCTCCCAGCAAGAGGTTCTCTGGTTCGATTCTTGGCTGGGGTGCTTTCTGTGTGGAGTTTGCATGTTCTGCCTGCAATTGCATGGGTTTCCTTCGGGTACTCCGGTTTCCACCCACATTCTATAGATGTGCTTTTGGACCATTTCTCCCCAGACCTTCTCTGAAAATAGGCTCTGTCCTAGTTGGACTTTCCCAGTCAACAAATAATGTTAAAATAAAAAAAAAATAAATAAAAAAAATATAGGTGAACAGTGTCAACTGCTCCCTAATCAGACAGATACTAGAGTTCTGATATGCACCTGACACCAGGTGTGTCCAGTCACTCGTACTAGAAACTGCACCAAAGGAGTGATGCCTGCACCCAGAACACATAATGTTGAGAGATGCCTAACCAATGTAAGGTTTCACTTTTTGAACATGCAGCTGGTGTGTGACCATCAACAACATATCTTGAAATTGTGTGCCCAAAATCCAAAACGACACTCATGGTGTTGAGGTCTGTCTTGATTGTCACTCACAGCAGACCTTTAAGGCAGGCATCGTATGAGATGGACAACTGCTGGATTAGGCAGCTTACTGTTACCATGGTTACTTATACCATTTCAACTTTTGTCCATAATCCAATCAGCCATCCAACCATCACATATTCATTAACATACACAGACATTTGCATATCAGTGGAGTTAAGCAATGTAGAAGGGCATTCATTTACATCAGATCATAACAGCAACATGCTGGGCTCAGTGTGCAGAAACATACAGGCCAACAACCTGCAGTACGTTAACGCAATATTTATATTTATATGAAGTAAAAGTGTAAACCCAGAATGTTCATGTAGACATGTGCATGATAACAGTGTGTGATGTGCTCACCTGCTCATGCATTGTTGGTGTAGGTGTCATGTTGCACTCATCTGCTCATGCATTGTTGCTGTAGGTGTCATGTTGTACTTACCTGCTCATGCGTTGTTGGTGTAGGTGTCATATTGCACTGTTTGCATACTACTCGGTAATGCTGCATTTAAAGTTATTTTTCCATGTTTAAAGGACATGATGCATCTGTTTTAGCAGAGATGCTACCCATATGTTGTACATGGCTAATTGTTGGAAACTGGTCATCTGGAACTTATTGTAGTTCCACAAACTGGCAACCACCTCAACTCAAAGCTAAAAGAAGAGCCCCCCCCCAAAAAAAAGAGCATGCACTCTAGCACTACAACATGCAACTTCATGTTGTTAGAGTTTATTTACCACACACTGAGCACTTCAGCAGTGAACACAAATGCAGTATCTGCATTCATTTATGAAGCAGAGGCTCTTGTGGCTTCATAAATCAATGCCAGTACATACATCGATGCTGATACATAAATGAATGTGATACTGTGCCCCCACACCATCAGTACCTGCCAATCATGCCCCCAATAGCTTGCACCCTTAGCAGCTGCCCCCTTTACCCCATTTTACATACAGTGCTGTTTGGAGAGACTAGAACACTGCCTGCTATTGTCAGATGGATCTGTGTAACAAGAAAGTAACATATTTGCAAAGATCTGCCTATGAACATCCTGTAAGTAGTGAGTGAGTGTGTGCCAGCATATGGTGTACTGTGATGTCATGTCTATATGCAGCTAGTTATCACACATGACATAAGCAAAATTGCAAATACATGATTGTGCCTAATGTGACCACTGTCCTTATGGCCTACTGCAGGCTATGGAAGACAGCATGGCTAGTAACTATGGTAACAAAACTGACATTGCATCAGCAGTAACATGGGATGAAACCTGTCATGTGCCCCAATATATACATGAGCCTGGTATGATGCAGGTGACATGGTGAGAGATGTGTCCAGTCTCATCAATGCTCTTCAGTCCATAGCCACACAGAGATCACTGTAGAGTGATTGAACACATGATTGCCTGACGTGTGCGGTAACACTGAGTACAACTTCTCAGTCAGCACTATAAGTTTTGTAACTAAGTGCTCTCAGGTCTATACATGTGCAGCACAGTTATTATATTAGGTAGGGCACACACCTGATGCAGATGCAGTATGCTGCTTGGCACTAGGAGAACACAGCATAACCTATGGACAGTATACCTTGTGCTGTCTTGAATAAATGCATAGCGTTGTTGGAAACATGGCACATTTACAGTGGTCCTGTATCATACACTATCTGTTATACAGCAATGACTTCATCACATTAATGTCTGTTGGGTAAAGCCTTTAATAAGCAGGGAGGGGCAATATGTGACTGACAGTTAATAGAACCATTGATGTGCATACTCCATGTGGACAACATGCAAAAATGCAGCCAAACTGAACTCTGACATCAAATATTGGTTACAGATTACATTTCTTAAGCATCTGAAATAATGTCTCAAGCCAACCTATGCTGTCACCCTATTTCCACATTGGGGGGAAGAAGGACACCTACCTATTTGCTTGCAAATATTAGGCATATCTATTGCATTTGTTTATTAATGCAAGTTTAATTTACAGGACTCCAGAGTAAGATACAGATAGCGCTTAGCCAGACTCTAATTGCTAGCCTAGCTATTCCACACAAAGGGGAAACAATATAATCTGCAG
>NC_056726.1:1492879950-1493127450 GCF_019279795.1 Protopterus annectens
AATGAATTCCAATGTGGGCTTTTGCCAACCTGTGTGTTAATCACATCGAAGGGTTAAGGTTAATGATACATGAATAATTACTTGTAGCCATTAAACCTTTATTTGAATGTTGTTGCTTTGTTCATCAGTAACTGTGGGCTCCAGCAAGAGTTGTCTGCTCAGGGTTTAAACTTTATTTTTGACATTTCTGCAGCAAAGGTTCAATCCAGACCTTCAGTTACTGTAGGTCTGTTTTCTCTTTGTCTGCATGAGTTCATGTTACGTATTTTGATTATCTTTCCAAAACCACATTGCATGAGTTGGATGATCTATAAACTACTGATATATTTATATACCCCTACCCATGCTGGCTAGTTCATGACTGCATCAGACCTGTAATATGCTGGTTACCTTGTTATATTAATTAAGAAAAAATAAAAATCCAATTTGCAGTCATGTCTGAGTTACATTATGCATTTGGGCAATTGCATGTCATAACAATAGGAAAAAGCAGAAAATAATAACATTTAACAACTCTTGAAACTCGCCACACTACAAGTGCATGGTCAACAAATGTCCAAGCAGCATGCATATGCATGGAGTAGGGGAGAGTGGAGGTTTGTACTGTAAGAGGGAATAATCAGGAAGTATGTCCACAGGAAGGAACGACAGTGTGAGTCCTAACGATTAGGAGACTGAGAGTTCAGTCCCCTTCCCACTCACTTGAATACATATTTGAATGCTGACACTGTTGCGCACCCAGCTATGTCGCATAGAGAGGTGAAGCTCTGGCTGCTAAATGTTGTTGTTGTGTTTTTCGGCTTTTCCCGGTTAGGAGTCGCCACAGTGGAACTCCGGTCCGCTAATGATTGGCAGTAGATTATTACATGCCGAGATGCCGGCCCTGATGCACAACCTTCAATGAATGTACACCCATTCACGCATGTCTCCACATAGAAGACTGAGAATCGAATAGGACAACGTCTTACTGTGAGGCGACAATGCTACCACAGCACCACCACCAAGCTCTGGCTGCTAAATGCAGATGGAAAAAGATAGGACTGGGCAAACAGCATTGCTTCTCCCATACAGGGACAGAGAGGAATTCCAGCCCACTGCAATGCCAGCAAATGCACAGAGCAAGTAGCATATAGGCTGTAAACGTGCTTAGATCTGCCAAGCCTCTCTCTAATGGTATTATTCAGTGGTTATGTGCAAGAATGGGTACATTTACAGAAGAAGGTAGGTTAGGTACTGCAGGCACTTAGCTCTACATGCATACATGTCAACTTTAGGAGAAGGGGGTTACAATGGCCTCCTGCAAGCAGTCTTCAACCCACAGTGGCACAAGCAACCCAAATCATTGTGAGAAGTCTAATGGTTAATGGGAAGTGTGGGATAAAAAGAATAAAACAATGCATTAGTGGATCCACTCTTAAAATGAGTCGCTGGACCAGTGGTCAGCTTAGGTCATAGATTAGTGCTAAGCTAACTGCCCTTATGAGCCATTTTAAGCCTAGCCAGTTATCCCTTGTGAGATTCAAACCCTGCACTTTGTGTTTGTAAGGTACACACCTCAACCATTAGGCCACTCTCCCAACCGTGTTTTATTTATTTATTCTTTGTTAACCAGGTTAGGCCAACTAGTCTAGTAGTCTCTTTTCAGGGGAGACCCAAGACAATGTTTATATTACTAGGGGAAATTTGGCCAGAACATTAGAGAACTTCTCTTTTTGGTAAGTGCCAAAGGAGTTTTCACATCCACCTGAGCTACTACCAGGTCAAGCAGATGGAGTCTTGTTTTAAAGTCTTAGCCAATAGAAGGCACACTCAGCATTGCAGCTCCCCACTTATCCTACACTGTAGTTTCAGCAATTGCTCTATCTGGTGTAGGAATAGAACTCACAGTCTTCTGCACCAAAGGTAAATGTGCAACCTGCATTAAAGCATGCTAAAGATCACATGGTATTAATGAAATGTGAGTGCATCAGCAGTTTGTTTCAATATCCCATGCATGCAAAAAACATGCGCTATGTTAAAAATCATAAAAAGAAAACAATATCAACTATTTTAAACAATTTGCATTTCAAACCTCATTATATTAAGTTCTCTATGTTTTATAATATATTTATTCTAATTTTCCTTCAGTTGTATTACAATCCCATAATATCCAAATGAAATTGTGCATGATATAAATAAGAAAAAGTTTACATTTTATTGCTTTCTCATTTCTACAAGTCTCTAAACTCCATAAAAGTCTATGTCTTTATTTACACCTAAAAACCCAGGGATTTATTTTTACTGTAATTTCTCAAAGCCTTCTGTATTTTGGTATATGGCAGGCTAGAAGTGCATTAATGCCCATGTTTGAAATGTTTGTATGTACATATAGCACAAATCACTGAAAGCTCAATTCACTGAAAACTCAATTCACTGAAACACATTTCACTGAAAGTTATATATGGCCTTTTCCCCACTGTTGCGCAACCCTGGAGTTAGTATATATACTTAAGAGGGGGTGGGGGGCATAGCCCCCCCTCTACATATTTTGGATATATATTAAGTTCAGGAAAGAGTAATTTATTGGATGTGCAAGTATCCATGTATATAGTTCAAAATATTTAAAATAGGTGGGGGGGCTACACCCCCCACCCCCTACTATATACACTAACTGCAGGGTCGCACAACAGTGGGGAAAAGGCCATATATAACTTTCAGTGAAATGTGTTTCAGTGAATTGTATTTTCAGTGAATTGAGCTTTCAGTGAATTGTGTTTTCAGTGAATTGAGCTTTCAGTGAATTGTGCACAGTCAAATGTGTTTCAGTGAAATGATTTTCAGGGAAGAGTCCTAGACCCATATATATATATATATATATATATATATATATATATATATATATATATATATATATTTATATATATATGTATATATACATATATGTATATATTATAGGTTCAGTTCCAAATCCTGAAAGCTGAAAATCCTGAGACCAAAATCTTGAAAGTTTAAAATACTGAAAACTCAAAATACTGAATCTCATAATACTGAAAGCACACAGGATACCAACACTTACTATATTCCAGCACAAGTACATACAGAAACATATTACCCTTCAACTATAAGTAGGGGGGAAGCCCGCCTGCACCCCTCACATCCTCTGCAACTTAAATATATCAACTCCGAGACTGTTCTTCACTACAATAAGTGCAATCTTGCTGTTGATATATTTAAGTAGCAGGGGGTGTCAGAGGCGCAGCCCTTCACATGGTAGGTGCAGGAGGGCTTGCCCCCCTGCTTATATTTGGTGAAGAGTAATATGGTTTGTCTTTTATTTGTTTCTGTATGTATTTGTTCTCAGGATTTTGTATTTCAGGATTTTGGGCTTTCAGGATTTAGATGTGAACCTATATATATATATATATATATATATATATATATATATATATATATATGTGTGTGTGTGTGTGTGTGTGTGTGTTCGTTTTCAATTCAGAAATAAGGGGTCCTTATGTTTTTTCCCTCATATTCCTTCACCAAGAACATTCTATTATTTAAATTAAAAAAAAATGTTTGCCCTTTTACTGGAAGCTTTCCATGTGCCATCTCAAAGTAAATCATATCAAAATAAAAATTAAAAAAAAAAAACACAAAACTCAAATCCCGTCTCCCGTGGGCATGCAATTTTATAAATGACCAGCATACATAATACAGACCCCCAAAGTCATTATAATACATGTAAGTACCAACTTTAGTTCAACCCCAGAGCCAAAAAAGTGTAATCCCACTTTTCCAAAGAAATGAACTACCCTCACCATATTACGAGTTCTGCTCCTTGCTGCTCCACCCCACTTTCTTAAACATACCATCGCCATTTTTTAGACTAGATTGGATGACGGGTAAAACGCAGATAAAGGCTAATCTCATTTGCTGAGCTGAACCATATCAGACTTGCACATTGCTGCACTTTATGATGTCTGGAATATTATTAGCCTCACTGGTTTACTGCTCAGTTTTATAGCCTATAAAGCTGTACAGGCTAATTTCCACTTTTACTTTTTTTCCTCATCTTCCCACTTTCTCTTTTTGGAAAGAATGCCCTGGACAAATTTCACCTGGAGTATAAATGCCACCTTGGTTCTCCCCTAAAAGGAAGTCACTAGCCTAGTGGGACTAACCCGGTCAAAAAAGCATACTTGTGGGACTAGCCCAGTCAAAAAAGGATAACTAAAACAGCAATTAAAAAATGAATAAAGACTGCTATCCTGCTGCTATATGAAACTGCTTTGTCAAAGCTTATTTACACATCTTTCTGTCCATCACATCCTCATTGTGCTTGTCTTCGCAGTGTCATATTTTCTCAGCAGAATCTTTTCTTTTCTACATTATATGTTAAGAACATTTTTGCACCACAGTTTCAACACTTGTGCAAACTATTCATATTTGCACTTTAATACACTTTATCTTAGATAAGTGCTTTCTTCTGAAGACTTGATCAGATCTAATGATTCAGTTTAGCTCTGACAAAGACTTTGGATGAAAGTGCTTATCTAAGACAAATAAAGCCAGATCATGTGAGTAGAATGGAAGCCTCAGACATATCTTGATTTTTGTTTTTGCATGGGACTAAGTAACGGTAGATTATTTGCTTCACTCTTCTGGGTTTACTTGGTTTTGGCCAGCTGAGGTCTGTGATAAATGGCAGATCTCCTAATGGTGATTGTTTATGTTAGGACACTCCAGGATGCACAGTAGCAGGCACCTTCACCAATGTGGCGTGCACCTTCTCCAGTGTGGCGTGCACCTTTGCCAATGTGGTGTGAGTCGACATTATAATGTCAGAACTCCTTTTCTAAGAAACAAATGTTCATGTGAATAGTGCTGTTATTAAAAATATGAGATTGAAACAAAAATAGTGCAATGTCCATACCAATCAGGTCAGCACTGCTCACACCTAAGCAAAGTCCAGTTGTGCATCTTAAAATAAACAATCACTCACCTGACTATCAAAAAGGGAATTATTGTTTAATCCAAGCTGAACTGAGGTGGGGTACCAGCCACAGCTCGGAGCTGAGATGCCAGGTGATTAGAGGCTTCTGAGCTTTCCAAAAAGCAATATGTTACCTGTTTTTTGCTTCACTATACTATTTACTGCACTTTGATTGTGTTTTGCTTATTTAATACTGCATATTAATACTGTAAACTAAACTGCACTGTTTGTGCTATATTTGCCTGCCTTACTGTGTCTGTTAAATCATATTTGGTTGCTGTTTTCATTGTTTCAAAGCTTTTTTTTGCTATTTCACTGTTTGCAAAGCATCTGTTTGACTTGTTCTGTTTTTCCTGCCAATCAGTGTCTTAAATAACTGATTTGTTTTCTGCTTAAAACACTCTTTGGTGTCCCCTTGCTATTTTTCTACTGTTTAAAACACATTTTTAGTGTTTCCCACCTAAAGTAGTGTAGCTGATAGCTGTACAATAGTCCAGATGCAGATTTGCTGCATCTGGGTCTGTTTGTAATGGCTGTTGTATTCTGAGCACATTTTCCAAGCCATGTTTGATTGGAAGGGGTCCTTCTGCACCCTTGTGAGAGATGTGTGCTCTGATTGGAACCTGTTTGGTGAAGGGTGATTAGTCTAGGGCTTGGATTAAGCACCTTCATTGGTTCTTTGAGTTTTTTTTTTTTTTTTTTTAGCTTCTGGTGTTTAAGTCCCATGTTTGAGTGGGTTTCTGCTTGTTTGCATGTTGTACAGTACCATGCACTGCTGCGCAATTGTGTCCCACAGCCAGACAGACAATTTCAGCAAATTTTCCCTTAAATACAGCTGTAGTACATTAGTGTAGTCCTCATCTTTAGTACATCTCCCATTTAAGAATTATTGCTAGTGAGCATTTACCTGTAAAACCACCAGCTAAAAATAACCATCTACATTGCACCTCTGAGATCCGTCAGAAAGCACCTCCTTTGTGATAACAATTCTTCAAATCTAGCATTATGGACAGCTGTACTACCCTTGTTTCTCCTGACAGTCCTGCTTGAATCCTTGCTCTCACACACTCAAAACACACTAAAAAAACTGAATAGATTGTCAGCTCACCCACCACTACTCATGCACATAGTACCACTACTATTACACATATTATGCATCCAACACATAAAATCAACATATGCTGAGTTTCACTCAAAAAACCTAAGAAAACACCAGAGACCTCCAAAACACAAGACTGCTACAACCAGCACAGTTCTCACAGCACCAAATGTTTCACCTACCAAGCCCTTAAGGGATAACACTCATAAACCAAGTTTTCTTGTCACTGGGGTCAGTATAGTAAGACACACGGATGTCCCACTTATCCGGTTAGATAAAGAGAAAGTCTTGGTCAGCTGCCTGTCTGGTGCCAGGATTCGTCAGATCAAGCACACACTCAGGTCTGTTGACAAAAAGTACCATTATGACTCTGTCATAGCTCATGATAGAGTGAATGACCTGAGATGTATCTCACTGGACTATATGAAGAGAAACATGATTGAGCTCTCCGAGTATGTGTCCCAGTCAGGTATGTCTATAGCCTTGAGCAGCATATTACCCTCACCTAGAATGATGCCTCAGTATAAACAAAAAATGAACAATTTCAATAATTATTTACTTTTTGGCATCATTCAGAAGGGATCCAATTTCTATCAGTCTGGCATGACATGGCTGACAAACCTCACTGCTTTGCCAGAGAACCTTTGCCCCTGGCACCACTAAGCTTTCGGGTGCTGACAAAGGCTCTTGCCTCCCCCATAGTGTCTTTTTAGACAAGGTCTCAAAAACAAAATTGCCAATGTGAAAATTGCCAACCATAATAAAATAACAGTTATGCTGCTAAACGTTAAGAGCTTAAACCAAAAACAGCACACCCTGGAAAGATTTCTATCACTGGAAGATGTAGATGGCTGTGTAGTCACAGAAACCTTGTTGAAGGCCTCAGAGAGTAAGTACCCCAGCCTTGAAAGGCTACAATGCCTTCCACTCCTCCAGACCCAAAACAAACATGTGAGAACCAAAGGAGGCAGTGTTTCTATCCATCTAGTCATAGCTAGTTATAGATCCCCCTCCAGTGATCAAGATACACATAAGGCCTACTTGACCAAACTGGAGTCAATCCAAATATTGCCAGACACTCTGGTCAAGGGGAATTTAAATTATCCTACCATCACCTGGGAAATATACTTTAGCCCTAACTCACTAGCGCAAAATTTCATTGACTTTGTTACTCAAATGCCCTATATATCAAATTGTTCAAATCCCAACAAGAGGAACAAATATACTAGATATGGTCCTCACTAACATGACAAACAGTTGCACTACTGAAACTGTCGGACCATCTTTAGTCAGATCTGACCACAAATCAGTCACCTTCGAAAGGGCACTAACACCAGAACTCACAAGGGGTGATGTCACACTAAAAAACTTTACCAAAGGAAACTATACCCTCCCAGGGGAATGTATAAATGCCTTCCAAGCCGCACCCCTAGCTGGAAGTGGAAACTACACCAAAGCTTACACTGAAGCCCTGTACAATCATTTGTATAAGTGGATAGACATGGCTGTTCCACAGAGAATCAAAGCCAGAGCTCCAAGTAATAACAACCCACCCTGATGGACATCCAACATCAACATACTTTACATTTAATGCAAAAAGTTGCTGTCTAGAAAAACTAAAGCAAGGCCCCAACAATGGAAAAACACCCTCCTCTGCCTCAACAGGCAAATAAGACTACACTTCAAATCCTCTAAGGTTAACTTTGAGAAAAGTTTAGTAATCACAGCCAAGGATAACCATAAGGCCTTTTACAGCTATGTATGTAGCCTAAAAGGTAGGACGAAAGCATGAGCCAAACTAGTGACTAGTGGTATCAAACACACTGATCCCACAGTGATAGCAAACCTGCTAGCAGATATATTTGGCAAAAATCCCCTCCAAACTCATCATAAATCTTGCCCCCAACTCCCCCCCATCTACATATCCGAAAAGCAGGTCATAAAAGTCTTGCCTAGGGCAAAAAACACAGCCTCTATGGGATCAGGCAGCATCCCAGGCTGTCTTCTAAACAAACTAAAACATGAACTAACATAACCATTAATTACCCTATACAATCACAGCCTAGCCAAAGGCTTTGTTCCTGCAGAATGGAGAACAGCAACAGTTATTCCACTCCACAAAGGTGGCTTAGGAACAGACCCAGGGAATTACAGACCCATAAGTCTGATCAACCTCATCTGTAAAGGCATGGAACGTATCATCTTGGACCTCATAAATAAAGACATAGGCGACCTCCAAATCCTGGATACAACCAAATTCGGCTTTGTCAAGGGAAGATCTTGCCTATTAAACCTTGTGGATTTCTTCAAAAATGTGGGCAGAGCCATTGACAAGGGCAAATCTGTGCACAAAGCATATCTCAGTTTGTTGAAGGCCTTTGACACAATCCCACAATCAGGCATTACCAATAAACATAGCAAACTGAATGTAAACCTCTTTGTTGTAAGATGGTTTGGCAACTGGCTCACAAACCAGTCACACACTATCAAAGTGGGTAACTCCACATTAACCAGACCTGTCAACAGCAAGGTGCCATAAAGGTCAATGCTGGGCCCCCTATTGTTTGGTACATACTTCTCAGAAGTTCAGGCCAAAGCTAAGGGGCTGTGGCTGACCAAGTTTGCTTGCCAAATTGGGTGCAATTACTGAATCCCCAAATGATGTCAGTATACTTCAGGAGGGTCTTATACAGACCAACAACTGGTGTCTTAATCATAAACTCAAATGGGTCTACATCATCAGATCAAATGGTTAGGTTATCGAACACCTAAACATTGAACTGGTAATACCGAAAGCAAAAAAACACGAATGGCCGATTTAACACATAGAAAGATTTAGCTTGGCCATTAGCCAGATTTTGCAGTGTTGTCTACTGTAGAATGATCCTGGAGTTGGTATATTTAGTTGGGAGGGTGTGGGGGGCACAGATCCCCACGTCGGGGGGTGTGGGGAGTGAAGCCCCCCAGTTCGTTTAGGCTTAAATTTTTTTTTTTTTTTTGTAGGCCAACGGAAGTCTTTTCCTGCGCCGTCCGTGGTTTTTAGTTTTGTAGTTTTGGTATTACCAGTTTGATATACTAAACATTTGATATGGTAATATAGACCCAATTCAAACTGAGTGCAAAGAAATGCATCATCATTCCTTTTGGTAAAAGTAATGTCCCTTCATACTATCCAGTTAACAACAATACCCTATATACCTATGAAGTGGTAAAGATCTGGGATCATAAGTAGACTGCGATCTTACCTTTGACCACTATGTGTCTACTGTAGTAAGGAAAGCTTTCAATGCTGCACACTTGATTAGCAAAGACACTGTCTCTAGAGAAAAGGAGGATATAACCCCTCTATACTCATCACTAATCAGGCCCATAATCGAGTATAACACCCCCTTTTGCATGTAGTGTGCAAAGCACCTGCAGCAATGGAGAAACCTCAGAGGTTTCTAACTAAGAAGATTAAAGAACTCCAGCACATGCCTTACACAGACTGAGTAAAGTCCCTGTCACTATACTCAGTATCATATAGACTTCTTTGGGGAGACCTATGCCTGGCATACAGAACAATCTCTGACTGAAACCTAATGAATTTGTTGCACATCCATAAATCTAACGAAACTAGAGCTACCCGTTCCAGGAACCTAAATATGGCCTGTGACTTATTTTTATTTATTTTATTTTACATTTGTTGACCGCGAAAATCTGACTGGATGCATGTCCATATTCAGAGGAGGCCTGGGGAGAAAAGCTACACAGTAAAACTCAGAATAGGACATGCTGGAGGGACAGATTTGTCTCCCAGGGACTGCTGCATCTTTGGAATAGGCTACCAATTCATGTGAAACAGAGCACCCGTATGTCACTCATCAAAAGGAACCTGGACAAGTGGATGGGGCACTGTAAATTCTTAACAGGGATAGTGGCCACAACTCTCCTGGACATAGACAATCTTTACTAAATACAATTCTGGGTATTGACTCTCTATGGTACTACATTGGGATGAAACAGCTAGGCTTTCAAACAGATTGAGATTGAGGTTAGCACTAGCACCAAACTGGTGATGCACCTTTTTGTCAATGTTGTATGGTAATTTATTCATGTTGTATGGTAATTTCTTCATGTTGTATGGTAATTTATTCATGTTGTATGGTAATTTCTTCATGTTGTATGGTAATTTATTCATGTTGTATGGTAATTTATGCATACTACAATTATTTCCCTCTGCCCACCTTTGCTTTCTCTTACTCTTACTCTTACGCTCTTGTTTTTTTTAATGCTCAGGCCACAGTACTTCAAAATCCATATAAAATTTTAGAACTTCCCAACAGCCACCCAGTTCCTTTATATATAAATCAGAGGGCATGAAGCACCCGAAAAATCAAACACTCCCCCTCCTAATTCCTAACTGTGTGCCTTAGTGTAGCAGTTTTTTTCGGATATCACACTATGTATGTACAATCAAGCTGTTGTCTTTGCATATTGCCCTATTCATACGCAACCTAAACAGAAGTGTGATAACAGTGCATCTTGATTCATTTCTATACTCACATCCTCTTCCTCTTGAATCTACCCAGAATGGCACTAAACCATGACTCCTAAACCCCTGTCAGCTACGTTACAAATCTCACTGCTAAACCAGACCCTGCTACATTCTCCATCACACTATTGTGTCTCAAGCAGCTAAAAGCCTCATGCACATCCAAATTAATACCTGTACCTCCGTAGCCCATTTCTCATATAAATCCCACAAACGTCTTGATCCAGTGTACCACAATATTGTTCCTTGGATTAAAACCCCACCCTCTCCAATAACTAGAATGGACACTCTGCAGTAAGACCTGTGGCTCATTACCTCAAGGTCTAGACTTCACTCCTGACCTCTGGTCACTGTTTTCTATACATGTATGCATGGGTTTTCTCTGGGTACTCCAGGCTCCTTCTGCCTTGCACATAACATGTAATGGATTGGTTACATTGCATTTTCTACTTATATCTTTATTTACATTTATCATGATAATGCATATAAGTACATGTTATAAGCATGATTAGTTTCAGAATTCTTTGAGAATCGTTAAGCATTTATCAGCATTCCTAGCTCATCGACAATCACTGTAACTAAAATAAAATTGTCTATACTAAAACTACATACAAAATCCCTACAAAACAAATATACTCACAGAAATCAAAGACCATAACATCTTCATCAAAATTTAAAGGAAATTTGAAATATAAAAATGATAAAATGTAAAAGAAAACACAAATTAAAAACAACCAGTCATAAAAAGAATTAACAATAAACTGGACCCAAAACTATAAAAACAGTTACAGTAAAAACATTAAACTAATTACAGCAATTTAAATAAAAATATAACAGATATAACCATCACAATGTTACAGCACTATGAAAAATAACTAAAAATAATAAAAACAGTAAAAAACTGAGTTTGTCTCAGAACTAGAGTAGAAAGCCATACATTATGCATCCCATTCTCAAAACATCTATAATCTATGTAGAGCCCTGTTCAACAAATAAAACTACTCAGTTACAATATTCAAAAAATGAATGGAAAAGTAATATAAAGTAAAAAAATGTAGAAGGAAAGGATATATAAGTGCAAGCAGCGAGTTGTGAAAATTAAAAGACAGTGGACAGAGGCTAAAGTGCTTGGATGCAGTACACTAGTCATTAGTTTTAATCTTTAAATCTAATAATCGTAAATGTAATTGCAACCCAGGTATGGTCTCAAGTATCACACCACTGGTACTAAACAGATTAAAGTATAAAAAGGCATATGATTATGAATCACTAAGCATTTATTTAGCATAGCTTGGCCTCAACAGCATGCAAGGAATAAGCACATTACCTTAAATATGGTCATACACCATCTATACTGAAAATAAAGTGAGCACACTGACCACCCCGTCAATCAAAGTCTTTTTTCTACTATCTGAGACTCCAGTCTCTCCACTGTCACTGGGTTTTAGGGACATCAAGTGCTTACTTGATTCATTAACTGCACTTTGAATAAACTCAATTCCTCGGATTCTTAAAGCTTGCATGGAGTGCAAGATCGGTGCAGGAGCTCAAGCAGGAAATATGTCTGCCGTGTGATACAGGAACAGCCTGCAGGGATGTGCACAAGCGCTCCTGCACTAATCTTGCATGGACTAAATCCTGGCATGCAAATCACCTCATTTGCAGGTAAAATCCATTCAAATGAGGTGATTTTGCAATCCAGGAAGCTTGCAACAGTCCGTGCAAGACTAGTGCTATCTGCAGAAATGTACTTGGTTAGCAAGTGAATACATCTCTGCAAAATCCAAAAACGGAGCTATGACAGCTCCAAGTAAAGGCTGCATATCATGTAGTAAGCATGCCAATGGCCAAGTATATGGCCATTGGCATTGCAAACAAAACAAAAAAATTTAAAAAATCAACTTTTATTTTTTTTAGTTGATATCGGCTATTTAAGCGTAGGGCAGCAGTGTGCAAATGGGATCGGGGGAAAATAATGAAATAAACCTAAAATAAACATTCTAACTAAAATCAGTATTCTGCCATGCAAGTCAATGGCAGGCAGAAGACAACATGGCCAGTGAGTAGTGGTTGCTAAAGGGGGAGGCTCAGTGTGAGACATGTAACTATGCATTAGCATGCAACCCAATGCAAATAAGGGTAATGATAGTGAATCCCAGTTTTCCCCAGCATGTGAGTCAGGTCCCAACAGTGTAAGAGCAGGAATAGGTTGGTGCAGGCCTAGGATTTAGGTGACATCATGGAGGGGGGGAGTATCAGGCATACTGTAAGCGGACTGGAGCCCTGTGGCTCGGGTTTGCTTCTAGCTTAGCACAGCTAAGCAAGGGGGTGTGTCTGAGTCTGCCTAGCACTCTTTACATTGCCTAAGCGGGTATGCACGCCTCGCACCAGGTTTTAAAGGAAGAAAAAAGAAGTTAAACCAGGAAATAGCACCAGTGTGCACATCTGAGCACTGTGTCTGCATGGCGCACACACAGGCTTAAGCAGGAAGGCAATAGGAAGGGAAAACAGCAGTAGGAAGTTAAATAAGGAGAACTAGCTTAGTTGGCAAGTGAAATGTATCAGAACCAGCCAATTGCACAGGCAGCAGACCAGCCCAGCCCAGAACACTACTTTTCCCACACTCTACACCACCGGTGTAAACAAGCGGGGAACTTTTAACACTCACAGCAGCAAAATGATAGGGGCTGCAATAGCTATCATACAACTTGTGGAAGAGGCTGAGGGTGGTGAGGATGTGACTGCTGTTGACCAACCCACAGTGAGAAGACAGAGAAGACTGTAGAGAAGACTGTACAGACCCAGGGTAACCTACCAGGGGCTACATGAGCTGGAGACAGTGGAGCACTATACGGTGGACAGGGACCTCCTACACAAATTGTTGAGCTGCGCCGGCCAAGCCTGACACACAGAACTAACAGAGGGGAACCCATCCCAGTGGATACCAAGGTATGTGTAGGCCTAAGAATGCTAGCTACAGGTACCTTCCAAAGGCCAACTGGGGATATGATGGGGATTTCACAGGCATCAGCATCCAGGTTACTCCATCAGTTCCTGGATGCCATGTCAGCACATGTCGGTGAGCACATATATTTCCCCAACACTCGTGATACGTTGCCCAGCAATATCCAACTGTTACACCAAATAGCAGAATACCCTGAGATAGTGGGTGCTATAGACTGCATGCACATATGCATCAAAGCACAACCCGGTGAGCGGGGTAGGGTCTACATCAACCGCAAGGGCTTTACCTCCATCAACTACCTGGTCATATGCGATGCCCAGGGCATAATAATGAATATGTGTGCTGGCTGCCCTGGAAGCTATCATGATTCCCACATCTAGCATCTGATGCAGCTGCACCACACATTTGCCAATGGGGACATCCCTCATGGTCACCTAGTGGGGGATGCTGGATACGCACTGGAGCCGTGGCTGATGACACCCATCAGAAATGCACACACACCCGAACAAGAACTCCATAATGAGGTACATGCACAGACCAGAATTATAGTAGACCGTGTGTTTGGGATGCTCAAGGTACAGTTCCAGTGCCTGGACACATCCAGTGGAACCTTGCAGTACTCACCAGCTACGTGTACCCGAATCGTCCTTGTATGTGCCATGCTACACAATATGATCTTATGGAAATAGCTGCAGCAGAAACAGCATGGGGCAGGGACACACAGGCCTCCACCATTGCCAAGGCCTGCACAGGCACAGAGAGACTCAGAGGAGGAACAAACTGAGCCTGCCCCAGTAGACAGAAGGATGCCCAGTATGCCCTGGCCTTGGCAAAGAGGCAATGCATAGCACATACACTGACACAGAAGGGACCCAGGGAATAACACCTCTCTCTGACTCTCACAAACAGTAAAAGGGATGCCAAACATTACAGTACCTGTGCCTAACCATGTGTAGGGAGTGTACTATGTGCATCCTACATAGGCAGCCCTGCAGCACCACCCTCAATATTGGGACTCACACATGCCAGTCAGGGAGGGGAATATATACCCGACAGCAGTGACAGCCAGCAGGACAGGTGCAGACAAACACAAACAAAGCCTGTGCTATGGCCTCTGAATGAGGCCTATGGGTAATGCCCCCCCCCCCCAGGCCTACACAGACAGACTACAGAAGGTCAGTCAGTGGGATGTCAGTTCTGAAGGGTAGGAAGTCAGAAAGTAATATGTAGCTAATTAAAAGTTAAGACCTGTAGTACACTTATGCCTCTAGCCAGCACGATAGGTGAGACTACAGTTTGGAATGGAGTACCCGACATACCAGCACAGTCCTAGCAAATGTGTACAAGTGTCAGGTGTGCCCCCCCCATGTAGAAATGTAGTCACAGTCAGGTAAGCCCCCTCAATCCTGTGTAGAAATGTAGAAATAGTCAGGTGTGCCCCTCTCATCCTATGTAGAAATATAGTAACAGGCAGGTGTGCCCCCCAATCCTGTGTAGAAATGTAGAAATAGTCAGGCATGCCCCCCCCCATCCTATGTAGAAATGTAGTCACAGTCAGGTGTGCCCCCCCAAACTTGTGTAGAAATGTAGAAACAGTCAGGTGATATGCAGAAATGTAGAAGCAGTCAATGCCAAATGATCACTGGATGCCCTGCAGAGACAGCATGCTACCTGTTGGTGTACAACACAAAGGTCAGCACTGCAGTACAAACTACCTAGATTTGATCCACACATGCAATACAGACAGCCATACTGGGCATGCTCACACACATAAACACATGAAGGCCATGTCTGCAAACACCAGTGGACCAGACATGCCTGGCAGTCGCAGTTGTTAGTGCAGACACTCGTAAGTATGCACCACTCATGCCTTGCACACACAGTGGATAGGAATACAGACATATATGTAAGGACAACATGCTATAATAAACCAAAGGTAGACAGACATAGATGTGTGGAAGACAGTGACTGTGACAAGGACCCATCCAGGCCTGTCCCACCCAGCACACAGACAAAGGGCCACAAACATATGAGGTGCAGATGTCACTCACTGCAGATACTAGCCACCAGTATCTGTTAACATTACAAACCATGTGGTGCATGTAGTCATCTAGCAGCTGTATACACATACCTGTGCAATATGAACCTATGTGTGCCCGCATGTTGTGTGTCAACCCCTAGAGGAATGGGTTAAGGCCCATGCACACACACTGCCCTTCCCATAGCCCTACTATGACAAACCTGCTGAGGTCATCCAATGTGAAATACACCTTTGGGAGAGTTGTAGCCCAGTAATCTCTGTGGTGCATCCCATAACTATGTACAGCTGTAGTGCGATAAACAAGTTAGGTAGGCGGTCTAATCCCAGACTTGGCAACTGTATGTGAGTGTGTGTTTGTGTGCATGTTTGTCTGACTGTGTAGAGAGCAATGCTTTTTAGGGTAGTCACACTCCCAACAATTCAAATGATCAACTTTGGCAAGGCTCCTGATGCCATTCACCTAGAAATATACCTCTGGGAAGATTGTCACCCAGTAATCTCCATAGCATGTCCTGTGACTGCATACTGCTGTAGTGTGATAAAGTAATTAGGTAGGTGTTCTAATCCCAGACATGGAAAGTGTGTGTGTGTGTGTGTCTGTTTGACTCCTTCGGTGTACAGAGCAATGCTTTTTAGGGTACTCACACTGCCTAAAATTCTTAAACTCAACTTTGGCAATGCTGCTGATGTCATCCACCTAGAAATACACATCTGGGAAGGCTGTAGCCTGGTAATCTCTGTAGCGCATTCTGTAACTGTGTACTGCTGTAGTGCTCTAATCCCTGAGATGGCAAGTGTGTGTCTGTCTGACTCTGTCTGTGTAGAGATCAATGCTTTTTAGCGTACTCACATGCCCTACAATTCATATGCTCAGCTTTGGCCATGCTGCTGATGTCACCCACCTAGAAATACACCTCGGGGAAGGCTGTAGCCCAGTAATCTCCGTAGCACATGCCATAACTGCATTCTCCTGTAGTGTGATTTAGAACTGTGGTAGGTTTCCATCCCCACCCATGGCAGTTCTGGATGTTTTGTGTATGTTTCAATATCTGTGTATGGAGCAATTCATTATAGGCTAGTCACACTCAATACATTTCAAATGGCCTACTTTGGCAATCCTGCTGATGTCATTCATTGTGAAATGCACCTTTGGGGAAGGTGTTTTCCAGAAATCCCTGTGGTGTGTCCTATAACAGCTCCATGCTGTAGTGTGATATAGAGCATTCTATAACAGCTCCATGTTGTAGTGTGATATAGACCTCTGTTAGGGGTACTATACCCACACATGTCAGTTGCAGATGTTTTGTGTGTGTGTCACTGTCTGTGTAGGGAGCAATGCATTTTAGGCTAGTCACACTCACTACAATTTGAATGGCCTACTTTGGCAATCCTGCTGATGTCATCCAATGTGATATACACCTCTGGGGAAGGAGTACTCCAGTAATCTACATGGTGCGTACTATAACTGACTCTGTTAAGTGTGGGAGGTAATCATCAAGGTAAGGTTCAATAAAACCCAGATTATTATTTAGGGAGATGAGTGTGATTAGGAATATCACTGCAAAGTGGTTGGAAGTGATGTATAGTGTGACAGGAAAACATGATGACAGACAGCAACATAAAAAAATAAAAGAAACAAACAGAAGTGAAATTGCTGTCCAGACAACACTGTCCATAATTTTGCAGAATGTCTGTATTTTTGCCTCAGATTTTTGGTCTGCCCTTTAAAAAATTCTGATTTTTCTGACCAATCATTAATGACTGACATCACTAAATAATAACATACATTTGAGTTTCAGACTTCATATCCTGCAGAAAACACATGCCAGTGCAAAAACTGATATAATATCAACTTTCTATGTTTGTAAGGGCACTATTTAAAATTTGTGACTTATTTTGGGCTCTCCCCCAATTATTTATGTATTTTTCTCCAGAAGTCTTGTACTATGAGATTAAGAGGTGTTGCCAGGGGAGGCAGAGTGAAGAAAGACAGGGTTATAGGTAGTAGATAGGGTGAGAAGAATGTATCTGAGTGAGGGATAACATGGAAGGCTAGATATATTCAGTAGGATTATAAATAAAGGGATATATTGGCAGACAGTTGGGGATACAAGCAAATGAAAGTAGCTCTCCTGGTTATATATTAGTGTTAGAGAAGGTTAATTTCTTCTCTTTGTATATTATCTGTTTAAAGATTTCATTGGGATATAAAAAATTATATATATATATATATATATATATATCTATATATATATAACTTTTCCCCTAAGCAGAAGCAAAGCTTAAATCACATTGGTTATGCCCCTGTTTTAACCCTGACTAATTGCCTCACTTGTCCCTAGACACTAATCCTCATACCTGTATAAGCTAGTTATTTTTCTATTAACAATAATGTGTGTGACTTTACAGTTTAATAGTGTCATTGTACATATTGTGTATGAATATACATAGCTGTCATGTACTAGGATTTTTTTTTCTTGTTAATAAGCTAAATGCAATGAAATGTAATGCTTGTCAAACCTTTGTAATGTATCTGTGTTTTTGTAAATATTACTCTGTTTGTGGAGCTTATCTCCCCGGGCCTCCACTGAAAATGGACATATATCCATTTGGACCAGCCTGATCAACAAATATAAAATAAAAATAAAAATAAATAAATAAAAGCTATTATGTTGCTGTTCTAACATATTTCCTTTACTATAAAATTGATTAAGACTCCATAGTAACCCCTGACTATACCTGTATCTTTCTATATATATTTTTTTTCTATCTGTTGCTATCATTCCAATCTCTTTTTCTGTGGTATAAAATAAAAATAAATCTCCTGATCAGACAAAATCAAATTAAATACAAGTAAAATTTAAATGGAATTACTAAACTTTATCATTGTTATTAGAACTGGATCATGGTCAAATAAGGCCCTAGGCAGGTAATAGACCAGGGTACCCCCCCATACATCCATTCCAATGTTCCCTTACTTGACTGACACTTCCCATTTACCATAAACACAGATCAGAACTGTCAGAGTGCATGTTGTTTTCATTTTCCCTTCTACAACAATTAAACAACTTTAATTTAAAACCTTTAGTTCAAATTTTATAGCACATGTGTTGATGGATATTTCCTAAACAGGACAGTCTCACTCTTGCCTTGAAATTCACATGCATTGAAAATACATCTGTCCCATGTACATTTACATCCACAGACATCCTCCAAAACCCAGCAAATACAGTTACATTGTGACTGCGTCCTTTTCAGATATGTGTCAGAAATTAATAAGAGTTAGTAATGATCAAAGTCACAAATTTCCAATTTCTTTCCCACAAACACATAGTAGCCAAAGTATTCCAGCTTCTTTAATATCTCTCTTTCTCTCTCTCTCACACACACACACACACACACACACACACACACACACACACACACACGTTCTACAAAGTCAAACTGACTGTTTAAAAATGATCAAATGACAAGACCATAATGTACTTTCATCCACAGAAAGCTGCCTACCCTCACCAACAGTTCTAACCAATATCTTCTTCAAAAGCTAACAAAGTAAAAAAAATAAAAATAAAATAGGTAGACCAGCATATCACAAAAGAACCATTTACACTCATTAGCCATTATTTGAATATATAGATAATAACAGCCATTTTCAGCATGCCAGTCACTATCTTACATTCAAGTCCATTTACAAAAATTCATCTATAATCACAAAGAACAGTAAATATACTTTTGTTTCACCTCAGTTTCAATTTGCTTTCTTTCTAATAAACCATTCCGCGCCAAAATCTGTTGCTTATTTTTCTTAGTCTGTTCCAAATTATATAATAAAAATGACTTCCAAGAGAAATATTTTCAAATTCTTCATTCCCTCAAAACATATGTCTCAACTATTTAGCAAACAAATTTTGGTTAAAGTAAAAAAAAAATATGAGACGCAAAGGCACAGAATCAAGGACAGATTTTAAATATTGTTCTTACAAAATTTAGAAAGGTGCTAACAAAACATACTTTGCTTTAGCATGCATTTTCTGAAGGTTAGAAGGTCTGAAACTCAAATGTGACTCATTATTTAGTGATTTCAATCCTTAGTAATTTGACAGGAAACTACTGATTTTATGTGGAACAGACCAAAGATAAGAGACAAAAATATGGCCATTCTGTGAAAACATGGACAGTTGAGAGCTATACCTCAACATAAACCCACATCAGTTTCATAAGCTCCAAAATGCATGGCTGAATTAACAAAGGGTAAAATGACTCTTGCAATTTACACTCAATAACAAGACAACAAATTTTTCAAATCAGGTAGATTCATTTTCCATGTTTATCTTACATTTAATTCTCACATGGGTAGGCTTAAAATGTACTAACCTATGAAAATGCCTCATGAAATTCTATTTATTTTATTAATGTCAGCAGCTAAAGTATATATCTATATACGCGTGTATACATCTTGCTTATTTATTTAATGTCTTGTACCATAGGTAGGCTTTGCTGCTGATGCTAATATCAGTCCAGCTTACACATATTCAGTCTACTTTTGTCAGAATTCTGCACCACCTGGAGCTGCAAAATTTCACTCTCCTACATCCAGGGAAATGAGTTTTCTGAATGACTTACTTCATCATTAATATTCTCATTCAGATCAGAGCACAGACATCTGACCTACTAGTTACTATCTCAGGTCTTGTTTCTGCAAAAGCTTATGTTGCCAATCTATGTTCTGAAGAAAAACAATGACCACTTCTGTTTTATTTAATCACTGTTTACATCACTTCCTTCTTTGTTGCTGCCATGATCAGTCACATGTATCAAGTTTCTTGAGCATGATGGGACACAACTACGTTCCTTTGAAAAAAAACAGAGAATCAGTTCAAATTACCAGTTCAAATTACCACTACAAAACCCTAGTAACACACTTAGTGCTGGCTTTTAATGCCCACCAGACCTTCAGACCAGAATTATGCATGTCTGTCTTCTTAAAGAGGCCAGCCACATATAGACTTGTAAAACAGGTGAATAAACTTGAGTTTTTCCATATCCTTCTTACTGTCAATAAAAATGTGTACCACATCAAAGCAATCAACTGTAACCTATCTCACCAGCAACTACGGTAGTGACATATATGTTTTTTTTCTGGAATATCCAAAAGTCAGAGTGATTGTCCTGTAGTCTGAAAAACAATGTACAAATCACAGTATTCTGATTTAAAAAACAAACAGACTATTGGAGTTTGTTAAATATCCATTTTTGTTTGTTTTTTATTTAAGAAAGTATCTCTAACGCAATGTGGTTGCATCCAATAACAGCAAAAGAGAACGTTTCTCCTCCTCCCCTGACATACCTGCAACATCAAAGAATGGGCATGTGGTGGACAGAGTGGGTAAGAAGTAGGTGGAGTAGTGGAGGTGTGAGGCTGTGGATTTGCTCTGGACTTGCCCTAAGTGAAAGGTGTCGCCCCCTACCAACAACCCACAAGGCATATCTAAATGTATATCTAAATGAATTTTAATCCTTCCCTATTAAACCTAACACTGTTCACCTAGGGGATTTTGACTATCCTCACTGCCACAAATATTTATACACAACCACTTCTTAGATTTCATAAATGCTTTCTCCTTAAACCAGCTAGTTGAAGTCCAAATGGGGGGGGGGGGGATCAAAAATACTGGTTTTATTCCTCACCCATATAGCCTCACTACACTCTGTACCTATAGCTGTCCCATTATTAGTCAAATCTGACCTCAGATGAGTAACATTTACTATGATTGTATAACATGATTTACATTCAAACTCTTCTGTCTTTGGAAACTAAGGGAAACCTACCACAGCTAGTTGATGACCTGATGAAATTTAAGCAAGCCCCTGTTTTCTTGATCACCCTGTTTAACATGGTGCTACATCTGTGGACATTTTCTATGCTTATCTAAAAGTATGCATTGAAGTATCAGTCCACCTAAGACACAAATACAATACCAAGTTCAGAAATAAACCCCTATGTTAGAACCCTAATCTAAATAAGCTATATACTAAGACGAAGAAACTTACTGATTGTGACTCAACATGAACTCAAAAATCCTTTTAACAAAGTACTCAGAAACAAATTCAAATCTTCCAAATGTGAGGTAGAACTGAAAATTACCAGCTATGTCATAAAGCCTTCTTCATCTGTGTTAGAAACCTAAGAAGCAATGCCAGAGCTAATTCATAGCAACAAGAACCCATACTCATCCCCAGAATACGTAGCCAACATATTAGTGGATAAATTATTTAAAACTTCTGCACTATTCTCTCCCTCAACTTTCACCATGTATTAGCATGCCCATACCTCCCAGTTATTTCAGAGCAAGTACTGAAGAGTCTCTCCAAACCCCAAACCACTAGCTCCACGGGTCCAGTCATTGTGCCAGGCTGCCTTCTTGTCAGTGACAAACATAACATTAGAAACTCATGACAGAACCTGGTCAATATCAGCATCTCTACCGGATTAATTCTGGAGATGAGGAGAACCTCTACAGTCATCCCATTCCACAAGGAAGGGCCCATCACTGTCCCTATAGACCTATAAGAACTACTGCAGTCATCCCATTCCATAAGGAAGGGCCCATCACTGTCCCTATAGACCTATAAGAACTACTGCAGTCATCCCATTCCATAAGGAAGGGGCCATCACTGTCCCTATAGACCTATAAGAACTACTGCAGTCATCCCATTCCATAAGGAAGGACCCATCACTGTCCCTATAGACATAAGATTCACAGGCCTTATCTGTAAAGCAATGAAGCACATCATTATGATGCTTATTGACAAGGACATTAGCAGTCTACAGTCCCTTGACCCAAACCACTCTGGGTTCATTAGAAGTAATGTTGGACTTCTTTGAACAAATCACTGATGCATTGGATACAAACAAGTCTGCTCACACTGGTTACATTACCCCTGCGAATGCCTTTGATACCATCCCATGTTCTGGCATTATCAACAGGCTAATAAAACTAAATACAAACCCCTATGTTTCCCTCTGGATAGAAAACTGGCTTTTTGAAAGAAACCAGTTTATTAGAGGATGGGGAATGCTCTCACTGAAAAAGGTCATTACAAATGGTGTCCCTCAGACCTTAGTCCTTGGGGCACTTATGTCTTCTATATTTACTTTGCTGATGCCAAGGCCAATGCAAAGGGTGTCTGCCTGAACAAGTGTGGATGACTGGAAACTCAGAGCTGTTACAAACTCTCCAGCTGACTTTGAGATTCTCTACTAGGGCCTAAGCTGTACAGACAAATAATGACTGATGCATGGCCTACAGCTCAATGCCTAGAAATATAATATTCTGTGTTCTTTGGCTAATGTACAGTTATTGGGAACCGAGGCACATTCATTTACACTGAGCAATCCTTTAATTACCCTGTATCCAGTGGCAATAGGAAATCCTTTTATCTGTCCAGACTGATTACCAGGATTATATCTTCTAGGTCAAATGAAGTTATCCTTTTCAATTCTTTCTCATGAGACCCGAAGTAGAATATAATGCAGTTCCTCTTTCAGTATGTACCTGTCTAAACATACGACTCAGTTCAAAAGACTGCGGTGGTTCCTCATTAAAAAAATCAAAGGTGCACCTTCTTTTTCTACATAAACCACCTTAAAACCTTTTCCATGTCTCTGTTTCATAAAGCTTCTTAAGAAAGGGGGCCTGTGCCTCACTTACAAAGCCTTCATTTGTTCATATTCATTTATTGATACACCTAATTCCTGCTCACCCTCTTTCACTGAGGTTGGTAGCCTCCTAATTCTTAACATCTGGCAGAGTGCTGTTCCATTAAAAGAAGAATTTGGATGCCCTACCTGTAAAGATATTTGTTTACACAAACACCCTTTCCATGAATAGCAACTTTAAATGATTTTATATATCTATTTGTGTACTCACAATCAGAGAAACAATTATTTAACTAAATTCATAATACTACTACAACTATTTCATATTAAAAATATATCATTCACAAACCTTTAAAGAATAACATTATTCATGCATAAATTTCTACTATTAAAAATACATCAATTTTACAAAATACCTAAGGTAATACCTGTATAGGAATTCACCACAGGAGTGTGCATAGCCACATATGTGACTTGATGGCATACTGCATCAACAAACATAGATATATTATTGGTTAATACCAAATGAAATACCAGGCAACCTTGATTCATTTAGTTGACAGGTCACTGTACTTACCAAAGTACTGTCTAACTGCTTTAATACCTTTCTAATTTAGAATTGCAGTAAACAAAAAAGTGAAAATGCCGGACCTCTAACTTGTTATTGTGGGGGGCTGCACCCCCCACACCCCCCGCTAAATATATATATATACCAACTCTGAGATTACACTACAGTGAGGAAAGGGCAAATATTCCGACCTTCACTGTACTGCAATCCCACAAGAAGCACTTCAAGGTCCGGCATTTTCATTCTTTAGGGCGTTCGATATTATAAACTTTCATTCATATAATATAGACCTATGTATTTTAGGGGAATCATAAATAAAAAAATGAAACATACAAAACAAATCAAATACCTATGAAGGCAGTTTAGCATGTGCAGTTCATATATAGTGCATTTTGCATACCTAACATCCTTCTTAATAGCCTTCAGTAAGATAATATTTCCACGTGTGAACCACTGTGGATAAGAAAGAATGTCATGCCTTTGCATTGGAATCTTCATGCTGTATTAGCTCATAGCCTGAAATGTTAAAAACGTGCTGTTACTAGACCAGTGGCCTTGCCTCTTCCTCTTCCTCCACATAGTATGCTTCTGCCTCTGAATGGCAAATTGGATTTCTCTGAGAGCTGTTTCCTTAGCTATTGTGGAAGAGGTGGAAAATTGGGTCCCTATCAGCATCTCGAATGCTGACAATATCAAATTTGATATTGTCGCATCGAGAATGCCAAAAGGGCAGAATGTCGAACGGGTAAACGGAAATCTCCATAAGGGGAGATTTCCATTTACCTCAATGTAGTGTGGTCTCAGAGTTGGCATATTTATGTAGTGGGGGGTGCAGGTGGGCTTCCATCCCTGCATACACCCTTTAGTTTTTTTTTTTTTTGGTGGGGTTACTTTTTTATCAGCATTCGAAAATGTAATAGGTCAATCATTTGACATTGTGATCTGTAGTGAGAGTAGGGATCAGGTTGAGGAGACTCTGGAGAGGTGGAGATATGCTCTAGAGAGCAGAGGAATGAAGGTCAGCAGGGCTAAGAGAGAATATATGTGTGTAAATGAGAGGGAGGGTAGAGGAATGTTGAGGATGCAGGGAGTAGAGTTGGTAAAGGTGGACGAGTTTAAGTACTTGGGATCAACAGTTCAGAGTAATGGTGAATGTGGAAGAGAGGTGAAGAAGAGAGTACAGGCAGGGTGGAATGGGTGGAGAAGAGTGTCAGGAGTGATTTGTGACAGACGGGTACCAGTAAGAGTGAAAGGGAAGGTCTACAAGAGGGTAGTGAGACCAGCTATGCTATATGGGTTGGAGACAGTGGCATTGACAAAAAGGCAGGAGTCAGAGCTGGATGTGGCAGAGTTAAAGATGTTAAGATTTGCACTCGGTGTGACTAGGATGGATAGGATTAGGAATCAGTATATTAGAGGGTCAGCTCATATTGGGCAGTTTGGAGACAAAGCAAGAGAGACGAGATTGCGTTGGTTTGGACATGTGCTGAGGAGGGATGATGGGTATATTGGGAAAAAGATGCTAAGGATGGAGCTGCCAGGTAAGAGGAAAATAGGAAGGCCGAAGATAAGGTTTATGGACGTGGTGAGAGAGGACATGCAGGCGGTTGGTGTGACAAAGCACGATGCAGAGGATAGGAAGAAATGGAAAGAGATGATCCGCTGTGGCGACCCCTAATGGGAAAAGCCAAAAGAGGATGATGATTTCAGTTCGACATTTAGTGATTCAACCTATTACATTTTCGAAATGCTGATATATACTTGGAAAATCTCCAGATAACCGAGCAAATCCTGTAGTGGGTTTTGAGGATCTAACCTGTTAATTGACTTAATGATCCATCTTTGCTTATTACAGTACCCTTACAGGTTTGTTTATTTGCACAGAGGTGGAAGTAGATCGTCACTTTCAGGGAACTGATGGATTATTCTTGACGTCCCTAGGGCAGATGGTATTTGATTTCCATTAACAATAGCTAATACTACAGTCACAATATAAGTAATTTAAATATTAGATACATGACTTGGACAAGAACAATATATTTCTTCTGTTAAAATCATTAAAACCTTTTTAAAGTTTCTTCTCCTTAAAAGAAATAAGATGCTCCTCAAATTAATTCACATAGTCCAGCATATCTATTCATTTTTATTATATTCCTGGCAGCTTTGTGAAGAAGTTAAAACTCCCTCCTCTGTAGTAATACTTAAATATGTTTTGTCGATTGAAAATATAATCATTCATTAGTTTCATATAGCCATAACTGAGCCTTAAATTCAGTTCTTGCCATTTTTCAGCAGTTCTGCATATTTATTGCTATAACTCGGCATTTTTAATATGCCCCCAGACCCCTTGGAACAGTTTCTGACTATAAATTTGCTTGAAAGCTAAAATGCTGCCACTGTAGTTTAATAGACATTTCAGTTTTTATCTCAAGTGCACTGACTTGTGACAATAAATTTGTACCATCCACATTTGTTTGCCTCTGTTAATGTTTTCTCTTGGATAATGACTGTCCCATCCAGGTAGGTCAGCTTGGCAGTTAATAACCTAGAAAACTGGATATTAACAGTTTAAATTGGCTGAACTATGGAACGAGAAAAGATGGTGAGATTTATGTCATGTCCTACAGGCTCCAAACAGTAAACAGAAAACCACAAGAAAGTAGCTTCATTGACAGGTAAACATTCCTCCATCTTAGTCACTATTTGAATGCTTTACAATAACATTCACTTTATCTGTGAGTAATAAACGCTTGTAATTATAACTTGTCAAGTTTCAGTGTTACAAGATGTTATATTTATCTTGTTTTAATGATGGTACATGTGTTTTATTCTACATGTCGTGTATTAATATTTGCATTAATCTATGTATTTGTAGTATATTGTAATATGATGACAATTTTCACACACACACACACACACACACACACACACACACACACACACACACACACACACACACACACACACACACACACACACACACATACACTCACACACATATATGCATGGGTCTACCTGAAACCATCAAAATACCACATCATTGAATTGTAAATCATTGAGATGAAAAGCATAAAAGCTTATAACATCGACTTCCAGCATTACCTAAACTGAGAACATTGAACCAGGTACTGCACGTGTCAGGTAGTACCCAGAACTGTGGAATGGAGATTGAGATGCAATCATCAGAGCAGCTTCTGCATTTGATGCAAGTATTAAACAGAGAAACTATTGCTCTGCAACATTTGCAGTGGAGATTGTAGTACAGTGAGGACCAGGGAATTTACCCTTACCCCACCTTAGTGCAATTTCAGAGTTAGTATATATAATTTACAGGGGGTGTGGGGGGTGCAGGGGGGACCTGCTCCCCTGCAAAACATTATTTTACAGGTATATTTGTTTGTTCGATAATAGTTGAAATTTGGAAATTGTTCTGAATGCAGCTTGATTATCATTTATGGGTTCTGTGCACTTCGTTTGATGTTTTCAATGCTGATAATGTTGGACGTCGATGTTATGAGCTTTCGTGATTTTGTCTCGATGATTTAACATTCGATGATGTGGTATTTCGATGGTCTAAAGTTCTGAAGTACTACTACAAATGAACAAACGCTCATTTGAACTAAACCCATATCACCAAGATGAAGTAACCAAAACTGCAAAATAACAAAACGTCACAATTATGAAACATAGAAACACGAAAACAGTTACTGACCTGCCATCATTTGCAGCAGTAGCTGACTAGATGTAAATATACCCTTTTCCACAAGGTAGTATGATTTCAGAGTTGGTATATTTAAGTTACGAGGGTCTGGGGGCTGCAAGTGGGCTTGGCACCCTGCCAAAATGATGTATGTACTTTTTTGTAATGCTCAAGGTAGTGTGGACTTATGGGAAGGGTTCGTAGTCGGATGGCGGTGTACCAGTGTTTTTTTCATTTTTTTTAATTTTGTTGTTTTTACGGCAGATGAGTGTTATTAGGTAAGTTGTTTTTGAGATTTTTACTTTCGTTATTGTAACCTTTCATTATTTTGTGGTTTCGGTTACTTGATCTCAGTTGTATGGGTTTCATTCAAATGAGTGTTCACTCATTTGAAGTAGACCCATATATATATATATATATATATATATATATATATATATATATATATGGGTCTTCTTATCTTGTTTGAAAGCACACTTCCTTGAACAAGAGAAACCCGAGACCCACTTTAGTGAAAATGCACTTAGCCGAAAGTACATTCATGAAAAACAGTTTACTGAAGCAAGGTACAGCGGAGATAAGGAAATGTACCTTTTCCCCACTGTAGTGTGAAAGCACAGTGTGTGAGATGTGCATATATAATATCCTTGGAGGCAAAAATCTCACACACAGTAAACTCAGGCACCAAAATCATCAGTAGTACACCACACATCACACCACTCTTAACCATCACAATACACATAATCCATCATGTGCTGAGGAGTTTACCTTTAAAATGTCAATTGTACATAGTCAAATGTGCACACCTCCAAAACATTTCCATGAAACCCGTACCACCAAAACTTCATAAAGTTGACAAAACATCAAACGTCCACATTTCTGACCACATCACACCTGCAAACAAGTGCTAACATGGGTCAAAAAGGGGATGAGATTTTGCAGTTTGGAATATCAGTGTTCGAGGTTTTGAGAATGCCCAATTCAGAATTCATGGAAGTGGTTTTGACAATATGACCATCAACATTTTGAAGGTAAACTATGCTGAGTTACTAAAGATTAACTTGCATGAACATCAAAGACCTCTAAAACAGAAAGGCTCAAAGCACACTCAACGCAAGTTAAGCCTAACTCCTCACATAGCTCAAGGAGTCCCAAAGTCATGGATGCTGAGTCCAAAAGACAGTCATCAGTGCAACCAGACATTGATGTTATAGGGGAATCTATTGTTTGACTTACAGATGTGCCTCTTGTTTGGTGCCAGGATCTGTCAGATCTCATATGCACTCAAGTCCATTTATAACACGTACCAGTATGACTCTATCATAGTTCATACTAAGGATTATATGAAAAGAAACATGATGGAGATCTCAGACTATGTGTCCAATACAGGTATAAGCCTAGAACTGAGCAGCATTCTACCTTCTCCAAGGGTGATACAAAAAATAATTGACTTCAATAACTGGCTTTGTTTTTGGTGTCATTCAAACAGGATCAAATATTTGTCAGTCTAGGAGGATATGATCAACAGACCACACAGCTTTACAGGGAATGGTCTGCACCTGCGCCCTCTCAGGTTTTGATTACTGCCAAAGACATTGTCCGTCTCCATAATGCCTTTTTTAGGCAATGCCAACCTGATAGGCCTACAAACACAACAAAACACGTAAATGAAAATATGAAGATTTTACTGATCGATGCCAGGGGCCTAAACAAGAAACTCTGCTCCCTACAAGCCCCACTCACACTGGAGGATGTTGGTATCTGTGTAGTGACTGAGACACAATTTAAAATGGCGGACAACACTCTGGCTGTGTGAGGCTATAACGCCTTTCACATATTTAGACCAGCTACTGCACAGGAGGAATAAAAAGGTGAATGTGTCTCTCAATCAACATCCAGAAGAGACTCACATCAAGGTTGGTAAATCAGCATGATGTATTAGCTTTTTCATTTCCAAATAACCATCAGAAAGGTCCCCTGCCATGTACAGAACTTCTTCTATGTCACGTGAAAGCGACGATCCCTATGTACAGTAACAAGAACCACTCATTATTAATCCCAATACCATATTCCTAGGCGATCTAAACTATCCAGCCATAGACTTTGAACTCTACACCACAAGCACAGAGATTCCTGGACTTTGTCAACAAATGCCCTCATACAATTAGTCAGAGTACCCATGAGGGGATAAACATGCCCTGATACAATTAGTCAGAGTACCCATAAGGGGATGAACATGCCCGGATACAATTAATCAGAGTACCCATAAGGGGATAAACATGTTGGATCTTGTCCATGCTAATATGGGAGCATCTTGCACCGTCGCTTGCATATTTTCATCACTTTTTAGGTCAAACCATAAAGCAGTCTCATTGAAAATAAAATTGAAACCAGAGATCTCCAACACCTTTAGGATTTTTTTTAAGACAAATGACTTATTGCTAAGTGTTCCCATTAGCAAGAGTCAAATCCTCACCAAACTCAGTTAACTCCATAAATATGCAGAAATGGAAATGTACTCCACTTCACTATCCCAGCATGTAAACTCCTGCATAGATACAGCTGTACTCAGTAGGAGTAAGGGCAAGGCAAATCCCAGAAACAAACTCACATAGTAGAACCATAATATCAACAAGATTTATAAGAAAGGAAAAAAAGACCAAAAGCAAGAGGAGTAATTACCAGAATATTAGAGCCTTTGTTACTGAAATAAACAAACAACTCAGGAGCTTAATAAAATCCACAAAAGCCAAGTATTAGGCTAAAACAGCAACTGAAGTTAAAGACAATCACAAGGCATGTTTTTGGGTCTATATTATATGAACAAAAGTTTATAATATCGAACGCCCTAAAGAACGAAAATGCCAGCCCTCGAAGTGCTTCTTGTGGGATCGCAATATAGTGAAGGCTGGAATATTTGCCCTTTCCTCACTGTAGTGCGATCTCCGAGTTGGTATATATATTTAGCAGGGGGTGTGGGGAGCACAGCTCCCCACAATAATGAGTTTGAGATCCAGCATTTTCGCTCTTTAGAGCGTTCAATATTGTGAACTTTCGTTCATATAATATAGACCCTTTTTTTTCAGTTATGTTTGTAATATCAAAACCAGAACTCAACAATGTACTGAGCTGATTATGAACTATGCTACCTGCACTGAGGCTGAAGATATAGCAAACTTGCTGGCTAATAAATTTAACTCTGACTTTACCCCTCTCTCCCTTTTGTCTGTCCCTCAAGATATACCTGAAACTGCCTTGCTACTGCACAAGGCAACGTCCTTAAAGTGCCATCAAAAGGTAAAAACACTGCACTGATGGGTCCTAACAATATCCCTGTATGCATCTTAAATAGCATGAAGCACAATTTAGCCATAACTCTAACAACACTGTTCAATGTTAGCCACACCCCTAACAACACTGTTCAGTCTTAGCCATACCCGTAACAACACTGTTCCATCTCAGCCTCTATACAGGTTTTGTACTAAGTGAATGAATAACGTCTACAGTCATTCCCCTGCATAAGAGAGTACATTTTACAGACCCAGAAAATTACAGACCTTAATCTGACCAGCCCCAAATGCAAACCCTTGGAAAAATTATCATAGCATTAATCGGCTCTATATTGAATTAGTGAACGCTTAGAAAAGCGAACGCTAATTAATCGACCATTTTTAAGTGAAAGCATAAAATCTCGAACACCCAGAACAGTGATTTTTTTCCCAGGGAAAAAAAATCGCTGGTCCACAAAAAAAAAAAAAAAAAAATTAAAACATTATATAATGTGGGGGGGCTGTGCCCCCCACCCCCTACTTAAATATACCAACTCCGAGATCGCACCACAGTGGAGGAAATGGCAAACTCACGAAACCGGCCCAGCGATTTTTTGCCCTGTGAAAAAAATCGCTGTTCCAGGTGTCCGAGATTATAAGCCTTCGCTTAAAAGGGGTCGATGAATTAGCGTTCGCTTTTCTAAGCATTCGCTAATTCAATATAGATCCCATTAATCAATTGGGACACATGGAACCACCAAACACTGGACCTGTCTCAGATTGGACTCATCAAGGGGCAGGTCATGTTTACTCAACCTGGTGATTTTTTTGAAAAGGTCACCAAAGCAGTGGATAAAGGCAAACTGGTAAATATCACATACCTGAACAAGGCCAAAGCTTTTGATAGAATTACTCCCCTCAGGTATAGTAGAAAAGCTAAATAAACTGGGGATAAATCCCTGTGCCACCCACTGGCTTGCCAATTGTCTCACTGATAGGATGCAGATTAGCAAAATAGGAGAAGTTACCTCCAGAAAGAGAACAGTTACCAGTGGAGTCCCCTGGGGTTCTCTGCAGAGTCCTCTCCTGTTTGGCATCTACTTTTCTGAAGTAAAAGAAAATAACAAAGCGCACAAGGTGACTAAGTATGCAGATAACCGCAAGCTAGGAGATGTCATTGAATCCCCTAATGACTTTGGCATCCTGAAGGAAGGACTGTTCCAAATAAATAACTGGTGCTAAAATGGTGGACTGTAACTAAATATGAAAAAATGCATTATTATATCGCTTGGGAAGTGATCTATCCTACAGAACTAACACATTAGTTGTTTGGGATTTGGGACATTATGGGGACAGTGACCTAACTTTTGACCAACATGTGCCCATTTGTTGCAAGAAAGTCCTTTTGTACTGCACAGCTTATAAACAAAGGTATTGTGTCTAGATCTAGAGATGTCATTGTACCCCCCCCCCCTTTTTAAGCTCTCAATAGGCCCAATATTGAGTATAATGCCCCCTTTGGAATGTATCTGTCCAGACATATACAACAACTGGAACACCCACAGAGATACCTTACTAAAAGGATACAAGGCCTAATTACCATGTCTAACATGGACAGACTCAAAGCCCTATCACTTTACTCAGTATTTTACACACTACTAAGAGGTGCCCTGTTTCCGGCATACAAGGCATCCTCTGACCCAATATTGATGAATTTAATGGCACAGCAGCAAGTCAAATGGCATCTGAAATACTTGGCCTAGGGATTTAAACCTCTTCTACAACAACAGAATCATTTGGAGAGATAGGTATATCTCGCAGAGGACACCACTGCTCTGGAAAAGATTCCCCATCCACATAAAATAAAGTTCATCCCTGTCCATATTCACTCACAACTTGGATCTATGGATGAGAAACAAAACAGAGGCAGGTCCTAAATGCTTTATCCTATGCATGTGTCCCTTCAAATTATCTATGATATGATCCCAGTTATTTTCATTGGGGATGATATATAATTATCATAATTATCAACTACATGGGTAAGGCCAATCTCTAGCCAAAAGGAATAGGTTAATTTTAGCACAAAATGGGGAAATGGTTAGGCTTAAAATTGCCCTCAAGGGCAGAAGCCAAGAACTTCCCTATGACCGTATGAACCAATAAAGAAATGAACTTGAATCCTGACACAAAGTTCAAGTTCCAAGGAATAATACAAATGCAGTAGCATCATAATTTATTAGCAGTTCAATAAGTGATGTTTAAATATGCGAGCTTTCATGTCAAACAAGAACTCATTGTGTAAAAAAAGATGCTCACTGAATTTCAATGTTTAAGCATGAGTCAGATGATGTGTGTTAACCAATTATTTCATTTGTATAGGAGCTATATAGACAAAATATAAAGATGCATGGAGTATATTTGCAATTGCAATATAGGAGAATTAATTTATAAAATTTTGAGCTTGGTTGATTCTTTTGCTAATGAGACAGGCAAGCAAAATAGAAGAGAAAAATAGTATGGATCTAGAAATGGGCTCCAATTTCCAAAACGTACAGATAAGGGAATTACAGTGAGGTACAAAGTGAGGTACAGAGAGATTAATGAAATCTGACCAGTAAGCATGAAAAGAGGTTGAGGAAGAAGGGGAGACAGGAAAGATGGGGATGGAATGAAGGAATACTGGTTGGCTAACAAAGAGCTTAAAAAGTGGTTCAGTATAGAACACAAAAAAACACAAAAAGATGTTAATACAATCCATCACAAGTAAGAAGACCAGTGGGATCAAAGCCGAGCCCTGATGAACCCTCGCTCCAACTGGGAACCCCTCTGTGAGTTTTAACACTGTTTAACTGTTCGTACCTGTGTCATTGGGTCCTTTAATATAGCCTGCACTAATTCTACCTTTATTTCTTTGACTGCAAACCATCCCTTGACTGCCTGAATCACCTTTCTTGGGACCTTAATGCACTAACATTAAGATTCAAGTGGTTTTACAGCTCTGTGTATATTAAAGAAGTTGTAGTTTAAGTCTAAACAATAGCTATTACTATCAGACAATTTATAGCCAAGATATAACACCAAGGCTATGCGTGTTTAAGATAATACACAAAAACAACCAAAACAAAGGTACAAAGGTTCTGTTTGCCAGTCAATGTAATGTACAGGACAACAGTCATGCACCCCATGATGATATAACTTTCAGAAGCTGGCATAATGGTTAAGTTGTTTACCTCACAGTCAGAAGGTACAGGGTTTGAGTCTCACCTTAGAAAGAGAAATGGGCTAGTATAAAATGGCCCTCAAGGGCAGCTGGCCCAGTACTTATATATGAACCATTAATGAGCATAGCCAAAAAAATTCCATAAACACGGCAGTATACTTAGAAAAAATAGCATATATATATATATATATATATATATATATATATATATATATATATATATATATATATTTTTTTTTTTTTAACTGCACATCTGGATTGTAATCAGCAGTACTTCTGGAACCTGATTCATCACATCTGGATTGTAACCAGCAGTACTTCCGGAACCTGATTCATCACATCTGGATTGTAACCAGCAGTACTTCCGGAACCTAATTCATCATGCTGGTCTTCCTGAACTGCTGCAGAATTTAGTGAGAGGCCACGGACAGTGTCACGTAACTTAGTAGTGCCACTGAACTGGGAACCTTCAGTAGTGGGTTTAAGCAAATGGTGTAAAGGAGCACTTGATTGAACAAAGAAAGCAAAATACTGTATCATTTGTTCAATTTACGTCTTTTTTCTGAAACTGACCCAAGTGATCATTGACCAGGGTGTGATTCCATCAGTTCTCATTTACCTGCTGTATGATTCTGAGCAGGTCTCCTTAGAAAAGGGATTGTGCGCCCAGTTGGCCTACCTGGTTAACAAGTGGATATTAAGCTGAAAATAGTGCAGTTCTGTAAGCTAGCATACCATAACTTCAGTGTTCAAATAGATCACCGCTGCAGTATTAACACTCTCCTATCTTCTCTCATTTTCTTTTCCACATTTCCTCAGAGTTGGTTGGGGTCCTTGTCATATAAGTTTAAGGTGTCTGACATGACTTTATGCACATGACTTTATTTTCTTAGAACTTTAGGCTTCAGCTTTCCTCTTTAGGGCAAGAAAGGTCATTGTTTTTAGTGGTGCCCATATGTTCCACTTATATTGACATGCATGGTTAGAGTGGGCATACAGTGGAAGTGGAAGGTATCCAAAGCTTTGTGGACTGGCCAGATTTACAATATCCTATGCAGCATATGTTCCATATAGTTTAAAGGCTACTGCAATAGTGATTTATTCAACATCTAAAGTTATGGTAAGTTACCTTACACAATCATACTTTTCATGGCAGTGTTTAGTTCTACCATGTTTAATGTTAGGCAAACCAATACGGAGTCTGTAACTCTGATATAATAACTTACTTACACTTTTATTCCATTCTAATTTGTTACTGAAGTGGGTGACGGTTTCAAAATTAACTGCTTTCGGTCATGAATCTGGCGTGTCACAGAAGAACATCTTATACTGACACCCAGCATGGATAATTAGAAAATAAACACACCAGGTAAAACACCCCCACCATCCAAAGCATTAACAATGATGCATGCAGCACAGAAAATTAAAAACTAAATTAAAAAGAGTGTTACACACAAGTGAAACCTGCATGGAATCAATATAAATATGAAGATGTCACTACAGATCCTCCATTCATGAATAAAGTCCTTCCTCAGATTAAATGCTCTTATAGAATCTTCACACCTTCTCATATCTGCTGCCCACACTGGCTAAGAATGTCTGCCTAGCCAAATCTCAATATGTTTTATCAGTTCTAGTCTTTCATTCAGCTAATAATATTCTGACTTCAGATTACTGGTAATAACATTTGTAGATTTGCCCTTCTCTCAGGCCCACAGACACACCACTGAAATATACTAAAGAATATTAACTGGTTTCCTGTAACAGAAAGATCTATATATCTCTTAGGCACCCTCCTATTTAAAGTAATAAATGAAGGTAATTGCCTCTCTAAAAAGAAAAATCCAATTTAGAGACTATGCACCCACTTGAGAAGCAGTAAGGTAGACATTATCACACTAATACCTTCTACCGCATCTGTTGCACCTCGTGCCTTTTCTTGGCTTGGCCGTTCACTGCGGAATAAAGTCCACACCAAAACAACAACACAAGATACCCTTAAAGGGTTCAAGCCAACTCTATACAACCACCTACACAATGAAGTAACCTGCAGTTGCTTTAAGATCAAGGGTTAACTTCATTCAACCAATACTGTTACTTGGTTTGACTACATAGTGGATAATTTCTACTTAGCTGCAAATGTTACAACTTTAATATCATTTTAAACTCTAGGTGTTATAATCTTCTTGGCAACACTTACATTAAGGAATGCCATTTGCTAATTTATAGCATGCCATCCAGCATCGTAAACTTCTTAGCTAAATTATTCTGTTTATATACTTCATGGAATAACTATACTCAGGCTCATAGGATCATAGGAGGTTACTAGGCTAATGACCCTAAAGCCTTTTTAATTCCACCATTCTTGCCCCATTTTCCCAATTATCAATGCCTAAGGATAGAATGGCTTTGGTATATGCCCATGCCTTAGGGCATTTACAAGCTGACCCTGTCCGTAAGGGACACAGACAACAAGCCAGGGATGAATTTGTAATTTTGCATCCTTTGATCAAAATTGCACTTAAATAGGTTTGGGGAAGAGTTCTGCTTCACATTAATAGAGACTCTGTTCCAGAGGCAATTTCTAAGATACACATTTGTCTGTTCAACATGTTTTGTTTATGTCACAGATGAGATTAAGATTCTTAGATCAGTTAAATCTGGTAATGTTCATTTTGTGAATGTGTAGCAGATCCATCATGGCTGGATCAGAGAATGTCTTCTAAGTCAGGCATAGATCCTCCCTCAATAGTCTGTAGGAAATTATGTATAGGGACACACCTGTAATTTACACCCTGTATTCTTGTTGTTCTTGATGTACAAGGACACACCTGTAATTTATACCCTGTATTCTTGTTGTTCTTGATGTACAGGGACACACTTGTAATTTACACCCTGTATTCTTGTTGTTCTTAATGTACAGGGATGCACCTGTAATTTACACCCTGTATTCTTGTTGTTCTTGATGTACAGGGACACACCTGTAATTTACACCCTGTATTCTTGTTGTTCTTGATGTACAGGGACACACCTGTAATTTACACCCTATATTCTTGCTGTTCTTGATGTGCAGGGGCACACTTGTAATTTACACCCTGTATTCTTGTTGTTCTTGATGTACAGGGACACACCTGTAATTTACACCCTGTATTCCTGTTGTTCTTGATGTACAGGGACACACCTGTAATTTACACCCTGTATTCTTGTTGTTCTTGATGTACAGGGACAAACCTGTAATTTACACCCTGTATTCTTGTTGTTCTTGATGTACAGGGACACACCTGTAATTTACACCCTGTATTCTTGTTGCTCTTGATGTACAGGGACACACCTGTAATTTACACCCTATATTCTTGCTGTTCTTGATGTGCAGGGGTACACTTGTAATTTACACCCTGTATTCTTGTTGTTCTTGATGTACAGGGACAAACCTGTAATTTACACCCTGTATTCTTGTTGTTCTTGATGTACAGGGACACACTTGTAATTTACACCTTGTATTCTTTTTGTTCTTGATATACAGGGATACACCTGTAATTTACACCCTGTATTCTTGTTGTTCTTACTCATAAGTTTTTATTAATTTTCTTGAAATTTTAACAAAGACTACTTGTAGATTATCCAGAAGAAATATCAAGATGTAAATAATAACAAGAGTAACTGAGATATTTACATTATATACATTGGCCTGAGTATAAGTTATATAATAAACCAATCTAAGTCTAATATGCAGAAATTTTAGATATAAGTTTATCTTTCATCTTCTTGATACCGAGCTTTCAAGAAGAGACTGAAACCATTCTCAATGTTTCGATAAGATGAGTTACCTTCTTCCATGGATTGTTGCTCCATTTCTTAGGAATAATCCTTGACTCTTTTACTTTTACTTCCATCAATGCTGTTTCATTTAGAAGGTTTAAAAATTCTTCAAAAGTTGGTTCAGATTTGGAAAGCCATTTCCTAGAAATACATTTTCTAGCCATTGCTAGAATAGTCCATAGCAAATATAAATCTTTCCAATTCATTTCTAGTTTTTCAGTAACATTCAGGAAGATTAAAGATTTTGTTAATACAAATGTGTCTGAAAATAAAGCTTGCAGAAAATTTCTAATGTCTTCCCAAAATGTTTTAAGTTTAAGGCAATCATGGAAAATGTGTGTCCAGTCTGCTTTACAGGTTTGCAAACATCTCCAGCAAATTACATTATTAGAAGAAACAAATTTGCTGAGTCTATTAGGTGTTTAGAATGATCTGTGCAGAAATTTCCAAGTATATATTCTCCAGAATTGAGTGTTAGATATTAGTTTAACAGAGTACAATACATTAGTTTTGTTTTCTGGAGTTAGATTAATTGAGTACCCTTTAGTAATGAAATTCAAATAACTTTGCTTAGGCTTAACTTTATAATTTATTAATAATTTATATATATATTTGAAATTGTGTTTTTCCAATTAAAGTTATCATATATGATTTCGTATATAAATTTTATGAAATTTGGTATATCTTTAAAAGGAGAACTACTAATTGTTCTGCACAAATCAGACTTGTATAGTGTTATATTTTGAAGTAATAACCAGTCAGATGGGGATAAATTATAAGTATTGGCTATTTGTTGACTATCAATTGGTTTTAAATCTTTAATCCAGCGGTGCCAAAAAATAACATTTTTAGTTTCCCATGAGATGAAGACATTTCTATGTATCTTGTTGAGAAAACCCTTTGTAGAGCTAAAAGGAGTTAGGATATTCATCCAAATCTTTATGTCTGGATTGGACATAATATATTTTTTTAAATATGTTAAAGATATAGTTTATGAAAGTCAGATTAGTAGGTTTTGTTATATTGGATACATATAAATAAAATATGCCATAGTATATTATAATATCCGTCTAACATAGCATTTTTTATCAAAGAATTTTCATTCAAAAGAATAATAGTAAGTAATTTTTTCCAATTGGAGGAGTAGCTAGGGTCTATCCAATTGATAACAATTCTAAAGATGGAAGCTTTAATTAAGTTTCTACATCTGGAAAGTTAATTCCTCCTTGTTCCCAGGGTCTGATATGATGTGTGATAGCTATTCTGTTTCTATTAGGATACCAAAGGAATTTTAATAAACATGAGTTTATTTTTTTTTTTTTTAGTATAAGTTTGTCTGGAATCCTGGGAATAGCTTGCGCTATATAAAGAATTTTCAGTAATAATATCATTTTTATTAATTGTAGTCTATCTTCGAATAACAGATTGATTTTGTTCCATTTTGTGATATAAATGTTTAAGAAGTTTATGATATTGTTATAGTTAATAGTATATCTTCTATGTTATTACATAAAGTAATACCTGAGTAATTTAGAGTGAGTACTTATTTACCAATTATGTGATTTTCACCCACTAAGATTTTATTCTTTTTGTTTAACACTAGGTAATTAGATTTAGCTTTATTAAAATATAGACCTGAGAATAAGTAAAATTTTTCTACCTGAACATTCAATTCCTCTAATGATTCCTTTGAATAAGTCAATGTGAGAAGGACATCATCTGCGAGAAGCATAATTATAGAATTATATTGTCCATGTATATTGATACCTTTTATTATAGGATTTAAGTGGATTGAAGAAGCAACAGGTTCAATAGCTAGAGCAAATAAAACTGGGGAAAGGGGACATCCTTGTTTTGTACCTTTTGTAATAGCAATCGACTCAGAGGTGAATGGACCAACTTTTCCATATGCTAGGTTAATTTTATAGATATTTTTTATCAGTGAAATGAATGTGTGAGAAAATTTATAGAGTTCTAATATTTTAAATAAATAGTCCCATTTTAATGAGTCCAAAGCTTTTTCTATATCTAGGGCAATTGATAATGCTTCTTAATTATTTCTATTTAAGATGTTGATTATAGTTAGAATTCTTTGAATATTATCATTAGTTCACCTGTTATGGATAAAACCAGTTTGATCATTTATAATATGGGGTATGATTTTTTTGATTCTGTTGACAAGGATTGACATAAATATTTTATAATCATTATTAAGAAGAGAAATAGGTCTATAGGAGCTACATAATGTAGAGTCTTTATTCTCTTTTATGATGGGTGTGATTAAGGAGTAACGCCAAGAAGGTGGAGTTGAATTATGTGTTTGGTTTTTGAGTAAGGTTTCATGGAATAGTGAGATTATGGAAGTTGGAAAAATTTTATAAACTTCAATTATAATACCATCGATTCCTGGAGCTTTATTACTTTTGCTTTTCTTAATATTTTCTGTAATTTCTTTGTGTGAGATTTGTTTCTGTAATTCTAGTTTTCATGTTTCTGGAATTTCTTAATATTTGAAGAATTTAGATCCAAATTTTAAATATTACTATGAGAATTTATAATTCCAAAGTTTTGTGTAATGATACTTGAAGGCGTCAAGTATATCACTTATGTCTGAAACTTTTCTATTATTTTTTTTCCCTCATGAAAAATGTTGATTGTGTTATTTACTTTAGATTGTTTTTTATCTCGTAAAGCTAAGTTATGAAGATGTCTAGGAGATGTGGAATATGCATTTAATTTAAATTTTTCTAAAGCCAAATTAGTCTTGTGAGTTAAGATTTCATTATATTTTTTATTTAGTTCATCAATTATAATTTTATTATTAGACATAGGTGTTAGATCCTTATTTTTTGCCTTTATTAGCTGTTTTTGTATATTATGTAGTTCTGATTCCCATTTTTTTGATTTATGTTTAAACCATGTAAGAGTTTTGCCATATATATAAGCTTTAAAAGCATCCCATATCATAACTATGGTTATCTCTTTAGACTAGGTAGTGTGTAAATAAAATTGTAGTTCTGATTCTAACCAAGGTTTAAATTCTTTTAATTTTATGATATAAGCTGGTATTCTTGTTATGTGAGTTAAGTTTTTTAAAATCTGTTTGAAGTTTTAAAATGAGAGAATTATGATCAGATAAAGGGCAAGGGATTATTGAAAATGTTATTATTTTAGTGTTCAACTCTTGTGCGATAAATAATTTATCAATTCTAGTTTGTGTTCTAAATCTAAAATCTTGATGTGAGAATAATAGTGAATTATCTTTTTTGAAAGTGAAAGTGTCGACTAAACTAAGAGTTTCACTCCATTTTTTAAATATTTTTGCTATGGGAACAAGACGAAGATTTCTCAGGTTTGTGGTCTCAGAATTGTTCAATATACAATTGAAGTCTCCTCCTACTATTAAATTACCTTTGTATGAATTACTATTAAAATCTAGATGTTTTAACTGTCTTTGTCCCTATGCCAGGAAACCAATATAAATTCACCAATGTCCAAATTCTATTGTTAAATTTCAATGTGACTAATGCCATAAGACCTTCTTCGTCTTCGTAATTAAAGATAATTTGGGGAAAAATAATGTCTTTCTTCCAAAGAATCATTACTCCTCTAGTTTTTGATTTGTATGATGCATGTGATATAATTAAATATTCATTTGGACACCAAATATGTTTATCCTCTGTCTTGAAATGCGTTTCTTGAAAAAAAATTACCTGTGGTTTGTTTAGTTTTAAGTACCTCAATAAATTAGATCTGTTCCTTGGATTATTCAAACCATTAACGTTAAGGGATAAAAATAAAAGATCCCTACTCATTAATTAGATCTGTAAGACAAATATATAAATAGAACTCAGGAATCTTCCAAAATATTGAAATTGCAAACTGTTTTTATCATTCTTAAATATTAATGTCAGATTGGTTGCTTTTACTGAGAAGTATAAGTTATGTTCACACTCAGGCCGGTTAAAAAACAAGAACTTAAACAATACGTAAAAAACTATAAATAACAAAAAATTCAAACATTTCAAAAAACTTTCTAATAACCATGGAATGTTAAACATTCCTAATCTGATAGATGAAAGAATATCTATCAGATTAACCCTCATGCCTTAACAACAAAACTTTTTTCTTGAGCTCTCTAAACATTTTACTGGAGTTATTTTAATTTTGCAGTAAATTATTATATTTCCAATGAGTAAACAGGTTATTAACTCAATTCTCAGCACAATTTTAATTAATATCAAAACATTTCAGTATCATGTTTCATCACTTAACTGATGTAATGTTTTTGTAGTCAAAACATTTATGATTTTCTTTGAATTTTAGCTAGTTTGATTTTAACAAAAGATTCTGATATGTGAAGATAGTAACCGCATAACCCTTATACAAATAATTCAGTGTGAAGTGATTTTCCAAATGGTATTCTATTAAATTAGTTATCTCCCCCCCCTTTTTTTTCTTTTTTCCCCTCCCCTTTCCTTCCCTCTTCGAGCTACTAGATCTTCTTAGAATGCATTTTTACTATATGCTGTTTCCATGTTTACAGGGAAACTGACCTGACACATTGTTCAACAATCCAGTATCAACTCAACTATTACATTTATTTCAAAAAGGCATACATTTTGTGGGCTTCATAGTGTATTCCATCCCTTTGCTATATAATTAATTGTACATCTTTAACCACACAAATCTGAATCCCTGTCAACTGAAACATAAGTTACATTGCAACTAAACTAAAGCATTCCAACAAACATAACTTTGCTTGAGCTTTGAGAAATAATGTATTATATGTAACAGTGCATAGCTTCATCTTTCATTTCAACTTATAATCAACAAAAAAGTGTTGAGTATATAGATTATTTTGTAGAAAATAATGTATGATAAAACCTGTGTTACCCTAAAAAGTAGGAGCCATCATCTAGTTTACACAAAGTTTTGCATATTATGCTCCATTCATGTTACATGTGTTTGCATGCCTTCAGCTTTATATATAAAATGATATAATGGATTTTACCTGACTTGCATAGTGCAAAGTGGTACTCAATCAGTCCTTGTCTACAACAGATGATTGCTTTGAAAAGGTGACCTTAAAACAGTGAGTAATATAGACAAGGAGCAAGTAATATGTACCTGTGTACTTTTCATTCACAGATATTGAGATAGGGTCACTCTTGCAACCATAATAATCCTGAAAGTGAATTGTAATTTTCCTAGCAGATTCATGCAGTGTCTAGATATTTAGTGAATCTAACATAACAAACTGTCATTTAGTGACTGTATGGATTTCACCGAACCCAACTACATAACATTTCCTTTAATAAATGTGTAGATTTGGAATATTCTAAGGGTGCAGCTTTTTGATCATTCTTTTTTATTTATTTCTTCTAGTCTTTGAACTATATTCTTATTCATAAGGTCAAAATTGATTAGATTAAAATTATTTAATGTATTACTAACACATAGTTTATAGCACAATATGTAGTGATAACGTAAAATATATGAAATATCAGAAAAAAGTAAGGGACGGTTAGTTGAAAACCAAACAGTAATGTGTTGGAATTAGCCACACTCTTTATTTATTTGTGTGTGTGTGTGTGTGTGTGTGTGTGTGTGTGTGTGTGTGTGTGTGTGTGTGTGTGTGTGTGTGTGTGTGTGTGTCTGTGTGTGTGTGTGTGTGTATGTGTGTGTGTGTGTGTGTATTTATATACCAACTCAGTAATCGCCATGCCTTGGAAAATATTGAATATTCTGAGAAATTGAATCTTGAGTTTATTATGTGAAGTCCATCCTTTCAGCCATTCAATTTATTTAATTTGGATCGTGTTCTACCAGATGTTGATATTTCAAGTGCTTGCCCCTGTGGGGACACATGGCTATACAGTGGATTTACTAAAATTAAGACAAACACAAAGAGAAAACTACAACACTTGCATATGATAAGAAAGGACAGAGTTCTTTGTTTACAGTGTCAGCATATAAAGCAAGCACAGCTAGTGCCCATGATAATGGACCTTGATAATGAAGGAACCTGGCATCAATACTGTCACAACAATATCAGCGAAAAAAAGAAAATTGGGGATACTGTCTAAACAACGTTGTGTGCAATCAAGTATTTGTACGATTATGTCTGTGTAACAGTCGTAACTAAGAGTGGATTAGTCGCAGTCTTTATTACTTATTACGAGGATAATGTCTAAACAATGTTGTGTGCAATCAAGTATTTGTACGATTATGTATGTGTAATAGTCGTAAGTACGAGTGCATTAGTCGCAGTCTTTATTACTTATTACCCTCCCCATTTCTCTAAGCTGTTCTTTTCCCATTCCTTTTTCTTACCCCTCCCTTTATATATCTCCTATTCAAGTATATAAATGTGTGCCTATCACTTTAAGAGGAATGAGGGCGTGTACAAAATGATATACTCTGTGGTGTTTCAGCTTTACCACAAATCCTTCCAACTCACAAGGAAGAATGTAATTTAATGGGAGGTAACTCACAGGGGATACTTGATTCAAGCAGTATGTGAAGAGAAAAGATGAAGAAAGGGGCATTGGCGTGGACAAGAGTATCGTTCATCAGAAAGGGACCTCTGAACCAGAGCAAGTGAGAGAAGAGAAATAAAGTGACACACTAGCCTAAACCTACCATCCTGTCTAATCCTTCCCTCCCCACCCTCCGCTTTAATTTAATGACACTTCAAAACTACATGACTTAATTGAGAGACCAAATGTAACTATTGTTGAGGTCTCCTACATTAATATGGGTGAATAGACTGTTCGAGCTTAAAGTAAAGAGATAAGTGCTTTTTGCGGGCTCGCGGACAACACACTAAAGCTTTCTGACAGTTCTTGGGCTCTGAGAATGTTGTAAATTCAAAAACACAGAGAATAACCGCAAATGCAGAAACGTTAGCTATTTTTACATACCAGCATGCAAGTATGTTGTATCTACTGAAGAAAGAAAAAAACTCATGTCTGTATGTCACTTAAATGACTCGCTTAACAGAGTACAGTGACAGCATATAAAGCTTTGCCTTTTAACCAATTTACCCTCAACTCTCAGAGAAAAATAATAAAATGTCATTCTCCTGTAACACATCCTTCCATTTCACTACTACGGACAAGCAATGAGGGAAAATAATAATTAGACAGTTATTTTAAAAATTATTAACATTTAGAAGAATGTTTATATATTAACTACGTGTAAATTTAGAGTGAGAGGAAATGAGAAAGCCAAAACCAAGCAATGGAAACGCTTCACTCAAGAACTATATCTAGTATGATCATACATAAAAGAAAAAATATTATACATACTTTTTTATTGACCTTTTAGCAAGTGATTCATAATTTAGTTGATTCTTTGAGAGAAGCAGTAGAAGAAACATTTTTAGATTCAATTCTTTGTTTTTTCTTTTTTTCTTTACATCAGTCCATGTATTTTTTTCAGGTGATCTTTTTAGGGAGGTAGTTGAAGTCCAGTTCATGTCCTCTGGAACTGGTATTATGTTGTTGTTTTTAATGAAGGTAGTTGCTTCTTCTGGATTATTAAAAGATCTCATTTCATTAGAAAAGAAAATCCTTACTTTTGCAGGATATGTTAAGTTGGGCTTTTATTTTGTTTTGTTTAAGTAGCTTCACCAGTGGCCAGGATATTTTCCTCATTTCTAGAACTCTGGAGGAATAATCATTGTCAAACCTGATTTGTGAATGTTTATATTTCAGTGGACTTTTTCTCCATGCAGATTTAAGTTCAAGTTCTTTGTCCTGGTAAGAGAGAAATTTAACCACAATAGATCTTGGTGTGGATATGGATGATGATGGTATTGGTTTCCCTATAGCTCGGTGCGCTCTTTCTATACCATAGGATAATCCTTCCTTTAAACCTAAGATGTCAGGTAACCAGGCATTTAAAAATAAGATAATATCTTCACCTTCTGATTTTTCAGGTAGCCCGAAGATTCTTAAATTAGTTCTCCTGTCTCTGTTTTCCAGATCATCTAGTTTATTAATAAGCCAATTGTTTAGTTGCAGAATAAATTCACCTTGGGATTCTTCTTTTTTAAGCATCCCTTCTATGTCACAAAGTGATGTTTCAATGTCAGATAATTTTGTTTGATGCTGTTGTAATAATTATTTAAAGGTTTCAGTTTGTTTTTGAGAAATTTCTTTTAAATTCTCAAGATTTTCTTTGAAGATGTCCATTTTCAAGGATAGTTCTTGTAATGTAGACATCGATTGGATTTCTTTTTTCAGTGTAGTTTCTGAATGAGAATTCTTTGAGGAACTCATTTCGTCAGTAGAAGATTAAACTCCAGCTAATTCTGACAGGAAAATTTTGATGAATATCTCCCAAAGTTGGTGTGGTGATGGTAATAATAGATATCTACGATATTTGATATTTTGTCTAGGATTACACTATTATTTTCCTGTTTTTTTAGAGTAATTTTGTGGAGCTCTGAAAAAGTGCTGCTTTCAGAGTGCCATCTAGGCTCTGCCTCTATTCTTGTTGTTCTTGATGTACAGGGACACACTTGTAATTTACACCCTGTATTCTTGTTGTTCTTAATGTACAGGGACACACCTGTAATTTACACCCTGTATTCTTGTTGTTCTTGATGTACAGGGACACACCTGTAATTTACACCCTGTATTCTTGTTGTTCTTAATGTACAGGGACACACCAGTAATTTACACCCTGTATTCTTGTTGTTCTTGATGTACAGGGACACACCTGTAATTTACACCCTGTATTCTTGTTGTTCTTGATGTACAGGGACACACCTGTAATTTACACCCTGTATTCTTGTTGTTCTTAATGTACAGGGACACACCTGTAATTTACACCCTATATTCTTGTTGTTCTTGATGTACAGGGACACACCTGTAATTTACACCCTGTATTCTTGTTGTTCTTGATGTGCAGGGACACACCTGTAATTTACACCCTGTATTCTTGTTGTCCTTGATGTACAGGGACACACCTGTAATTTACACCATGTATTCTTGTTGTTCTTAATGTACAGGGACACACCTGTAATTTACACCCTGTATTCTTGTTGTTCTTGATGTACAGGGACACACCTGTAATTTACACCCTGTATTCTTGTTGTTCTTAATGTACAGGGACACACCTGTAATTTACACCCTGTATTCTTGTTGTTCTTGATGTACAGGGACACACCTGTAATTTACACCCTGTATTCTTGTTGTTCTTAATGTACAGGGACACACCTGTAATTTACACCCTGTATTCTTGTTGTTCTTGATGTACAGGGACACACCTGTAATTTACACCCTGTATTCTTGTTGTTCTTGATGTACAGGGACACACCTGTAATTTACACCCTGTATTCTTGTTGTTCTTAATGTACAGGGACACACCTGTAATTTACACCCTATATTCTTGTTGTTCTTGATGTACAGGGACACACCTGTAATTTACACCCTGTATTCTTGTTGTTCTTGATGTGCAGGGACACATCTGTAATTTACACCCTGTATTCTTGTTGTCCTTGATGTACAGGGACACACCTGTAATTTACACCATGTATTCTTGTTGTTCTTAATGTACAGGGACACACCTGTAATTTACACCCTGTATTCTTGTTGTTCTTGATGTACAGGGACACACCTGTAATTTACACCCTGTATTCTTGTTGTTCTTAATGTACAGGGACACACCTGTAATTTACACCCTGTATTCTTGTTGTTCTTGATGTACAGGGACACACCTGTAATTTACACCCTGTATTCTTGTTGTTCTTAATGTACAGGGACACACCTGTAATTTACACCCTGTATTCTTGTTGTTCTTGATGTACAGGGACACACCTGTAATTTACACCCTGTATTCTTGTTGTTCTTGATGTACAGGGACACACCTGTAATTTACACCCTGTATTCTTGTTGTTCTTGATGTACAGGGACACATCTGTAATTTACACCCTGTATTCTTGTGGTTCTTGATGTACAGGGACACACCTGTAATTTACACCCTGTATTCTTGTTGTTCTTGATGTACAGAGACACACCTGTAATTTGCACATTGTATTCTTTTAGTGAGAAACCTCAGTGTCCTCCCCAGCTGTTGCAAATGCCTGGTCAGGTACATGGCGAAGGATGCATTGAACTCGATTATTGCTCTAATGAGGGCTGAGTATAACAGTACTATAATTTCCTTGGATCTGGATGCCATGCCCTTACTCAGAAGGATTTTCTCACCACCATGAGCATATGGTGATGAAAGTTCGGGTTGCTATCAACCTGAGTTCCCAATTCCCTTACTAGTGGGTCTATTCTTAGTGGAGTGTTATCAGTGTTGTAATATGCAGAAAGTTCATTACTTTTAATTACTGGATTTATGCAACATTAAATTTAGAGGATATACTGTTGTATTCTTGTCAGTAGATGTTTATTTGTCAAAGGTGAGAAGTTGCTTAAAGTAATGACCATAGTAAAGCTGTGGTGGGGTACACAGGTAAAGCCCTGATTACAGCCCTGGTGACTAGAGGTCAGTTAGCAGCTCAGACACTTGATGGAGCTGGCAGAGAGTATGGGCTTGCTCATCCCATGTGGGAGGAGTGCAGCTGGCCACAATCATTTGGAAGAAGGGGCAAGGCATGTGAACTGGAAAGACATCATGGCAGATGTTGATGGGCAATAGCCTTCACTAAGTATGTGCATGAAAGCATGAACTTATGGAAGGGGAAGACATAGTAGCCATTGGACGGATCACAGATTCACACCCACTAATGCCCAGGAGAGGGTTGAAGCTAAAATGTGGCCTTGGAGCTATGACAGTGAAGGAACACAAGCAGCTGTTATGGTTGCTTGAATGACGACCCTTCCAGACATATCTCACCCTAGTTCATGGATCTAGGAATGGTCTCCATCACAAGAGAATGAATGATCTGTAGTCCAATAGAGAGAGACCTGATAGTCTGCAGGCAAAGGGATGAAAAGCGCTCAGAAAACAAATGTTTTTTAGGTTTATGTTCTAGTTTATATATAACTCATTTCAATTTTTATTCTGTACTTTTGCCTTTGTGCTTGGTTTGTGGCTGAAAGGGGTCTTCAGACGAGCCCACTTACACAATTACCCAGTAGTTATAATATACATAGATATTACCCTGTCAAAATACTAAAAGGTTTGAGGGCAACTTATAGTGTATAATTATATTTAAGTCACAAAACACAGCTTTGCGATTGCATTGCCATAAATATCAAAAAGTTAAGAACAGAATCGTATACAGAGCAGCACGATCATGTAAGAGATCAATGCGAAAGGTTCAGAGTGCCAGCAGAGTGGAATGAATGAAGTTTGGAGGACAGGAGGACAGTTACACTTGGAACTATCCCATATATGGTAAGAAGGGGCCAACAATAGATTTTACTGTCTGACATGTTTGTCTAGTGGAATATGAGTGCAGGACCAAAGAAGAGGAATGTGAAATGAAGGTACAGTCACCTCTTACAAGCCAAGTTCTCAGCATCACGATATTGATCAAGATCAGATTTATTCCCTAATATGTAATTAATGAACTAGTGAGTTTTGCAATCCACCATCTGTACTGTAAATGAGATTTTCTCAAGGAGGGAATCACCTGTTACCTTAAAGGGAACCAGTTAGGTCTTTGTAGGGATGCGAACTAATGCTTTATTTTTTATCCTTTATTGATTGGGCTACTGCCAGGGCATTGGCGGAAGTTCCCTACTGTTTTTTTCACAGGTGTCCACTTGAGCTGCCACCAACTAATGAGGCATGTAGGGCCTCAGTTTAACATCTCATCTGAAGGTCAACACAGTCACGGTCTGAATGGAAAGTTGATAAATCAGCAAGCAAAGGAGTGCAGTGCTGTCAGAATTTAATTCATCCTCAAGTCTTGGCGAGTACCTTCACAAGGTAGACCCTCTTTTCCACAAAATCTCACCAAGGTGACACTGATATATAGATTGGATTTTGCATAGCATATATCATGGACAGAAGTGAGTTAAAAAAGTGCCCAATCCTGGTAGGCACACTGGTGCCAGGACTGGAGAAAATGACAGTGTAAAATCCTCAAGACACAGAGACATTCCTACAGTGGGGTTAGGCTGGGCCCAGGCCGAGGATAGCCCCTCTGTTGTAGAAGGAAGTAGTAGACCACAAAAATCACAAAAGCTGATAGCTCAAACAAGAGCCATACAGATGGCAGAGTGGATTACTAAAGATAAGAAAGGAATCACGTACTGTTACTATTATTCAAGATGTCCAGAATTTCCAGACAGAAGATATACAAAAAGATTAAGAGATAAATTAAAGGAAAGAAAAAAACTTCCACAAGAAAAACTGTCAGAAGCTTCAAATACAAATGTGTGTTCATTAATACAGTAGATTTATGAAAAACATTAGAACAAAACTTAGAAATTTTTGAAAGATATAAAAAAAAAAAAGAAATATGAACGTGGAATAGAATGAGAGATCTGATATGGTGCAATATTTATGCAAAGGAGAAAGCCAAATTAATCAACACAAAAAAGCCACTCCAAAGATATTTGAAGAGAAGCACAGGCAAATGTATCCAGATATGGAAAATGTTACAACGCAGAAAATAAAAAAATGAGGGGAGACGTAAAAAAGAATATTAGTAATGGAGATCTTAAATAAATAGAAACTGAAGTTATGGAGTACCGGCAACGTAGGATTTATTATTATTTTATTTATTTAACATTTGTTGACCGGGAAAGTCCGACTAGGTTCCACAGATCCTGTTTTCAGCAGAGGCCCGGGGAGAAATGCTCCAGAAGCATGTCTTTAGAATGTGGGAGGAAAACGGAGTACCGGGGGGAAACCCACGCAAACGCAGGGAGAATATGCAAACTCCACACAGAAGGCACCCCAGCTGAGAATCGATCCGGAGAACCTCTTGCTGTGAGGCGACAGCATTAACCGCTGCACCACTGCACCGCCCTGATTTAGTATCGGAAATCTAACTCTGACAACATCACAGGATGATAGAATAATGAATAGAAAAATAAGATCACACGGAGGGGATGTAGAACAAAAGATTAGCAAAGTAGAAGTTAAAAAACAAAAGCTAAAGTTATGGAGTCTCTGTGAAGGGAAGGATTTAGTGTAGAAAGTCTAACACAGGTTATATCACAGCATGATGGAACAATGAGTCCCCCAAGTAAGGAGAAACAGGAGGAGCGGGAGACATCTGAAGAAGATATATGGACATGGGAGAGAAAAAGAGATGTAATATGGTGCAATATTTATGAAAAGAGAAAGCAAAACTAATCAATGTAGAAAGAGCAGCACCAAATATAGCTGAAAGGAAATATAGGCAAAGGCATCCAGATATGGAACATTTTACAATACAAAAATAAAAATAAGAAAGTAAAATGTAAAAGTAGAAAAGAGGATTAAAAATGGAGACGTTAAAGAAACAAAAACTGATGTTATGGATTACCTGATAACATCACTGCAGGATAGTGAAATAGATCCCCAAATTAAGGAGACACCAGTAGAGTGGGAAATATCTGATCATTTGCCATATGAAGATACTTTGGAGCCTTCCATAGGAAACCAGTAGAAAAGTTCAGTTGGAGTTGCACAGCAAGGGAAGCAACAGGACACTGTGGTAACTCTGACCCTGTCAATGTTGTGGAGTGATAGGCCAGTGTGTTCCCGTATGATAGAGCAGTGGATGACCAGGATGAATGTGGCACAGAAAGATGCTCTGGAACTTTCTGTAAAAAGCCCACAGGAAATGGAGAACAACAAATGTGCCCTCAGTTTAGAAGAAAATCATCTAAGAGAAGAGTTGCTTGATTTAATAGAGATGGACAGACATACTAAGATCAATGAAAGAAATAGGCTACAGAAAGTCAATAAAAGCAAAACAGTTAGAAGTTTGATAAAATGAATGAACACAGTAATTACAACTGTTTGTAGAGATTCATGCAATATAACAGACATAAATAAGATATATTATTGTGTAGCTAAATTAAATGCAGATAAACTCTTACCACAAAAACACAGGGCAGTAAGGGAAAGAAGGGGAAAAATTAAATACTGTCATGGAAGTATCAAATACTGAAACTTATAAAGCAATTAACACAAGAAGTGTCACTGTTAGAAGGGAATAAAAATGGGAACAGATCAACAAAAATACTCCGAAAGATACGTGATAAAAACAATGCACAGTATCAGAACAGATCAACAAAAATACTCCAAAAGATACGTGATAAAAACAATGCACAGTATCAGAACAGATCCACAAAAATACTCCGAAAGATACGTAATAAAAACAATGCACAGTATCAGAACAGATCAACAAAAATACTCCGAAAGATACGTGATAAAAACAATGCACAGTATCAGAACAGATCAACAAAAATACTCCGAAAGATACGTGATAAAAACAATGCACAGTATCAGAACAGATCAACAAAAATACTCCGAAAGATACATGATAAAAACAATACACAAGTATCAGAACAGATCCACAAAAATACTCCGAAAGATACGTAATAAAAACAATGCACAGTATCAGAACAGATCAACAAAAATACTCCGAAAGATACGTGATAAAAACAATGCACAGTATCAGAACAGATCAACAAAAATACTCAGAAAGATACGTGATAAAAACAATGCACAGTATCAGAACAGATCAACAAAAATACACCGAAAGATACGTGATAAAAACAATGCACAGTATCAGAACAGATCAACAACAATACTCTGAAAGATACGTGATAAATACAATGCACAGTATCAGAACAGATCAACAAAAATACCCCGAAAGATACGTGATAAAAACAATGCAGTGTCAGAACAGATCATCAAAAATACTCAGAAAGATATGTGATAAAAACAATGCACAGTATCAGAACAGATCAACAAAAATACTCAGAAAGATACATGATAAAAACAATGCACAGTATCAGAACAGATCAGGATCTATCATGCACTATTGCAAATAATAAATGGAAAATATCAGCACAAGCAGAAAAACTTAGAAGATATGTAGATAAATATAAAGGAAAAGTACAAATACAGTAAACTCTCAGTTAACCGGCGCCCATAGGGATTGGTAGATGCCAGATAAGTCCAGTTTCTGGTTGCTTGAGAGTTACTATTAAAAATAGGCCTGACTAATACTGTACCTTATACTATTTGTTTGGTTTGACTTGTTCTCAGGTTGGGGAGAGAAGGAATTTATTCCTATCTTCCTTTTTAAAACTCTAAAACTCTAACAATGTGAGGTATGTTTCTGCAGGGGGGATCCAGAAAGTGCAACACATGAAAATTGTCCTGTATTTCTTTGATATTTTTTGCCGGTTGCTTGAGTTCTGGTTAACTCAGAGGTTACTGTAAGAGATTTATTGATGACCCGAAAAAGTTTTAGAGCGTTGGGAAACAAGTCAAAATAAATTGAAGCACCACCAAAAAAAGAAGAAATAGATATATTTTGAAGAAGCATTTATGAAGATCCTGTGGAACATAACAAACACGTTAAATGGATAGAAGAAGAAAAAGAAAGACTAAGAAGTTCAAATGTACAGGAAATCAAATGGGATGAAGTAATGGCCAGAGACAGAGAGACTGAAATGAAGTTAGGAAAAGCTTCTAATTTTAAAACTCCTGGCCCAGATGTAGCACCTAACTTATGGCTAGAAGTATTAACATCTTTACATGAAGATTTAGCCATGAGTAAGAACTATTTATATGTGCACCCTGAACAGACATCAACCTGATTAACAATAGGAAAAATGATATTCCTACTTAAGAGAGAACCTGCAAGCCTTGCCAGAAACTATAGATCAATAACTTGCCTTCCGACAACGTATAAACTATATACAAGAACTGATGCTGAAAGAGTTTATAGTCATCTAGAAGAAAACTCATGGCTATAGAACAAAAGGGTAATACAAGAAAGACTTGGAACAAAGGTGTATTTGTTGTTAAATAAAGTCATAATGGAGAACTGTAAAATAGGGGAAGAATCTAAGTATGGCATAGATAGACTACAAAAAGCATTTGATAAGATCCCACATTCATGGATAAAATAGTGCTGAAAAATATATAAGATACACCCTACACTGTTCGATTATATTACAGTGACTATGCAACAGTGGCAAACCACTTTGCAGTTAAGCCATGATAAAGGACAAATTATTATTCCAGGGATAAAAATTTGAAGGGGGACATTCCAAGGTGACGTTTTTGTCACCACTGCCCTTTTGTGTTGTTCTTAAGTTATTTACTTTACAGATTAGGCGATGGCCACAATTTGGCTCAAAGAAAACAACTAAGTGCAAAGACTTCTCATCTTCTTTTTGTCGATGATTTAAAACTGTATAAAGCAGAGCTGCAGGTTGTCAAAACCTTTTTCAAATGATATAAGAATGTAATTTGGTCTTGAAAATGAGCAAAAGCAAACTTTAAAGCAGAAAAGCTACAGCAGCAAGAAAACCCCAGTCTGGGACAGGAATGTGATATAAAAGAACTTGAGTAAGATGGTGCGTATAACTATTTGGGAATTAATAAAGGACCAACAATAAAAGATGAATAAATGCAAATAAAACTTAGTAAGGAATATTTTAGAAAAAAAAGGGGGAGCAACTACAGAACCTAGGAATTATCCCCTCATTAGTCTGACGAGTCTGATATGTAAGGCTATGGAGTACATCATCATGGACCTAATTAACAAGGATATAGGGAATATCCAAACTCTAGATCCCATGCAATTTGGTTTCATGAAAGGTAGATCATGCCTGCTCAACCTGGTTGACTTCTTTGAGTCAGTCACCAGAGCTGTGAATGAGGGCAAGGCAGTTCATACAGCCTACCTCGAACTGGCCAAGGCCTTTGATACAATTTCCCACTCAGGAATTATTGATAAACTCACCAAACTAGGCATCAACCCCTATGTTACTAGGTAGGTTGAAAACTGGCTCACAGATAGAACCCACGGTGTGAAAGTAGTGGACTCCAAGTCAGACAGCCGACCAGTCACACGTGGAGTTCACAGGGATCAGTCTTGGGTCCTCTTCTGTTTGGCATCTACTTCTCAGAAGTCCGGGCCAACATGGAGGTAATCTGGCTGACCAAGTTCGCAGATGACTGCAAGCTGGGAGCCATTGTTAACTCGCCAAGTGATGTAGACATCCTACAGAAAGGCCTCACTGAGACCAATGACTGATGTCAAAACCATGGCCTTAAGCTTAATGCCAAAAATGCATCATCATCCCCTTTGGGAAAAACTCAGTTCCCACTAATTGCCACATTGATGGGAGCACACTGAACACTGAAGGCATTATAAGAGATCTGGGGACATGGGTTGACAGCAATCTCTCCTTCGACCAGCACATTGCAACTGTGGTCAGAAAGTCCTTCTATGTGGCACATCTCATTACCAAGGGTTTTGCATCAAGGAAGAAAGAGGTCATCATCTCTCTCTACTCTTCCCTCATTAGGTCAATCATTGAGTATAATGCCCCATTTGGCATGTACCTCACTAGACACATGCAACAGCTGGAAAGGCCACAAAAGTACAACACAAAGAGGATCCTAGGCCTTAAACACGTCATACATGGACAGATTCAAATAACTCCAGCTATTCTTGTCTCATACTAAGAGGCGATCTCTGCTTGACTTACAAAGCCAAGTCTGACCCAGTTCTGTTGGAAATGCTACATATAAAGAAATCCCTCCACACCACTCGCTCCAGAGACCTCAACCTCATTACCACAATCAACAGAACATGCTGAAGGGACAGGTTCATAATCCAGAGACTGCCCATGCTCTGGAATACACTTCTCATCCATGTCAAGCAGAGCACCTCACTGGCCCTCTTCAAGAGAAATCTTGATGAGTGGATGGGAAATAGAAAGTTCACCCTGAGGATCACTCCAGTGGCTCTATTTGATAGAGGCACTGGGAACAAATGTCAGGTGCCATGATGCCAGGGCATGTCTATGGGCTAGGCTTGTAAATGTTTCAATTTCATTAGCCTAGTACACACCTATGAACCTATGAACTCTGAAAACAGCATTGACATCTAGGAACAAAGTCCAAGCTATAAACCAATTTGCTCTTCCTGTATTAACTTACAGTTTTGATGTGACTGACTGTCCCCAAAAGGTGTTAGATAGGTTGGACAGGAAAACAAGAAGGATGCTTCATGCTCATCAAATAATTTATAAAAATCAGTGTATACCAAGACTATATATTCCCTATTCTGAAGGAGGTATGGGCCTCCTCGAAATGACATATATAGATCTACAATCTTAGGACTGTTGACCTTATAAGACCCAAATTTAGTGAAAATTTTAAAACATAAGGAAACAAGTCTAAGATGACTTCTCTGCTTAGTCTAGTAAAAGCATATCAGTATCTAGTGGGAATGGAAATCAAATCAGCAGTAAATAAGAAACAGGTAGCAACTGAATATGCCAAGAACCAAAAGAAAGAATGTAAGGTGAAGGATCAAATGAGAAGACAAGAAATTTGGAAAATGCATAAACATAGTTGCAAGTATAGAAAACTCTTGGAACAATCTCATGTTGATCAGGGCTGAATGCAGGAATGATTATTAGAAGTGAATTTAAACCAAAAGAAGAAAGGTTCATATTGGTGGCCCAATATAGTGGGCTACATACACGTTGGTCTTTAAAGTCCACTGAGCATGTGGGAGAAACAGACAAATGCAGGTTCTGTAAAACATAATTGGAAACAGTCACACACCTTGTTGCTGGGTGTTATGTACTCATGGCAGAAGGCCTGTATAATGAAAGGCATAATAATGTGGCAAGACTGTTGCATTGGAAATTGTGTAAACATTATAATATTGAAGTAACTGAAACACATTGGAAACATGAGCCACAAAGAATTATAGAAAATGATGAAGTTTATATAACATGAGATCCCATTATTAACATTTTAAAAATAAATGTGAAAAAAACAGATGTTGCAGTCTATAAAAATGAAGGTAACAGTAGCATCAATCACTGAAATTGCTACACCCAGTGATTACAGTGTCTTCCAAACACAGAGAGATCCAAAATCATAAAATACATAGATCTGCAGGCAGAAATGAGGGCAATGTGTAAAATGGATACCCATACAGTTCCAATAGTAGTAGGAATAATGGATTTCATAAAAAAATAAGCATTTACAGTCATATTTAGATTTTTACCAATACATGAAACTCTGTACGAATTACAGAAGGAGTCAGTTTGGAGCACATTGCGGGTGCTGCAAAGAGCACTTCTGGCTAATATCAAAGACTGAAACAATACTAATTTCATGAACTTTAATTGTGCTTTGACTTAGTAATGGGGTTCATTCCCATCATGGCATTAGAAACCTAAACGTGGAGAAATGAAAAAAAATCAGAAATGCAGCACAGCAATCAATCTACCTGGTATGTGAATAGAACCCACAGCGTTCTGTACCAAACATGAGTGGGCTACCTATTGTGCCCCTGACACTTGCATATGAGTCAATGGTACATAAACTCAAAAGCTTAGTTATCAGTGTTTACAAGAAGAAGGAGGTGTAGATTGAGGAAGTCCATGTTCCATCTGTGGTATCATTACCCCTTTGGAATGGCTGCTCTATTTTCAAGAAACAGAAGCATATAAAGTTACCAACATAAGCAGACTTAATTGTTGCCCTCTCTTCAGTTGGTCTCACTGTGTGCTTTATAAACAAGATTCCTTGACAACTAAATGTGTCTTCTCAGTTATGAGGACAAAGCAGGTTTATAAGAGCTGAACAGCAGGTAGCTGCTTTAAGAGGTTTGAAGAGGAAGCAGAGTGTCAACAAGCCATGCTGATAACCCAACTTGGTGAGACTGTCAGCTAATTGTGCACCTCAAAATAGTGCCTCATGTGAACCAGATAACCCACTAATACTTGTAAAGTAAGACACTGATGTCTGGTTTCACAGCATGTAATATGTTAATAGCATTTGCATACAGGAATAGCGCAGATCCCTTGGATGCCCCAGCTAGGATGAATAATCTCTAAAAACCATTCTAATGCACATTGCACTGCCTTATACTGCACTGTTGTCACCTGCTGTCATGGCTGATGGTGAGTTTTAAAGAAATCCCTGTCACTGGGCATGAGGCAGGAGCTGCGGTCACTAACATATTATGCTAATGAGTGGGTCAGGGTCTGTGTGAGCTTTGATTGGGAAGAGCTTGCCACCATCACTACCTAGGTGCAAAACATGGTAGTGTATAGTTTACTTATACTATAAGAAACATTGTTGCCAGTAGACATTATCCTACCATACAAATGAGCTTTTTTTTAATTTATTTTGTTTTAATATGGTTTTATGTAACTCAGCACAGTATATTGAGTAACGTAATACTTAGAAAAGGAGAATGGTTGGTACAATAACATAACTAGGTACATGGTTACTGCCCCATTAGTTACCCCCACTGGAGTCAGCTGATATTCCAGTGGTGCTGGATCTTTGAATAGTATACAATCCAGAGAAGGTGATTAGCATATGTATTCTCTGCATGGGGCACTGCGTTTATAAACTGTGGCAAGATTGGGTTTGTGTTCTGCCAATCAGTCTGTACTGGTATGGACTGGATAGACAAATTTAATGATTCCAAGCCCTGCTCTACTAGCCAACAAAGTTTTATGAATAACATCTACCAGTTTAATCTTTCTTTTCTTATACAAAATGTATCTGCATGCTCTGTGATATCCAATTTCCCCCCACATAAGAAAATGTTCCTGTGCATATGATCATTATTAAACTTGTGGAATATTTTTTATTATACCATGACCCCCCCAAAACATGCACGCTGATTGGCCAGCGTGCACATTGTAAATCGAGTTATACTAATGGAAAAAGGTCCGTCGCCGGACTTTTTCCATTAGTATAACTCTACTTTAAACACTGTCTCGCTATGTTAAATGGGTTTAACATAGCGAGATTTTAAAATAAGCAACAGAGATCTCCGTTGCTTATTTTAGCTGTCTCATATGCTAAACCCATTTAACATAGCGAGACAGGTTTTAAAAGCAACGGAGAAAGCAAGATCTCTGTTGCTTTTTTACTGTTTCGCTATGTTAAATGGGTTTAACATAGTGAGACCATTATAAAATAAGCAACGGACATCTCCGTTGCTCATTTTAAACTGTCTCGCTATGTTAAACCCATTTAACATAGCAAACAGTAAAAAAAGCAACGGAGATCTTGCTTTCTGTTGCGTTTGCTCACAGCTCTGATGTACTGCGCAGCCGCGCAGTACATCAGAACTGCCGCGGATGCCAGACATCTGCGGAAGGGCAGTAAACAGGCATTATACTATGCCATTATTTAAGAAAAGTAATAGTTTCTTTTCTTAAATAATGTCATGGTATAATAGCAATAACCCACTTCTGGGTGTGGGTAATGCTGGATTTACCCACGGTTGGCTTTGTTTGGTCCCTCGGGCTTCGCCCTCGGGACCAAACCACGCCAACCGTGGGTAAATCCAGCATTACCAACACCCAGGCATGGGTTATTGCTATAATCAGTTCTTTGAAAGGATGGATGATAGCTTTGCCATATCAAAGTGTAAGTCATATTAAATATATGATCAGCACCCCCATATGCCGGAATAAATATATAAATAAGCCGTTCATGCTTTCTAGAATATTGCATGAATATTAAAGAAGGTGCATGCATTTCCCTTCTCTTCTGTACCTTCTGTGCAATTGTCCATCTTTATTTCAGCAATATAATGCTGTGCTGTACCAATGCATTCAATGCTGGGTTTACCCTTTTAATTAGCTCCATCTCTGTGCAAAACATGTTTTTTAACTTCTTCATCTTTCTTGTGCCTTACCAAGTCTTCACTATTCAATTTGATGTATCTTTTTGTCTCCAAGGCTGTGTCCCTGTCTTTCAGCTGTGTGCAATCTTTCTCCTAATTCCTGTACTTTATCATTAAAATATCACTGTGTCACAGATCTGTCCCTTCCTCTATACCACTCAAACAAGCCTGCATTTTTCTTTCCTTTCCATATATAGATATTCCCAAATTTCCCAGGTACTGCACCACACTGTTATAATCTCTTCACACTCCAGCTGCTACATATGTACTTGATCAGACCCATTTGTCCACATGTACAACAGCTGTTATCTCAACAGCATCCTTCCTTGTACATGCTCACTGGCATTCAAAAACTCCAGCGTGTGTTTCACAATGGACCGTCTTCCCAGTCGGAGAACTCATCCCAAAAAATCTTCTTCTTCCTTTTCCCTTGCATTTGGCCCACCATACTTGTGACTTCCCCATTGTTTCTTTAATAATGGTTTCAGCCACTGACCTACAAATTACCTTTGCCCTCACGTTTGAACCACTCCAACCTCCTCCCTGTTCACATTTCTCACTTTTACTTAAGTATGTTTTTCCAGCTCATGTCTTGCTTTCTTTCTTCTTCTTCCCTTATCTTCATTAGCCCTACATAGAATAACTATTGCCTCCACTACACCACATTCCTTTCTTATTTCCCCCAAAACTTTAAATGCCATTAATGCTTTTTCCTCCTTCTTCCTACATTAATTCTTTACAAGCTAAATATCCCTCTGTTGTAAATGCCAGTCCCTCTGTCTCCATGTCCAAGTAAGCTTATCTAGCTTTAAATACCTTAAAAGCAGACCCTTTACCCCAACACCCATCTATTTTTCTTTCATAATAAACTTATACCATATCACTGGCATATTTTCTACAGTTCTGAAAATTCCTCCTTCCTTCTGTCTACTGTGCCTTCCACTTAGCCCAGTTTAGATTACCATGATCCTATTTCCTTATTGTTTGAGCTATGTTAACAATGGGAGCATACCTCACAGGGCCCAGAAATTCCCAGCCTCATCCTTTCACCCTACCTGTATCCTTATGTCATGAAAGGAGATACTGCCAGCCCAGATAGCTTGAATTTTGTAAATCCTTATATGTCATTTACGAATATTAATATGATTTATATAGGTGTGACAGAAGGAGATACTGCCAGCCCAGCTATCTGAAATTTTGTAAATAATTATATGTCACTTGCAAATATTAATATGATTTATATAGAAGTGTGACAGAAGGAGATACTGCCAGCCCAGCTATCTGGAATTTTGTAAATAATTATATGTCATTTGTGAATATAAACATGATTCATATGTTTGTGTTGCAAATGTATTAGAACTGTATGTTATGTGTATATCAAACTGCTGGTACAAAAGCATGTGTTGTGAAGCTATTTTACAAAGAAGAGATATTTTGTAAAGTACTGAGATTAAATGTAACCACAGCATGCCCTACTGGAATAGAATAGAAATTTACCTACACTATTGTAAATGTTTAAATGTATATATTTTAACAGGTCTACTTTATTAACTTGAACGTTCAAAAGTTCGAATGCATAAAGATCGACACATACACATCAAACACTTAAACGTTCGAAAGTTAATAAAGAAAAAAAATACACAGAAAAAAAATGTAGGCAGGGGGGCAAGCCCCCCTGCACCCCCCACACCCCCCACTACTTAAATATACCAACTCTGAGATTGCACTACATTGAAGTCAATGGAAATCTCCACCTACAGAGATTTCCGTTTATAGTTTTCGATGGCTTGCACTTTCGATGCATATGGTTCAATTCATATGTATTTGCGGTTTTACGCTTTCGCGTAAATAAAGTAGACCCTATTTTAACAAGGGAAGCTGGAACACAGAGTATTATCTTGCAAAACCTCAGAAGAATAGTTGAAATTAAGTTACTTTATGGCTGGGTAGCTGGGATATAAACAAAAATTGTTACCTCTCAGTTTCAGTGCAGTAACAGACACAATGCTTAGAACTAGAAGTTTTTTGTATTGTCTTGGAAGTGGTATTGTAGTATGACTTCCAAGATTTCCCTTAGATCTAAGAAGGACCTCTGTTTATGTGTTTTCACAGGTAGATGCTAAATGCTGCCAGCTGGCATCAATGGCTGTTTTGAGCCTGGGAAATGAAGTCAGGTGACAAGAAATGATGTCATTTTGCAAGTATCCAAGCAGTAATATTTAGGACATTAATTTGGGAAGTCTCTGAGAGACAGATAGCATTCTGTATTTTGTCTTTAACCTGTCAAGAAGATCCATTCACCACATCTGTCTTGCTTGCTCTGTAAGTAATTCTAGGGAACAGTATAATTCTTTTAGATATAGTCATAAATTTAGCTGAGCTTAATTTAGATGTTTTTCTTTATTTATTTGAGACTGTCATGCGATGTTGTTTTAAATATTTCCTGTGATTTTGAACTCTGATGTAACTGTAATTATATACTGAGTATTTTCTTGTTCTTTTATTTATTATTATATATATTTAAACATTTCATTATAGCTGATATTTTTGAGACATATCTATGTTCTGAGAGCACTTGCATACTTATTTGGTTACACCGTGGGCCACTCCTAATAGCCTTGCTCTTGGTCAAACTACCATTTGTATTAATAGTAACATTTGATAGTAAGATTAAACACCCTTTGTTAAGAGCCTTAAATTAGCTGATAAGGAGTGGCTGGTGGCAGTAAAAACTTCCTTACAGTCTGGGAAGAAGGGATCATAGCTAGTAAACCTGCCCAGCCTTTCCCAGGTGTGTGTGTATAAATCGAATCTCAAAGTGTGTGTGTGTCAGCTACTTGGGCAGGGATACAAAGCACTGGTTGGACAGAGAGGGTGCTGGAGGTCTTGGCTTGGCCACTCAGCTGAGATCTCAAGTCTATTGCTGTGCCATTGGTGAGTTTTACTGGGGATCTGAAGAAAGAGGGAGAAACCAGCCCTGGACTAACTGTCGTCTTTGTGTGCTCTTAATGGAAATTGGACTTGATACAGAGAGCTGCATCTGAAAATACTGTGTGTGTGTTTGTCATCCTCCCAGTGTACATCCCCCACTGGTGCTAGTGGGGAGGATTGAGGCTCCTTGATTACTGTTGCCAGTGGTGGGGCATCACATATATTGATGGGCAGTGGTGGGTTATCCACATGACATATATTGTTGGACAGTGGTGAGATATCCACATTTTAGGATTCAGTGGTGTGGATATTGAATTCCTGTAGTCTGTAAACAGTAGTCACTAAAGAGGGTGTTTGTGCTCTCAGTCAACCACACAATGAACATTCAGAGTTTCATATCAAAATATTTTTATTTTTTTGGTAGCTTATTTAGTCAGGGAGAGCAGGCAAGGATGTCAGCAGAGAAGTATGGCAAGCTGACAAAGAGCCAGTTGGCTGAGATGTGCCAAGCCAAAGGACTGGAGCATGCCAACCTGACTTAAGCATACATGATTGCAGCCTTAGTCACAACTGCATCACAAACTAGTGACCAGGAGGATAACCAGACTGGCTTTGGGGAGGTACAACTCTCAGAAAATTGCCAGTTCAACCTTTCCACAGAGGACTTGAAAATCCATCTGAAGTTAAAGAGACTTGAACTGGAGGCCAAACATATGGAAATAGAATCAGCAGAGAGACTGAGACATCTGAAAGCTGAAGAGAATGAGAGGCAGAGCAACATGAAAAGTAGACGCTGTCTCACTGCCAGGGTCATGGAGGTAATGGGGAGGGGAGTAACCAAACCCCAGAAGCAACAAAGGTCAGTAAATTTCTTCCACAATTTACAGTGGGTGATAATTTTCACAGTTTTATGAATATGTTTGAAAGGGTATGTAAACAATATAATGTTGACCAAGGGCTCTGGGTACAGCTCCTGACTGCCTTACTCCATGGTAAAGCTGTAACTGCTATTAATAATTTGTCTGATACTGATTTCTTAAATTATAATACTGTTAAAAATTGTCTGTTAAGTTAACACCTGAAGCGTATAGAAAAAAGTTTAGTGAGCATAGATGCAAGGCAGATGAAAGTGTGTGTGAATATAGTGCTGAACTAAGCACTTATTTTCATAGGTGGATGAGTGGGTGTCAGGTCACCATTTTTGAAGGGCTGGCAGACCCTTTGGTGAGGAAACAAGCTAATAGCACTTTGCCTGAGGACATGAGAATCTGGTCAGCAGATAAGGAATACAGGACCACAGATGAGTTGTGAAAAAAGGGAGACCTATTCCTAGCAAGCAGGGCATCACTGCACAGGAAAGGGATACCCAGTGCTGCTCATGGGTCTAAGGGAACCCCTGGTGGGCAGCACAAACTACCCCAACAGAGTCCACTAGTAGCAGAGGAAGCCACTAATCCAGGTACATGTCCAGGAATAAGGGATAAATATTTTAAATGCAACCAATGGGGCCATGTAGCGTATAGATGTCCACAGAGGCAAGGTGGGGAACACAAGGTGGGAGAGCCAGTAAGTGGGTATGATAGAATTCCAGCTGTAAGTTGTCTGGAGACAACAAGGGTAGCAAACTGCCACAAGAGGTTATATCCCATCTTAGTAGATGGAAAACAGGCCACTGCTAGGAGAGACACAGCCTCTGGCCTAACCATTGTGAAGCCTGCAATGGTTAAAGAGGAGCACTACTTGCTTGGGCAGTCTACTCCAGTCAGAGCTTCAGGAGAGACCCCATTCAAAGTGCCTTTGGCTAGGATTCACCTTGACTGGGAGGGTGGAAAAGGAAGCAAGCAGTAGGTGTGTTTCAGGATATCCCTGTAGATGTCCTGATATGGAATAATTTTGATAATGCAGTACCTTGTGTGCATGCAGTTACATGCAGTCAGGCTTGGAGGCAAGCCTGTGGGGGTGGTAGGCTGGGGGGAACCCAGACAGACTGCAGACTTGAAGCCCGACTGGTATGGTGGTTATTTAGGAGAGGGAGATACCCTGTAGCAGTGAGACTGAAGGTGAGCCACAGCTGCTTGTGGGTACTGATGTTCCCTTGGAGAGAGTGACTGCAAGGGCAGAGGTGAGTAGTATTACCCAGGCTTACAGTGAGGCACCACTGTCAGAGGATGCCAGATTTCCTGTGGAAGTGGAGCTGGGAAGGGTTACAAAGAGACAGTTGAGATAGGCTTAGCTCTCAGACCCTACATTACAAGGCCTGAGGGAGATAGCTAGTGAGACACCTGATTCTCAAGGGGAAGGGGGATCTGTATAGTGGGGCAAAGGGTTACTGTACAGAGAGTGGACCCCTGAGGGAGGGCTAGAGGGTGAGAGAATAGAGTAGTTGGTAGTGCTCAGAGCCTGCCATTTGGCACTTCTAGCCATAGCCCATGATAGTCTCTTTGCAGGTCATTTGGGCATAAAGCATACAAAGAGACATATTATGCAGAACTTTTACTGGCCTGGAATTTCCAGGGATGTAACAAGGTACTGCAGGACCTTTGAGCAGTGCCAAAAAGTGGGCAAGGCAGGAGACAAGGTGAAAGCTCCTATGATGTCTTTGCCTGTGATTGAGGGGCTATTTCAGAGGGTAGATATAGATATTGTGGGACGTCTGAGTACCTCATGTTCCACAGGGAAGAAGTATACCCTAGTGGTAGTAGATTATGCTACCAGATACCCGAAGCAGTGGCCCTATCCTCTATTAAGGCAGAAAAGGTGGCAAATGCTATGTTAGAGATTTTTATCAGGGTAGACTTCACAAATGAAATACTGACTGACAGAGGTGCCAGTTTTATGTCAGACCTGCTGGCTTGATTGTGGAAACACTGTGGGGTGAATCACCTAAAGACCACCCACTAACATCCCCAGACTAATGTTCTGGTTGAGAGGTTAAACTCTACATTAAAGAACATGCAATGGGCATTTGTAGACCAGTTTAAGAAAGAGTGGAACAAATATTTGCCCCATCTATTGTTTGCTTACAGGGAGGTGCCCCAGGAATCCACAGGTTTTTCACCCTTTGAGTTGCTGTATGGTCATAGGGTGAGGGTATGTCAATATTTGATTTCTGATGAGTGGGAGGGTAAGTGTGAATTCCACAAGGAGTCTGTTGTGGCATACATCTTAAACCTCAGGACAACTCAGGGAATTCATGGTCTTTCCCCAAGAGAACTTGGCAGAAGCCCAACAGCAGAAAAAGGTCTAGTATGACAGGAACACTTGAGCTAGAGAGTATGCTATAGGGCAGCAGGTTATGGTTTTTATTTCTGTCAGACACAACAAGATGCAGGCAGCTTGGGAGGGACCCTTCAAGGTGGTAAAGAAGGTCAGTGATATTAACTATGTGGTAGAACTGCTAGGGAGGAGACAGGGGCACAAATGGTACCATGTTGACAAGATGAAACCTTAGCATAATAGGGAGGCCCTGATGCCAAGTATTTGCAGTAAGAGGCAGGAGGAGTCTGAGGGGGATCTGTGGCTACAGGGAGCCAACCAACAAATTCCCAAGCACTGTCCTTGGGTCAGCAATGCCAAGGCAGCTGGAATCTTAAGACAGAGAATGGGGCATACCTCTCAACTTCTCAGTGCAAGAAATGTGGACAGAGCCAGAACAAATGGGGAGACAAACACTCAAAAATAGGGACAGATTTTAAATATTGTTTCTATAAACATAGAAAGTTGCTAGAATGACAGATTTTACATTGTTATTTATTTTCTGAAGGATATGAAATCAGAAACTCAAATGTCTGTCATTATTTAGTATTATTTTTTTTTACTTCAGTCCTCAGTATTTTGCCAGAAAACCACACATTTTATGAGCAACAGACCAAAATAAGAGGCAAAAATCTGGACAGTTGAGAGGTATAGAATGGGGTAAGATATTCCCAGATAGGCTAACCCCTCTCAAGCAATGTTTCTCAAGGGTCACTTAAAAAACTAGCTTTAGTCTTCTGGGGGGAGAAATTTCACAAAAGGAGATACTGCCAGCCCAGCTAGATGGAAGTTTGTAAATAATTATATGTCATTTGTGAATATTAATATGATTTATATAGAAGTGTGACAGAAGAAGATACTGCCAGCCCAGCTATTTGGAATTTTGTAAATAATTATATGTCATTTGTGAATATCACCATGATCCATATGCTTGTGTTACAACTGTATTAGAGCTGTATGTTATGTGTATATCAAACTGCGGGTACAGACTCATGTGTTATAAAGGTATTTTACAAAGAAAAGATATTTTGTAAAGTACTGAGCTAAATGCAACCACAGCATGCCCTACTGGAATTGAATAGAAATTTACCTATACTATTGTAACTGCTTAAATGTATATATTTTAATGGGTCTATATCACCAGATCGAATGTTTAGGTTATCGAACACCTAAACATGGAACTGGTAAGACCGAAACTGAAAACCGCGAATGGCGCAGGGAAAGACTTCCATTGGCCACAAAAAGAAAAAAAGCAAATTTAAACCCAAATGAACTGGGGGCTTTGCCCCCCATACCCCCTGACGTGGGGGGCTGTGCCAACCCACATCCCCCCCGACTAAATATACCAACTCCGAGATCGGTCTTAAGTAGACAAAATGGCAAAATCTGGCTAATAGAAAGGGAAAATCTTTCCCTGCATTAAATCGGTTGTTCGATGTTTTCTGCTTTCGGTCTTAGCAGTTCGATGTTTAGGTGTTTGATAACTTAAACATTCAATCTGGTGATATAGACCATATTTTAACAGAGGACATTGGAACACAGGGGATTATCTTGCAAAACTTCAGAAGAATAGTTGAAATTAAGTTACTTTATGGCTGGGCCATAAACAAAAGATGTTATCGCTCAGTTTCAGTGCAGTAACAACACAATGCCTAGAAATAGAAGGTTTTTTGTATTGCCTTGGAAGTGTGTATTGTTTTATGACTTCCAGGATCTGCCTTAGATCTAAGAAGGGCACTAGTTTATGTGTTTTTGCAGGTAGATGCTAAATGCTACCAGCTGGAATCAATGGTTGTTTTGAGCCTGGGAAATGAAGTCAGATGACAAGAAAGTATGACATTCTGCAAGTATCCAAACAGCAATATTTGCAAATTTGGGAAGTCACTGAGAGAGACAGCATTCTGTACTTTGTCTTTGACCTGACAAGAAGATTCTTTCACCACATCTGTCTTTCTTGCTCTGTAAGTCTATGGAAGATATATTTCTTTTAGATATAGTCAGAAATATATCTGAACTTTAAGATGTTTTTCTTTATTTATTTGAGACTGTCCTGCAATGTTGTTTTAAATATGATTTTTGAACTTTGATGTAACTGTAATTATATACTATTTTCTTGTTCTTTTATTTATTATTATTAAATATATTTAAACCTTTCCTTGTGGCTGATATTTGTGAGACATATTTAAGTTCTGAGAGTACTTACATACTTATTTGGTGACACTGTGGGCCACTCCTAATAGCCTTGCTCTTGGTCAAACTACCATTTGTATTACTAGTAACATTACACAGTAAGATTACACACCCTTTGTTAAGGTCCTTAAAGCAGCTGATAAAGAGTGGCTGGTTGCAGTAAAAACTACCTTATAGTCTGGGCAGAAGGGGGTATAGCTAATAAATGTATGGAAGCCTTTCCCAGATGTGTATATGAATAAATCAAATCTCAAAGAGTGTGTGTGTCAGCTACTTGGGCAGGGACACAAAGCACTGGTTGGACAGAGAGGGTGCTGAAAGTCTTGGTTTGGCCACACGGCTGAGATCTCAACTTTATAGCTGTGCCAGTGGTGAGTCTTACTGGGGATCTGGATAAAGAGAAAGAAACCAGCCCTGGACTGGCTGTGGTCTCTGTGTGCTCTTAAGAGAAATTGTACTTGATGCAGAGAGCTGCATCTGAAAATACTGTGTGTGCTTGTCATCCGCTCAATGTACACCCCCCACTGGAGCTAGTGGTGAGGACTGAGGCTTCTTGATTGCTGTTGCCAGTGGTGGGGCGACACACCATACTCTATCAATTCCCCTTCAGATCAATCTAGCGCACATGTCTACAACTTAACTAACACCTTCTCCTTTGGACTAACTCCTATTTGCCTACCTAAATACACCTCAGGTAATATAACCAACACTAGACCAGCTGGCATAATGGTTAATATCTTACTTCCTATCCACAAGGTTCAATTCTGACATCTGATTAATACCCATTTGTCACTTAAATTTTTTTCTCTGTGGGGTTCTTCCTACCTCCGAAAAACATACCGAGGATTTTCATCTCAAACTTATTCAAAAATTGACCTTTGGACAACAGCACCGACTCCAGATGGTACCTAAGTATAGAAAAAGATTTGTATAGACCAATCACTTTTGGCATCTACTATGGTGTGCAATATACTCAAGATAGGAAATCACGGACCACAGACTGCATGCCATGACAGGGCTAGCCACTTCATGGTGTAAAAATATGGCTTTACGCTAATGTTGCCAAATGGGTATTTGACAGTGATGACCATGATGCGACCTACACCAGGAGCCCATGCTAATGATGGGAAGAGTGTATGTGCTTACTGGCCAGTGTGTCCCTGCCATATAGCACAGTAGCCCTGGGTCAATAAGCTAATGTCTAGCTGGTGACCAGTTGCACAGCTTGGGTTACCCAGGACAGCTCCATTGAGTAAAAGCTGGAGGTAAAACCAATCAACCTGTCATACTCAATGAAGGTTAATTGATAAGAAGTATGTTGGGAGTGGATGACATGATGGTAAGGAGGAGGCTGTACAACATATGTATTCAGAAGACAAGATGGAAGGGCAGTGCAATAAAGCTGCTTAGCTTGGGATCCAGAATCTACTACACAGGAGGAAGACAGGCTAGAAATGGTGTGGAAATTGTGGTAAGGGAGAGGCTTCAGAAGCCAGTGAGGAATGTCATCAGAATTAGTGACAGAAGCATGACAATCAGAATCTGTAATCTCAGTCTATGACCCACAGCAGGGTTGTGCTATTTAAGAAACGAGTGCATTCAGACAGCAGTTGCAAGGCCTACTAGATAAAGCAGGACAGCATGAATTATTGTTGATAATGAGTGACTTAAATGCACATATCAGGAGATACAGAACAGAATATGAGGACTGCCTGGGTCTACATGAGTGGGGCAACAAGCATAAAGAAGGAGATGCCATTCTAGACTTCTGTCTGGCAAATGGGTTGATGATAGCCAACACATGGTTCAGAAAGAGAGACAGTCACAAGATCACATACAAGACTGACCAACATGAAACTCAGGAAGACTTCCTCCTAGTAAGGAAAGGGCATTGAGGTGGAATCAATGATTGCAAAGTCAACCCCAGTGAAACAGTTGGCCCACAGTAAAGAAACACTGGTTGCCACAATTAGCTGTAATAACCAGTGATCAGAGAAGGTTCTAAGGTCAACAGAGTCCAAGCTGAAGACTTGGAAGTTGACTGGAGAGAAAGCACAACAGTTCAAGAAATTACTCAGGGTTCTAGCACATCAAGAAGCAGAAGAAGAAATAGGTGGAATTGAAGAATGGCAGCACCTCAAAACAGCATGCATGAGGACTGCAGAACAGATATGTGGGTGAGCCAGGTATGGAAGTAAGGTACTTTAGGAAAGCTGGTGGTGGAATACAGAAGTCCAGGAAGTCATCAAAAGAAAAAAGGAGTGCAGTAATAAGTGAGAGACAGAAAAATGGAACAGGCTAGGAAAGAATACTGGTTGGCTAACGAAGAGGCTAATTAAAGTATTGCAATACTAAAGAACAAGGCATCAGATACACTCTACCAACTTCTGGAAAGTGATTCAATAAATAAGACAAAGAAGCTACACCACTTTGCAAGGCAAAGACAGAAAGATAAAGATGATATTCAGGCACCCTTCATAAGGATTGCCTGCAGTAACCTGCACACTAGTCCAAAGAACATCAAAGGCAGATGGAAAGAGTATTTCCATCAGCTTCTAAATGAAGACAACCCCCACAAAGGCTGTACTGTCCCAGACACAGCCTACAATGAGAGAAAAGGAGAAGCCCACCATTAAAGAATTAAAAAAGAAAATAAAAACACCACAGCAAATGAAGTCTGAGAAAGCAGCAGTCAGAGATGAGGTCACTGCAGATATGATAAAAATGTTGGTGAGAGATGGGATAAATAGATCCTAAGTGTGTCTATAGCAGTATGGAGAAAAGGCATATTCCAGATGACTGGAGAATAAGAATACTAGTGCCAGTGTACAAAAAAAATGGGACATTCGTGATGAAAGTGCTGGAGATGGTAATTGATAAATTAATACAGAGAGTAGAAAATAAAATTTGAGGTGAGCAATTCCAATTCAGATCAGGATGCAGCACATTTGACCCAATGTTTGCAGTGAGACAGATACCTGAGAAGAAGCTAGAAATTAGGAAAGAAACCCACTGAAAATTCTTAGACTTATGGAAAGCAAATGACAAGGTCCCAAGATAGCTGATTTGGGAAGTCCAGTAGTGGCCAGAAACATTGGAAGGATTAGAGCAAGCTATGTTCAAGAATCCAATAACTCAAGTGCAAACAGGGTTGGAAGGGTAGCTTAATGGTTAAGGTGTTTGCCTTTCAACCACAAGGTGCAGGGTTTGAGTCTCACAAGGGATAATTGGCTAGGCTTAAAATGTCTCCCAAGGGCAGTTAGCTTAGTACTAATCTATGAACCTATGAACAATGTTTGGTCTCACAGAGGAGCTCTAACTTTGAGTTGGTGTACATCAGGGTTCGTCTCTCAGCCCACCATTGTTTATGGTGCTAATGGATTACATCAACAAACATATTCTAAGGGAGACAGCAACAAAGATGCTTTATGTAGATGATGTGGCATTCCAGGCAGACTCTGAGAAAGACATTCAGCAAAAGATAGGACAGCAAATGGGAGAAATCAGAAGAACCCTAATGACAAGTATGTGAACGTGCAGACAGAAAACTATTAAAACAGAAGAATCTAAGAACTGAGATAGAAGGGAAGAAAGTGGAACAGGTTAAGATCATCAAGTATTTGTGAGAGGTGGTTGAGGAGAAGGAATGTCTGATTGAGGAGGTCAAAGCTAGAATCAGAGGGTCTGCAGCCAACTGGCATAGAGTCTCAGATGTAGTTTATGAAAGAAGAATGCCAAAGAAGCTAACAATTAAGGTGTACAAAACAGTAGTGTGACCAGTACTACTCTATGGTACAGAAACATGGGCAGTAAAGGCAAAACAGGTGAGGAAGCTAGAGGTGATGGAAATGTAGTGCCTGAGAATGGTGATAGGATGCACACTGTGGGACAGGTGAAGAAATGAGGACATAAGAACAAAAGCCAAAGTAGCTCCAATTGAATAAAAGATCTAAGAGAACAGATTATGATGGTTCAGGCACCTGTGCAAAAAAGTAGAAGACAGTCTGGTGAAGAATATTTGGGACAAGCAGAAAGAAGGCAAGAGAAAAAGAAGGCTTGCAGCAGAGAAGATCTGTGACAATCAGGCGTGAGTGTCGAAAAAGGTAAGAGCATGGCATTGAATAGGGAGATGGTGACAGCTGACATGACACCACGACCCCATGTAGAAAAGCATGGCATTGAATAGGGGGATGGCAACAGCTGACATGACACCATGACCCCATGTAGAAAAGCATGGCATTGAATAGGGAGATGGCGAAAGCTAACATGACACCATAACCCCATGTAGAAAAGCATGGCATTGAATAGGGAGATGGCGACAGCTGACATGACACCACGACCCCATGTAGAAAAGCATGGCATTGAATAGGGAGATGGCGACAGCTGACATGACACCATAACCCCATGTAGAAAAGCATGGCATTGAATAGGGAGATGGCGACAGCTGACATGACACCACGACCCCATGTAGAAAAGCATGGCATTGAATAGGGAGATGGCGACAGCTGACATGAAATCATGACCCCATGTAGAAAAGCACGGCATTGAATAGGGAGATGGCGACAGCTGACATGACACCACGACCCCATGTTGAAAAGCATGGCATTGAATAGGGAGATGGCGACAGCTGACATGACACCATGACCCCATGTAGAAAAGCATGGCATTGAATAGGGAGATGGCGACAGCTGACATGACACCATGACCCCATGTAGAAAAGCATGGCATTGAATAGGGAGATGGCGACAGCTGACATGACACCACGACCACATGTAGAAAAGCATGGCATTGAATAGGGAGATGGTGACAGCTGACATGACACCATGACCCCATGTAGAAAAGCATGGCATTGAATAGGGAGATGGCGACAGCTGACATGATACCACGACCCCATGTAGAAAAGCATGGCATTAAATAGGGAGATGGCGACAGCTGACATGACACCATGACCCCATGTAGAAAAGCATGACATTGAATAGGGAGATTGCAACAGCTGACATGAGACCACAACCCCATGTAGAAAAGCATGGCATTGAATAGGGAAATGGGGACAGCTGAAATGACACCACGACCCCATGTAGAAAAGCATGGCATTGAATAGGGAGATGGTGACAGCTGACATGACACCACAGCCCCATGTAGAAAAGCATGGCATTGAATAGGGAGATGGTGACAGCTGACATGACACCACCACTCCATGTAGAAAAGCATGGCATTGAATAGGGAGATGGTGACAGCTGACATAACTGCACCACCCCATGTAGAAAAGCATGGCATTGAATAGGGAGATGGCGACAGCTGACATGACACCATGACCCCATGTAGAAAAGCATGGCATTGAATAGGGAGATGGTGACAGCTGACATGACACCATGACCCCAAGTAGAAAAGCATGGCATTTATTAGGGAGATTGCGACAGCTGACATGACACCATGACCCCATGTAGAAAAGCATGGCATTGAATAGGGAGATGGCGACAGCTGACATGACACCATAACCCCATGTAGAAAAGCATGGCATTGAATAGGGAGATGGCGACAGCTAACATGACACCATGACCCCATGTAGAAAAGCATGGCATTAAATAGGGAGATGGCGACAGCTGACATGACACCACGACCCCATGTAGAAAAGCATGGCATTTATTAGGGAGATTGCGACAGCTGACATGACACCATGACCTCATGTAGAAATGCAGGGCATTGAATACGGGAGATGGTGACAGCTGACATGGCACCACAACCCCATGTAAAAAAGCATGGCATTGAATAGGGAGATGGCAACAGCTGACATGACACCACGACCCCATGTAGAAAAGCATGGCATTTATAAGGGAGATTGCGACAGCTGACATGACACCACAACCCCATGTAGAAAAGCATGGCATTGAATAGGGAGATGGCGACAGCTAACATGACACCACGACCCCATGTAGAAAAGCATGGCATTGAATAAGGAGATGGCGACAGCTGACATGACACCACGACCCCATGTAGAAAAGCATGGCATTGAATAGGGAGATGGCGACAGCTGACATGACACCACCACCCCATGTAGAATAGCATGGCATTGAATAGGGAGATGACGACAGCTGACATGACACCACGACCCCATGTAGAAATGCATGGCATTGAATAGGGAGATGGTGACAGCTGACATGACACCACCTCCCCATGTAGAAAAGCATGGCATTGAATAGGGAGATGGCGACAGCTGATATGACACCACCACCCTATGTAGAAAAGCATGGCATTGAATAGGGGATGGTGACAGCTGACATGAGACCACAACCCCATGTAGAAAAGCATGGCATTGAATAGGGAGATGGCGACAGCTGACATGACACCAAGACCCTATGTAGAAAAGCATGGCATTGAATAGGGAGATGGCAACAGCTGACATGACACCACGACCCCATGTAGTAAAGCATGGCATTCAATAGGGAGATGACGACAGCTGACATGACACCACAACCCCATGTAGAAAAGCACGGCATTGAATAGGGAGATGGCGACAGCTGACATGACACCACGACCCCATGTAGAAAAGCATGGCATTGAATAGGGAGATGGCGACAGCTGACAAGACACCACGACCCCATGTAGAAAAGCATGGCATTGAATAGGGAGATGGAGACAGCTGACATGACACCACGACCAAATGTAGAAAAGCATGGCATTGAATAGGGAGATGGCAACAGCTGACATGACACCACGACCACATGTAGAAAAGCATGGCATTGAATAGGGAGATGAGAACAGCTGGCATGACACCACGACCCCATGTAGAAAAGCATGGCATTGAATAGGGAGATGGCGACAGCTGACATGACACCATGACCCCATGTAGAAAAGCATGGCATTGAATAGGGAGATGGCGACAGCTGACATGACACCACCACCCCATGTAGAATAGCATGGCATTGAATAGGGAGATGGCGACAGCTGACATGACACCACGACCCCATGTAGAATAGCATGGCATTGAATAGGGAGATGGTGACAGCTGGCATGACACCACGACCCCAAGTAGAAAAGCATAGCATTGAATAGGGAAATGGCGACAGCTGGCATGACACCATGACCCCATGCAGAAAAGCATAGCATTGAATAGGGAGATGGCGACAGCTGACATGACACCACGACCCCATGTAGAAAAGCATGGCATTGAATAGGGAGATGGTGACAGCTGACATGACACCACAACCCCATGTAGAAAAGCATGGCATTGAATAGGGAGATGGTGACAGCTGACATGAGACCACGACCCCGTGTAGAAAAGCATGGCATTGAATAGGGAGATGACGACAGCTGACATGACACCACAACCCCATGTAGAAAAGCATGGCATTGAATAGGGAGATGGCGACAGCTGACATGACACCATGACCCCATGTAGAAAAGCATGGCATTGAATAGGGAGATGGCGACAGCTGACATGAAACCATGACCACATGTTGAAAAGCATGGCATTGAATAGGGAGATGGTGACAGCTGACATGACACCACTACCCCATGTAGAAAATGGGAACTGGGGTGTAGTAATGAATGAATAATGATAATGAATTGACACTATATGTACATTAACCCTCCCCCTAATCATAAATGCCCTACCTGAACAAAAGCCACCTATCTACAATTATTCTGTACTATACTGCCACTATTTAATATACTTCAACCCCCCCCCCCCCACCCAACCACAGCAGATCAATTAGTTCCTTATTTTTTCTTCCCATCTTAACAACAATTGACTGCTTCGGGCTCATAGGTTCACGGTTACTAAGCTAATGTCCCAAGGGCCTTTACAAGCCTAGCCATGTTAAAAACCCATGTACGCTAATTAACCACAATTAGTCATTGTTAGCAAAGTGATTCTGTGATCAACACTGACTGCCCTTATCCATGAGGGACAAATTTGCCACACACAGGGTGAATTTATTGTCACCCATCCAGTTGTCAAGATTGTATTTTAATAAGGTCATTGCTTCACGTGAAGTGAAAACCTATTCCAGGTGAGGGCAATCTCTGTGAGATATATCTCTCTCTGCAACATGTTCTGTTAATGTCACGGGCTAGACTGAGATCCCTGGAGTGAGTAGCTCTTGTCCCATGTGACTTGCAGATGTGCAGCATTTCCATTAGGACTGGTCAGAGACTGATGTGTAGGCCAGGCACGCATCAGCTCTCAGCAGCCTGTAGGATACAGAGTGCAGTGACAGGGCATTCAGTCTTTTCATGTATGACATGTTTTGGAGGGCCTGGATTCTCTTGGTTAGAAAACTCTGTGGGCTCTCCAGTTGCTGCTAGTGTCTGGTGAGACACATGCAGAAGGGAGCATTGTACTCAATTACTGGTCTGAAAAGGGTTGAGTACAGCAGAGATATTACTTCCTTAGTCTTGGATGTGATGCCCTTACTTATGAGATGCACAATATAGAAGGCTTTCCTTACCGCTATGGATACATGGTGATCGAGGTTTAGATTGCTATCAACCTGGGTTCCCAAGGCTTGCATCATTAGGTTTGAACTTAGAGTGGTGCTATCTATATCATAATTAGCAGGGGCTACCTCTTGACCAAAGGGTATAATTAGGCATTTTTTGTGTTTAGTTTTCATCTGTGACTTTTGCAACAATCATTTTTCTGTGTCAGTCCCTTCTGTAATATGTTATCATCTTTGGGGGCTGTATGATTCCACTCAGTTTATAGTTGTCTGCAAACTTGGCAAGCCACAAGCCATATACTTTTGCTTTAACCTCAGAGAAATAGATTCCAAACAGTACAGGGCCAGGCACAGATCCTTATGATACCCCACTGGTAACTGGTCTGCTGGTGGATTTGGACTCCTCAACCTTGACAGTGTGTGTTCTGTTGGTGAGCTAGTTGGTGACCCATCTAGTGACATATGGGTTAATCCCCAGCTGAGAGAGTTTCTTAATGATTCCTGAGTGGAGAATTGTATCAAAAACCTTGGCCAAATCATGATAGGCAGTATGTACTGCTTTGCTCTCATCCAAGTCTTGGTGACATTCTCAATGAAGTCCACCAAGTTTAATAAGCAATATCTATGCTTGACTAAACCAAACTAGGTTGGGTCAAGAGTTTGAAAGTCACCTATGTCCTTGTTGATAAGGTCCATCATAATTCTTTCCATGGCCTTGCAAATAAGTCTGGTTAAGCTTATGGGTTGATAGTTTCCAGGGTCGGTTGATGGACACCCTTTGTGCAGGGGGATTACTGTTGCTGTTCTCCACTCTCTGACTATGGTTAAAGAGGGTGTTAAGTGGTTCCACTAGGTCTTGTATTAGATTGTTTAATAAGCAGCCTGAGATGTTATCTGGTCCTTCCCTTTTTTTAATTTCTCCAAGTCTTTTAGGTTTTTAATACCATGATGGGAATGGACCCCATTACAAAGTACGATTAAAGTTTATGAAATTATCTGGTCCTGTAGAGGCCATGTTTTTGGCCTCGAAGTGCTTTTGTATGACCTGTTCTTTGGGGATACTCAATAGAGGACTGGAGTCAGGAATGCTTTGGGGTATGGCTGGTGGGGGCAGGGGGTGAAATTATTGCCAAATCCTGTCAGCTAGCAGGCTGGCAATTTCCTCAGGTACAGTCTGAGTGGTACTGTCCACTATAAGTTTGGCACATAGCTGGGCATTCTCTTTTAGGTTTTGGATGTTGTTAAAGAATGCCTTATGATTGTCTTTAGCTAGAGATGCTAATTTATTCTTGTAACTAGCCTCAGTGGACTTACAAAATATCTGATTTGATTGTTCAAGCTATGGAGGGTGTTCTTCCTCTGTTGAGTAAGTTCCCTCTTGTTCATAGATTTTTGTTATATAACTTATTTATACTTACAGAGCACCAGGGTGGCTTGTTTTTTTGGGAAGACCTGTTTTTTATCCTGCCAGTTAGAGCTGAGACAATACATTTGTTTAAGTGGCTATTAAGGGTATTTGTGTACTCCTCTGCATAGGAGTTATTGCTGGCTGTGTTAGCCGGGGCTTTGAAACTTTTCATACTACCACTTAGGAGTCAATAGTTTGCTTTGGAGAATGTTTTCAGTTGTTTTAATTTTGCCCCTGTGTGTGTGTGTGTATGTATATGGGGGGTGGGGGGTGGGGGCAGTCTGTTCTTTTCTTCAAATGAGAGAGATTTATGGTCTGACCTAACCATGGAGGACAACACACAGGGGGTAGTGTAGTGACCCTCCATGTTAGTGAGCACTAGGTCTAGGACATTTGAGCCCCTTGTAAGTGTGTGCAGACCAACCCTTCCATGGTATTTAAATTAACTAAGTCCAGGAACCTCAGCGTAATCATGTTTGTGTTTGTGTAAGTTACCCAGCTGATGGAAGGAAAGCTAAAATCTCCCATGAAGAATGTGTTTGCCTGTGTACTGAGTGACTCTAGCAAGTCGAGGTAGGTGGCATACTTCTCCTGGTTTATGGTGGGGACCTGTAGCTAGTGATGATGTGGTGGGGTATTTTGCCTATAGTTATTCGGACATGGAGTAGCTCAAGAGAGTAGTATTGTTTTGCCAGTCTCGAGGTGTATTTTGATTTAATGAAGATGGATACAGCTCCACCTTTGGTTTTTTCGCACTCATTTTAGGGTCTGAATGTGTGAAAGACATCGTACCCTTAAACAGCTATTCTGTTCTCTGTAGCCTTGAATCCAATCTCAGTGACCGCACAGACATCAGCATCTTCCAAAGTGAGGAGTCCTTCCAGGGACTGCAGTTTACTGTTTAGGCTCCTAGCATTAAGCAGCATGACCTTGAGTTTTTTGCTAGAGAATTTCTTTATGTCAGAAGTTTTGTTGCTTTGACATTGCCTGAAAAAGGCACTATGGGGGATTCAAGTGTCTTTGTCAGCATCCGAAAGCCTTGAGGAGACACGTGAAGGCCACCTTTGGCAAAGCAGCATGGTCTGTCGACTACGTCTTCCTAGGCTGTCAGATACTGGATCTCTCTGCAGTGACACCAGAAGCTAGACCAATTATTGAACTCATTTTTTGTCTGTATTGAGGCATCATCCTGGGTGAAGGTCGATTGCTTCTCAGGGTGAGGGACATACCTGCCTGGTACAAATAATCTGAGAGATCAGTCATGTCTTTCTTCATATAGTCCAGAGAGGTATGCCTCAAATCATTCACTCCAACATGGACTATGCAGAGTCATAAGTGGAGTTGTTGCTGAGTGGCCTGAATGTGTGCGTGATTTGACAGATCCTGGCACCGGACAGGCAGCTGACCATGATCTTTGCCTTGTCCAGGCTAGTGAATGGACATCTGTTTGTCTCACTATTGAGTTGCCTATGACTAGGACATCTAGTTTTGAGGTGTTTTGCTTTAGGGGCTTAAATTTTGAGACATTGGTAAGAGTTATGTGTAGTAGTTGATTCTGTTCATGTATCAGTATGTGTGGGTTGTTTGCACTTGGGCAGTCTCTGGTCTTTTGGTAGGCTCTTAGTGAGTACCTCTGTGTATGTGAGTTTGTGTCTTGATCTTATCTTGTGTGAGTGGAGAGGAGTGTGTTGTGACAAATTGATGTCTTTGTTGTGATGTGAGAGGACTGATTCTAATTTAATGGTACAGTTACATCTCTCACATACTGTATTTATTTGCTTTAGGAGGAAGTGGTTGTTAGTATACACGAGACAATTACTACATTACCTCAGGATGCCCATATCAGTTAGGCTGGCTGGAGAAATGTCGGGAAACTCTCTGCCCATAGTAGTAGGTAATTCTTAAGTACTAATTTGTGAGTGGGAAAATTAGATCAGCTATAGTTCTGGGATTAACAAGGGGACTTATTCTATAGAAGATTGGGGACGGAAAGTGGGGGCAACGCTGCTCAGTGTTCAGCTGAGGTGTCTGCAGTGCAGCAGGAAAATTGGCAGGGTTTCACTGACTAGTGTCCATGGAAAAAGTGAGTTTAGGCATTTGATGCTGTACAGGGCTCTGCTAACCCGTACTGAGCAGTATGCAACTATGAGCAAAATGGAGGCTTATATACAGGTGAAATTAAACAGTTTTAAACCAATCTGCCAATAGGGACTCAAAAATTACCCCTTTTGGTTATCTAGGGTGTTGAAAAAATGCAGGAAAAACAAAGCTGAAGAGTAAGAGTGAATTTCTTCCTTTTATTCTATCTTTGGGTGAAAATTTTGTTTAAAAGAAAACTCTTAAAATACATCTCAGAGCATTTAGAAACATCATGGCTTCTGGGGGGTTAGCGGCCTCCAGACTGGCTAAGTACAGGTATTTCCACTGCAGTTATTACAGTGTAGTCTTGGTAAGTCAAGATGTGCTGGAAGGATCCAGGGAAAAACAAAGTTAGAAAAGTAAAATATAATGTCTTTCTTTGATCATGGCTTTTGTTCAGGCAATCATTAGACAAAAAAGTTGTTTAAAAAACTCTAAAATGCTTCTTAGAGCACTTAGTCCCCAGAGCACAAGCTTAATGCAGCTGCTTCCTCCATAGTTATTAGAGCACAGTCTTGCTTAGACAGGACATTTTGAATGGATGAATGAATCAATGCAGGAAAAAATGAAGACTAAGTTAGGAAAACACAAATGCATCATAGCAATTAACTTACTAGATGCTGCCTGACCATCCCGACCTGTTTATACTGTCCAGGTTACTTTTATCTTCTTTACTTTTTCTCATAGTTTGTGTTACTCAAATGACCAAACAATCCACTTCTGCATGTGGCAGGAAGGGAATGTAGATCGCTACCTTAGATGGATTGCAGCTGTTTAATTTACAATAGCTTTATTGTGTAACAACAACAGGTAATTTTGCCAGTTGTAGTGAGATATGAATCATACAGACACACAAACACACACACACATACACATGCATACACACATCCACGTGTTTGTGCATGTGTGTGTGTGCATGTGTGTGCGTGCATGGGTGTGTGTGTGTGTGTGTGTGTGTGTGTGTGTGTGTGTGTGTGTGTGTGTGCTTGTGCGTGCGTGTGTGTGCGTGTGTGTGCATGCATGTGTGTGCATGTGTGTGTGCATGCGTGCGTGTGTGTGTGTCAGTGCTTGTGCGTGCATGTGTGTGCATGTGTGTGTGTGTGTGTGTGTGCGTGCATGTGTGTGCGCATGTGTGTGTGTGTGTGTGTGTCAGTGCTTGTGCGAGCGTGTGTGTGTGTGTGTGCGTCTGTGTGCGTGAATGTGTGTGCATGCGTGCGTGTATGTGTGTGTGTGTGTGTGTGTGTGTGTGTGTGTGTGTGTGTGTGTGTGTGTGTGTGTGTGTGTGTGTGTGTGAAAGATTATGTTTGAAGGAAGTTAATCACTGACTTCTATTTGTGAGACAGTTTATTCCAGTGATGGTGAACCTATGACATGTGTCAAAGATGACACGCCACAACGTTTTTGGTGACATGCCAGTGATCACCAACACCCAAGCTACCAAAGACACTGCTTTTATATTTGTTGCTCATGTGAAGTGCATTGATATTATTTTATGCCAGGAGTCAGTTCACCAACACTGCTGCAGAAGTAAGGAAGTTATTAACCTCAAAGACTATTTCTGTCTACTGTCTCAACAGAATGTGCCAGAGCCAGTGCTGACTTTGTTTTCTCTTCATGGTTACACTTCTGCCCAGGGCAAGTAGTCTACATTTCTAAGCATGTGTTTTTACATTCCTCTGAACTGTCCCTCTTAATCCTCCTAAAACTGATGACTTTTGATACTTAGTAATGACAATAATTAGAGTTATAGACTTATTTTGCTTCAGAAAATGCATATTAATTCACATTCATTTTTTCTGTCAGTGTCTCAAATATCACTAGTAGTTTAAAACTATCCATGTCTCATTTCTTGATTTGCCAGATTCTTTTGAGATGTATCCCTGATATATTAAGAGCTATGCTGTATCATTTATTTTTATTTATTAATTTTATTTATTTTGATTTTTTTTTAATTTACTTTTGTTTGGGGGGGGGGGCACCACATCAGCAGAGTCAAGACAGGCATTTTCCAAATTTTTGACTCACTGAACCCAAAATGTTTACAATCACTGGTTTATTCCATAATCTTGTAAGGCATTGTGTAATATACCTGTCATTTGTTTTTTCTCTTAATGACGTTTACTTCAAATCATCTTCCCTGATGTTGTGCTGCCTCTGCCAGTGGTAGATTGAGGGCAAAGCTTTCAAACAGAACTTGCTCAAACAGGCCTGGTAAAGGTCATCTCTAAGTACCTTACATGAAAAAGAATATAATTAGTATCCCCGAAGCTGTTTTTGAATAGTTTATGGTTTTATCCATTCAATTTTTCTTGTAACAAATCTTTGTACCATTGCACATTCTTTCAGTAAAACAGCTCAAAGGCTATAAAATGCAGCACTGGATTCAATGATGGGTCAGATCAATGATTTATAAATTGGTACAGTGATCTCTGGGGTGATGAGATGTATCCTTTAGATTTAAAAAGTTTTCAGAGCATTCTTTCCTGACAAGAGTAGATACACTCGTCATCAATTATATTATCACCTACATTTGTCCTAAAAATCCTAATTGATATTTTTATTTTTTCTAATTCAACTATTTATTTTATAATCATAACTTGTACCTTTGTCTCATGGTGTCATATTTACTGATATTAAAGTTAAGTTCTTAATACTACATCAGTTATATCTTCCTGTTTATATACAGCATTCTTCCTCACCCCTTTCCCTAAAAGATAGTCACTTTATGTGTACCATTCCTATGTCAGACTGGGACAAAATAAAAAAAAAAAACAAATAAAACATAACATATATGCTGTCAGACATATATAAACAGCATACTTATTCACTCTCCTCCAAAAGATAGTCACTAGTGCATGCATCAGATGTTTGAGTGAGAAGAAAACAATAAAAAAATTACAATAATATTTCCAACCCGTTACTTACAGAGACAGTACCACACTCCTATACAGGCTGCAGTGACCGACTGTGGACCCCTCTGAAGTTTGTGAAGAAAGTTAAAGAAATAATGACCAGACAGTCCCCAGCCCAACACAAGATATAGTGACCCCTCAGTTTGAGAGGAATGTTAAAGAAATAATGAGATTGCCCCATCCCCCACACAAGTACAGAGATCTGCTGGTTTTAGACTTGGTGGGGTTAATGGCAGAAACAGTTGTTAAGCCCATGTCAAAATACACCTGTACCACCTTGATGTGTGGGGCTAACAGTCCCCAGAAATTCTGAAGATGCAGGTATGCATTTATCCCTTAATGTTTGAGAGATGACTATTAATATGAGCAACAACAGGGTCAGTTACCTTCATCCATATCCTCACAATCAAGCAATTATAACTACTTGAATGTTTAATTCAGACAGCTGATCATGATAAAAGAGGAAGGCTGTGTAGTATATTTCACCTTTGCTCTACACAAGCAACTAGCAAACACTAAAATATCAAGTTTCTTCACATAATCACATTAGTCTTACAAAAAACAAAATAGTATGCAAACAGCATCGGGCAGAGTCATTTTCCTTAACAGAAGAGAGCCACACCAATCATGCCTCGTTCTGTCTTTGCATATCAGTTGTCCAGTTAAGTAGTCCATCTTACTTCCTGCACATGAACACTGGTCCTGCTAAATCAGATGGTGACCATTAAACTGAACAAATGACAAGAGGGTAAGTTACATTTATCCAGCAACTCACAACCCCCACTCAGAAGTTATAGTCATGACGTTTGATGACAATGTAATATTATTGCACCTCTGTGCTCTACACAAACAAGTTGCACATGTTAAAGTATTCCACTCCAAGTTACTTCACGCAAATCACAAAGCTAGAGAAATACTTTCAAAAATATCTGATCACCGCCAGCATCATTGTAAAAAGAGCAGTGCCATTCCCGTCATCCCACCATTCCACTCAACCGTCCACAAAAAGCCAGAAGTATTATCGCTCAAACTATCTGGTTGGTCACTGCCAACATTATTATAAAAATATTAACAGCACTTAGCTAAATATGTCATTCTTCTCATTTCAGCTGTCCAGACAAAGCACAAAGTCTGAAACATTGCCCAGAATATCAGGTGGATCATTGCCAGCATTACTGTAAAAATCCTAATAGCACTTCCCTCCACAACACCTCACATTCCACCTTCTCTCTCTCTCTCTCTGCAGAATGTCCCTGCTTCTACCCTCAGATCTCTCTCGTTGCATAAAGAAAAGAAAAAAAATAGTTTATGCACCTTTATGCCTGCATTTGAGCAATGTTAGGTTTGTACTCCTGTGACCTTGCAACGTTGAAGGTGTATATAAAGTGACTTAAATGTTATGTCAAATGGAGCACCGAAGGGGCATTTTCTTTCTGCAACAGTGCTGTATTTGTTTTAGTTTTTTAGAATTTAGCAACCCGACCATAGTTAAGGATAACCACAAGGCATTCTTCAGTTATATCCATAACCTAAAAGTTACGACCCAGATGTGTGCTGAACTAGCTGTGGATGGCATCACGCACACTGATACTGCAAAAATAGCTAAACTATTAGCTGACAGGTTTGGTGAAAATTTCACCCCCTCTTCCTCTCAAAACATTCCACAAAGTATTTTTTCTACATCTTCCCCACCTTGCATCTCTAAAGAGCAAGTCATTAATGTTCTCTTTAAGGCAAAAACCACAACCTCTGTGGAACTGGATGGCATCCTAGGTTCCATTTTAAATGGTCTAAAACATGATTTAGCAACTCCATTAGGTCCCCTTTTCAACCACAGTCTGAGTACTGGTTTTGTTTTTGCTGAATGGAAAACAGCAACTGTCATCCCCCTTCATAAAGGAGGTACAGCAACATACCCTGGGAACTATAGACCCACAACTTTAACCACCCTTATCTGTAAGGCCATGGAACAAATCATCACAGACCTTATAAATAAGAATATATGTGATCTCCAAACACTTGATTTGACATAGTTTGGTTTCGTCAAAGGCAGGTCATGCCTGTTAAACCTGGTGGACTTCTTCAAAAATGTTACCAGAGCAATAGATGAAGGCAAATCTGTACATGCAGACTACCTTGACTTAGCCAAGGCCTTTGACACAATCCCACATCTGGAAATCATTGATAAACTCTCCTGGTTGAATATCAGTCCTTATGTTGTCAAGTGGCTTGCTAACTGGCTCATAAGATGGCTCACACTCAGTCAAATTTGGGGACTTCACCTCAACCAGCAGACCTGTCAGCAGTGGGGTTTCACAGGGGTCAGTGTTGGGTCCCCTATTGTTTGGAATATACTTCTGAGAAGTTCAGGCCAAAACAGATGAGCTGTGGTTGACTAAGTTTGCTGACGACTGTAAATTAGTTGCAATCACTGAATCCCCAAACGATGTCAATATACTTCAAGAGGGACTTGCACAAACCAATAACTGGTGCTAAAGCCATGGACTCAAACTCATTGCTAAAAAATGCATTATCATCCTCTTTGTTAAAAACAATATCCCTGCAGACTATCATATAAGTAATAATACTCTAAGTAACAACTCAGTAGTGAGAGACTTGGGAACACAACTTGACTGCAGCCTAAACTTTGACCACCATGTGCCTACTGCAGTAAGGAAGGCATTCTACATTACACACCTCATTAGCAAAGCCATTGCCTAAAGAGCAAAAGAGGTCATACTCCCCTGTACTCAACCGTCATCAGGCCAATAATTGACCACAATTCTCCCTTTGGTATGCACCTTACCAGGCACCTGCAGCAACTTGAGACACCTCAGAGATTTCTAACCAAGGAAATTCAGGGTCTCCAGCACATGTCTTGCATTGACATACTGAAGACACTGTCACTATACTCAGTAGCATACACTCTACTTAGAGGAGGCTTGTGCCTGGCCTACAGGGCAATCTTGGACCAAAACCTAACGGAAATGCTGCACATCTACAAGTCAAATGGGACAAGGGTCACCTGCTCCAGGGACCTTAACCTGGCCTGCAACATAAATAGGACCTGCTGGAGAGACAGATATGTCTATTAGAGATTGCCACACCTCTGGAATAGGCTACCAAGTCACATCAAACAGAGCCCCTCTATGACCCTGTTTAAGCATAGCCTGAATGACTGGATGTGAAACATTAAATTCTTTCCAGGGATGACCCTCCTAAATATGGGCAGTCATTGTTAACAAAGATTTCAAGTTTAGGCATGATCCTTATATTGGGTTTCTCTAGTACTACACTGAGTACACACGGCTAGACTTATAAAGACCTTCGGGTCAGTAGACTAGTAGCCACCTATGAATCTAAAGAAAATCAATCATTTTTTACAAAATAAATAAATAAATGGGGAAAGAGCACCCATACAAGCGTGTCTCCCTAGGCAGTCGCCTAGTTCACTTAGTTGCATGGCTGCCCCTGCATTAGGGTGACTACAAAATATTCTAAACAAGCTTCCACTTGTGCTCTACTGATGATCGCAGAAAAAAATTAAACATGACATATCTATAGCTAATAGGGTTTGGCTTTATTGGCCTGTACCAGCAAATAGTGAAAAAATTAAATGCAAAAAGTAATGAGCATTCACCAGAAATACTGGTATGTCCTTAGAGGGTCAGTTGCATACATCACATGTGCCTCCACTGGAGACGATTTAAGGTGTTGTGCAGTGAAGACTAACACTGCTGGTTAAATCTTGCAGTTTTTACTAACTGGTCTGTCTGTGTGACCTTTTAATCAGTGTTTAAAAAAACAAAAAACAAAAACATAGATATATATAAAAACCAATAAAGTAAGGAGTGAAGGTCAAAGATCCGCACTGCAAAACATACACCAGGACAGCAAGATAGACAAGTGCAGTTACCTCGCTGTTAAAATCAAACATATACTTTAATATGCATATGAGACTGTTAAAACTTTAAAAGCAAGAGAAAAATAAAATGATAAGCACTTTCAGGTTGCACCCAACCATTCCTCAGATCCCCCATCAAATTCGTAACAACACCGTTTAAAGTTATGGATAACAAATCATGTTACTCTGTCAGGTGCACCTCCCATAAATGTCCGATCATTGTTATCTAAAACGCTTTTGCCCCTTAAGGGCAGGCTTCAATGGTAAGTTCTCATTAAGTCCAGGAAGCTTATCCGCTTGAAATTCCGCTATCCATTCCACCTCTATTTGTTCTGTCCGTTCTGTGATATTACCTCCACGATAACTCTCTTGCACTGCTCACAATACCATAAATCAAAACTGGCGTCCTGCATTTTCTCTTGCTTTTAAAGTTTTAACAGTTTCATATGCATATTAATTCCCCAGCAGAAACTAAATCAACTTCTGTATTGTTTACACAGTTTTGTCAATAAGAGAGATAGTTGAATAATGTGCGAGACTGATAGCCTCCAGGGTCGGAGAATATGCCCTTTCCCCAGGGATTGTGTGATATGATAGTGTGTGTGTGTGTGTGTGTGTGTGTGTGTGTGTGTGTGTGTGTGTGTGTGTGTGTGTGTGTGTGTGTGTGTGTGTGTGTGTGTGTGTGTGTGTAGAATATAAACTAAGGGGGGGGTGTGGAGGGCACAGCCCCCCACATCGGGGGAGAGGGGATGTAGCCCGCACATAGTTTGCGTATAGGTTGTCTTCTGAAAAGAGTTATTTATTTAAGTTGTAAGTATCCATCTCTATGGTTTAAAACATTTAAAATAGGTGGGGGGGCTTTGCCGCCCACTCCCTTCCTTACTTTATATTCTAACTCCAGGGTTGCACTACAGCGGGGAAAAAGCCATTTATAGCTTTTGACAAAATGAGTTTCAGTGAAATGAGTTTTTGGTGAAGTGAGCTTTGAGGCAAGTATGCTGGGGAAAGTGACTTTCAACCAAATGTGTTTTTGATGAAAAGTAGTAGACCCAGTGGATCATATCTTATGTACAGACTACTAGAAATCTGATTAGTCATTGTTCCCTACCTTTTAATAGACTTCATTTTCAAACAGGTTGGGAGGACAGATGACACTGCAAACAGACTCACAGAGGGCCATCAGCAATGTATGGGGGAAATTAATGCAAAACTGAAGGCACAAGGGATGAAATTGAGTACAGAAAAGATAGTTGTCATGGCAGCAAATAAGGAAATCAAACAAAGCTGAAAACTGAGATAGAAGGGAAAATAGAGGAACAGGTTAACGACATCAAGTGTCTGGGAGGGTGGATGAGGTGAAGGAAAGTCAGAATAAGGAGATCAAACCTGAAATGAGAGGGACTTCAGACATCTAGAACAGAATGTTAGGCATACAGAAGAACGTCAAAGAAAGTGAAAAGTAAGGTGTATAAAGCCATAGGTTCATAGGAGGTTACTAAGCTAACAGCCCTTGAGACCTTACAAAGCTAGCCATATTTATCCTGAGTTGCTGCAATTGTCGGTGGTTAGTTTAGTGAATTAAACAGAGGTAAGTGTCTATGGTAGTTTATGCCAACTTCCTTTATCGAATAGGAACACAGGTGCCACACCCGGAGTGAATTTGCGATCATGCATTCATTGATCTACATTGCATTTGTGGAAGGTCATGGAGAGGGTCTGTTTCACGTGAACTGGAAACTTGTTCCAGAGAAGTGGCAGTCTCTGGTTCATAGGTTCATACTAGGCTAACTGCCCTTGTGAGACATTTTAAGCCTAGCCAATTATCCCTTGTGAGACTCAAACCCTGCACCTTGTGTTTGTAAGGCAAACACCTTAACCATTAGGCCACCCTCCCAACCCCTCTGGAGATGTATCTATCTCTCCAGCATGACCTGTTTATGTCAGAGGCTAGGTTAAGATCCCTGTAGCAATTCACCCTCGTGAAGTTTGATTTACAAATGTGTAGCATTTCCATAAGGGACAGGAAAGAGACTGCCCTGTAAACCAGGCACAGGTCATCCCTTATCAACGTGTAGGAGACAGAATACTGTGACAGGGCTTTCAGTCTTTCCACATAAAACTTGCTTTGTGTACCCTGTAATTTCTTGGTGCCAAACCTTTATGGTCTCTCCAGTTCTTGCAGGTGTTTGGTGAGGTACAAGGAAAAAGGAGCATTGTACTTCATTATTGACCTGATGATGGCTGGGTAAAAGGGAATTATAACATCCTTAGATCAAGATGTTATGTCTTTACTTATAAGATGTGCCACATAGAAGGATTTGCTTACTATGGTGAATATGTAGTAATCAAAGCTCAGATTGCTATCAACCTGAGTACTCAGATCATGTAACACTGGGTCTACACTTAGCGAGGTGCTGTCTATAGTGTATTTTGCAGGGATGTCAACTTTCCCACAGGGGATAATAATGCTTTTTTTTTTTTCTGCATTTAGTTTTAACCTGTGGCTTTAGCACCAATCATTTGTCTCGTTAACCCTGTGTACAGTATATTAGCATCCTTGGGGACTCAGTGATTGCACCCAATTTGTAATCCGTCAGCAAACTTGGTCAGCCACAGGCCATCCAAGTTTGCCTAGCCTTCTGTGAAATAAATTTCAAACAGTAAAGGGCTCAGCACAGAATCCTGTGGTACACCACTGGTGACTGATCTTTTGCTAGAGGTGAAGTCACCCACTTTGACAGTATGTGTCCTGTCAGTGAGCCGGTTGGCAACTCATCTTTTAATGCAGGGGTTAATTCCCAGTGAGACCAGTACATCTGTATGGACACAGAAACGTGGGCAATGAAGATGGATTACTTCAAGAAGCTTGAGGTGAATGAGATGAAGTGTGTGAGATAGCTGGTAGGATGCACACTGTGGGGTGACAGATGAAGACATGAGGGCATCAGAGTAATCCCAATTACAGAAAAGGTCCGGGAGAATGGGTTACTGTGGTTCAGACATGTGCAGGACAGCAAAAGACAATCTGCTGAAAAAGATTTGGGAGAAACCGATACAAGGCAAGTAGAAACGAGGATTCTGGCCAGGAGATGGATGGATTGCATTAGAGCTTATCATTCAATTGTTTAGAACTTCATAGAATGTCAAGATTTTTGCCTTAGATTGTTGGTCTACTCTTTGCAAAATATCTGTTGTTTGAGTTTTGAACTTCAAATCTTCAGAATGTCCATGCCAATGTGAACCATGTTGTTGTACCTGCTTTATAAGTTTATAGGGACAATATTTAAAATGTTTCCCTAATTTTGGCCCTCTGGCAATCCATTATTTTGGTTTTATCGAGATTTCTTGAACAAAAGCAGTTTGAGAGGTATGCATAAGAAAAACTAGTTCATGATGAAAAAGATATATAATGAATTAGTTTATGTATTTGCTTAACAAATAAATAAATCAGTTTAACTTAAACAATATGAATGAAGTAGCTATCTTTAGGTGTGGTGAGGCAGCCAAGCATAAGCTTTGTAATGTTTAAGTAAATGTAGATGACTGATTAAGTGTGCTGGACCCTGCTATAATAAGTCAGTCTGTGATTAGCCTGCTAAGTCAGACTATGACCAGTTTCAGAGGACAATTGGACAGAAGCATAGAAACACAAGGACCACAAGGAAGGTCCATACAGCCACACTCTATGAGTGTAACCACTCAGACGTTTCTGGCACCGTAACATCTGCTGCAGGTGTTAGGAGGGACACTGCTATACTTGTATGCAACAATATGAGCAATACAGGCTAGTTGACTGGCATGTATGGCATATGTACGTATATGTATATGTATATGTATATGTATTTGTATATGTATTTACACGCACAATCCACACTGGCATGGATGACATACAGGCTATTAATGCTGTCAAACATCTATGTCTGTAGTATGTGTATCAGCCGGACAGGTATCACACAAGCATCTGGTGTAACAACTTGATTGGTGTTTTGCACCATCAGACAGTCATGTATATTCCACAAAAGAATACCTAGATATGGTCAAAACTTAAACAACTTACAGTCTGGTGGCTATGTATCTATCTCTCCAGCATGACCTGTTTATGTCAGAGGCTAGGTTAAGATCCCTGTAGCAATTCACCCTCGTGAAGTTTGATTTACAAATGTGTAGCATTTCCATAAGGGACAGGAAAGAGACTGCCCTGTAAACCAGGCACAGGTCATCCCTTATCAACGTGTAGGAGACAGAATACTGTGACAGGGCTTTCAGTCTTTCCACATAAAACTTGCTTTGTGTACCCTGTAATTTCTTGGTGCCAAACCTTTATGGTCTCTCCAGTTCTTGCAGGTGTTTGGTGAGGTACAAGGAAAAAGGAGCATTGTACTTCATTATTGACCTGATGATGGCTGGGTAAAAGGGAATTATAACATCCTTAGATCAAGATGTTATGTCTTTACTTATAAGATGTGCCACATAGAAGGATTTGCTTACTATGGTGAATATGTGGTAATCAAAGCTCAGATTGCTATCAACCTGAGTACTCAGATCATGTAACACTGGGTCTACACTTAGCGAGGTGCTGTCTATAGTGTATTTTGCAGGGATGTCAACTTTCCCACAGGGGATAATAATGCTTTTTTTTTTTTCTGCATTTAGTTTTAACCTGTGGCTTTAGCACCAATCATTTGTCTGCGTTAACCCTGTGTACAGTATATTAGCATCCTTGGGGGACTCAGTGATTGCACCCAATTTGTAATCGTCAGCAAACTTGGTCAGCCACAGGCCATCCAAGTTTGCCTAGCCTTCTGTGAAATAAATTTCAAACAGTAAAGGGCTCAGCACAGAATCCTGTGGTACACCACTGGTGACTGATCTTTTGCTAGAGGTGAAGTCACCCACTTTGACAGTATGTGTCCTGTCAGTGAGCCGGTTGGCAACTCATCTTTTAATGCAGGGGTTAATTCCCAGTGAGACCAGTACATCTGTATGGACACAGAAACGTGGGCAATGAAGATGGATTACTTCAAGAAGCTTGAGGTGAATGAGATGAAGTGTGTGAGATAGCTGGTAGGATGCACACTGTGGGGTGACAGATGAAGACATGAGGGCATCAGAGTAATCCCAATTACAGAAAAGGTCCGGGAGAATGGGTTACTGTGGTTCAGACATGTGCAGGACAGCAAAAGACAATCTGCTGAAAAAGATTTGGGAGAAACCGATACAAGGCAAGTAGAAACGAGGATTCTGGCCAGGAGATGGATGGATTGCATTAGAGCTTATCATTCAATTGTTTAGAACTTCATAGAATGTCAAGATTTTTGCCTTAGATTGTTGGTCTACTCCTTGCAAAATATCTGTTGTTTGAGTTTTGAACTTCAAATCTTCAGAATGTCCATGCCAATGTGAACCATGTTGTTGTACCTGCTTTATAAGTTTATAGGGACAATATTTAAAATGTTTCCCTAATTTTGGCCCTCTGGCAATCCATTATTTTGGTTTTATCGAGATTTCTTGAACAAAGCAGTTTGAGAGGTATGCATAAGAAAAAAACTAGTTCATGATGAAAAAGATATATAATGAATTAGTTTATGTATTTGCTTAACAAATAAATAAATCAGTTTAACTTAAACAATATGAATGAAGTAGCTATCTTTAGGTGTGGTGAGGCAGCCAAGCATAAGCTTTGTAATGTTTAAGTAAATGTAGATGACTGATTAAGTGTGCTGGACCCTGCTATAATAAGTCAGTCTGTGATTAGCCTGCTAAGTCAGACTATGACCAGTTTCAGAGGACAATTGGACAGAAGCATAGAAACACAAGGACCACAAGGAAGGTCCATACAGCCACACTCTATGAGTGTAACCACTCAGACGTTTCTGGCACCGTAACATCTGCTGCAGGTGTTAGGAGGGACACTGCTATACTTGTATGCAACAATATGAGCAATACAGGCTAGTTGACTGGCATGTATGGCATATGTACGTATATGTATATGTATATGTATATGTATTTGTATATGTATTTACACGCACAATCCACACTGGCATGGATGACATACAGGCTATTAATGCTGTCAAACATCTATGTCTGTAGTATGTGTATCAGCCGGACAGGTATCACACAAGCATCTGGTGTAACAACTTGATTGGTGTTTTGCACCATCAGACAGTCATGTATATTCCACAAAAAGAATACCTAGATATGGTCAAAACTTAAACAACTTACAGTCTGGTGGCTATGGGAAAATGTGTTCATTGTGTCAAGAGTCACTTTGGAGCACTTAATGTCTCTATCAGTTGCACACTGTGACAAAGGTGGTGCACTTCAGTTACACATCACTGGAAGTTGTGTGGGGAGGTACATGAAGAAAGGTGCACTGTACCCAGTTATTGGTGTGATGACGTCTGTGAACTGTGGAGGCATTGTGAAAGGTGCATTGTACCCAGTTATTGGTGTGATGACGTCTGTGAACTGGGGAGGCATTGTGAAAGGTGCACTGTACCCAGTTACTGGTGTGATGACGTCTGTGAACTGTGGAGGCATTGTGAAAGGTGCACTGTACCCAGTTACTGGTGTGATGACGTCTGTGAACTGTGGAGGCATTGTGAAAGGTGCACTGTACCCAGTTATTGGTGTGATGACGTCTGTGAACTGTGGAGGCATTGTGAAAGGTGCATTGTACCCAGTTATTGGTGTGATGACGTCTGTGAACTGGGGAGGCATTGTGAAAGGTGCACTGTACCCAGTTATTGGTGTGATGACATCTGTGAACTGTGGAGGCATTGTGAAAGGTGCACTGTACCCAGTTATTGGTGTGATGACGTCTGTGAACTGTGGAGGCATTGTGAAAGGTGCACTGTACCCAGTTATTGGTGTCATGACATCTGTGAACTGTGGAGGCATTGTGAAAGGTGCATTGTACCCAGTTATTGGTGTGATGACGTCTGTGAACTGTGGAGGCATTGTGAAAGGTGCACTGTACCCAGTTATTGGTGTGATGAAGTCTGTGAACTGTGGAGGCATTGTGAAAGGTGCACTGTACCCAGTTATTGGTGTGATGACGTCTGTGAACTGTGGAGGCATTGTGAAAGGTGCATTGTACCCAGTTACTGGTGTGATGACGTCTGTGAACTGTGGAGGCATTGTGAAAGGTGCACTGTACCCAGTTATTGGTGTGATGACGTCTGTGAACTGTGGAGGCATTGTGAAAGGTGCATTGTACCCAGTTACTGGTGTGATGATGTCTGTGAACTGTGGAGGCATTGTGAAAGGTGCACTGTACCCAGTTATTGGTGTCATGATGTCTGTGAACTGTGGAGGCATTGTGAAAGGTGCATTGTACCCAGTTATTGGTGTGATGATGTCTGTGAACTGTGGAGGCATTGTGAAAGGTGCATTGTACCCAGTTATTGGTGTGATGACGTCTGTGAACTGTGGAGGCATTGTGAAAGGTGCACTGTACCCAGTTATTGGTGTGATGACATCTGTGAACTGTGGAGGCATTGTGAAAGGTGCATTGTACCCAGTTATCGGTGTGATGACGTCTGTGAACTGTGTAGGCATTGTGAAAGGTGCACTGTACCCAGTTATTGGTGTGATGACATCTGTGAACTGTGGAGGCATTGTGAAAGGTGCACTGTACCCAGTTACTGGTGTCATGATGTCTGTGAACTGTGGAGGCATTGTGAAAGGTGCATTGTACCCAGTTATTGGTGTGATGATGTCTGTGAACTGTGGAGGCATTGTGAAAGGTGCACTGTACCCAGTTATTGGTGTGATGACATCTGTGAACTGTGGAGGCATTGTGAAAGGTGCATTGTACCCAGTTATCGGTGTGATGACGTCTGTGAACTGTGTAGGCATTGTGAAAGGTGCACTGTACCCAGTTATTGGTGTGATGACATCTGTGAACTGTGGAGGCATTGTGAAAGGTGCACTGTACCCAGTTATTGGTGTCATGATGTCTGTGAACTGTGGAGGCATTGTGAAAGGTGCATTGTACCCAGTTATCGGTGTGATGACGTCTGTGAACTGTGTAGGCATTGTGAAAGGTGCACTGTACCCAGTTATTGGTGTGATGACATCTGTGAACTGTGGAGGCATTGTGAAAGGTGCACTGTACCCAGTTATTGGTGTCATGATGTCTGTGAACTGTGGAGGCATTGTGGAAGGTGCATTGTACCCAGTTATCGGTGTGATGACGTCTGTGAACTGTGTAGGCATTGTGAAAGGTGCACTGTACCCAGTTATTGGTGTGATGACATCTGTGAACTGTGGAGGCATTGTGAAAGGTGCATTGTACCCAGTTATCGGTGTGATGACGTCTGTGAACTGTGTAGGCATTGTGAAAGGTGCACTGTACCCAGTTATCGGTGTGATGACGTCTGTGAACTGTGTAGGCATTGTGAAAGGTGCACTGTACCCAGTTATTGGTGTGATGACATCTGTGAACTGTGGAGGCATTGTGAAAGGTGCATTGTACCCAGTTATTGGTGTGATGACGTCTGTGAACTGTGGAGGCATTGTGAAAGGTGCACTGTACCCAGTTATTGGTGTCATGATGTCTGTGAACTGTGGAGGCATTGTGAAAGGTGCATTGTACCCAGTTATCGGTGTGATGACATCTGTGAACTGTGGAGGCATTGTGAAAGGTGCACTGTACCCAGTTATTGGTGTGATGACATCTGTGAACTGTGGAGGCATTGTGAAAGGTGCATTGTACCCAGTTATTGGTGTGATGACATCTGTGAATTGTGGAGGCATTGTGAAAGGTGCATTGTACCCAGTTATTGGTGTGATGACGTCTGTGAACTGTGGAGGCATTGTGAAAGGTGCACTGTACCCAGTTACTGGTGTGATGACATCTGTGAACTGTGGAGGCATTGTGAAAGGTGCATTGTACCCAGTTATTGGTGTGATGATGTCTGTGAACTGTGGAGGCATTGTGAAAGGTGCACTGTACCCAGTTATTGGTGTGATGACATCTGTGAACTGTGGAGGCATTGTGAAAGGTGCATTGTACCCAGTTATTGGTGTGATGACGTCTGTGAACTGTGTAGGCATTGTGAAAGGTGCACTGTACCCAGTTATTGGTGTGATGACGTCTGTGAACTGTGGAGGCATTGTGGCCTCTGATGTGGATGCCCTTCACATACTCCGTAGTTGTGCTACATGCAAGGAAGTAATCAGCACTGTGACCACATGTTGGTGGACATTCCAATTACCATCTACCCCAGGACACTGGTCACATACCTATTGGTCTGATTATAGGGTGTGATGTCCTCATTATACTTGGGTTGTGTGTTTGGGTACCTGACTTAACAAATCCTTCCTTTTTTTTTGTCGTTGCAAGTGTTCTCATGGCTGTAGCAGCAATATATGGTATATGTTGATACTATATCACAGTTGGAGTCAATGGTTGCCCACAATCTGTAGGCCTTCAGGGAACTGTTTGGACCCAGGATGTGTATGTCATCTGTGATATCCATCAGCTAAATAATGGACATGGACCTGATTACTGGACCTGAGATATAGGTCAATTTACACATTTCACCATAGTGAGATGCTACATATGTGATACACTTGTCTATCCAGTTTGGTGATACAGCTGTTTATGGCCACATATGACAGTATTGATTGAATACCTCAGTGTGGTTTTGTGTCAAATGCCTTGACCTGGTCAAGTTCCACATGATGATACTGTTGTCATCATGCATGCCCTCGATGACCTCTCTGAGGACATCTGTCAGAAGGAACAGACATGATTTAGCATAATGACTCACACAGGTCTGTTGCACACAGCTGGGATATTTCTAGTGTCCATTTAGAAGAGGTCCATAATGACATGTTGGTCTACCTCACAACTGGGGACACTCAGGATGCCTCTACACATGCATGCATCAGGTGTTGTCCCCCAGCTCAGATGAGTGCATGTTGACATACACCCTTTTACAGAAACATAGCCCATGTAGAGTGTGTGTTGAAGTACAGATACAACTGTATCAGGAAGGTATATGTTTTGATTCACATCATAGGTGATCTTTGATGTTGTCACAGCCCAGAGATTCTGTCTGATAGGCCTGGATGAAGCTAAGACAGTGCATGCTGCCTATTGAGATTTGGCCTAGGTGTTTGTCACAATACCCCATGCAGGCATCATTGAGAAACCCTCCCAGCTGGGGATTATTCCCTGCATCACTAGATGGGCAGCCAGTTGGCTCACCAACAGAACATATAGTGTGAAAGTTGGTGAATCAAGCTATATCAGTAGAGCTGTCAACATTGGCAAGCCCCAGAGATCTGTGTTTGGCCCTTCCATGTTTGGACTCTATTTTTCAACAGTTCAGGCAAAAGTATATGGCCTTTGGCTTAACAAGTTTGCTGATTCTTGCATATTAGGTACAATTATTGAGTCCACCTGTGAAGAAATTGGACATGTGTGCTAGCATTTTTAATAGATTCATAGGTTAGTAATAAGCTAACTGCCCTTGCAAGCCATTTTAAGCCTAGTCAATTATCCCTTGTGAGACTCAAACCCTGCACCTTGTGTTTGTAAGGCAAACACCTTAACCATTAGGTCACCCTCCAACCCCATGTCCAGCTAAAGCTTTTGTACATAATTTCAGATTGTCCTGTGCATTATATACCAGTATGACTAGCTATGATATTCAAATACGTTCTTACATGTTGATTTATAATCTGTTTGTACAGAATGTTTTAAAGATGTGAACAGTGTTCCTTTACATTTCTTTTTTTTTTTTTGCTTAAATGTTTTTATCAATCTTGGAAAATGAATGTAATTTCATAACTTTGCAATATAAACATAATTTACACAGGTTAACAACTCTATGCAATCGACAACTATAAAATCTAAAACTATTTAAAAGGTGTCTATGTTTAAAAGATGTTATACATTTATATTTAACACCTCATTCCATCAGGTATTATATTTATCCCTTCCCATTATTCTGTTCACTTTCTTCCATGAGTTGTAATAAAATGTGTTTTTTCTGTTCTCATTCTAATGGTTCTCATTTCCAGTCATGATACATTCAATGCGATGTTTCTGTATTCTTTAAATGTGAGTCAAGTCTTACTTTTCCAATTTGTAGTAATGGTTTTGTGTGCTATAGTCAGTAGTGTCCATAACAGTGAAAATATTGTTGTAGCAACACATTGGGATATGGGTGCATTAAACAAGATAAAAGATTTAGACAAATGGAAATTATAATTAAAAACTATTTGCAAAAAAATTTAACTTTATCTCAAAATGGTTTGAGTAAATTACAATTTACTTGCTAACTTGGTGAAGTTCAATACGAGTAGGGAACAAAAAATTGCTTTGAGTGCTCCCCGGAAGTTACCTGTGAGAGTGATTAAACCTGATAAAGGGGGGGGATTGGTTATTTTTGACAATTTGTTGTACAATGAAAAAATGTTATTGGTGTTGGATTCCCCAGCATATAGCCCTTCCTCCTTGAATGAGATGACTGTTACTTATAAGAGGATTAAGGGTTACATCAGGGACATGTTTTTGGCTGGTAAAATCGATATAGATACGTATAACTTTATTGATATATCTTTTCCAAAAACCCCTGTTATGTTTGGGATCCCGAAGATCCATAAGGACTTACAGAATCCTCCGATGAGAGCTCTCGTGGATGGGAGATCTTCCATGACCCACCCCTGTGGCTAGGCTTATTGACAAGATTTTGGCAAAATATATTAAGGCCATCCCGGAGGTGTGTAAAGACTCCTGGTCTTTCTTGAAGAATATTAACAACATAGAATTTGATATACTCAACAACTTTCTTACTATAGATGTTGTTGATCTATATACTTCCATACCTCATTTAGAAGCCATTGAATGGATAGAACTGTTACTAAGAGAAGCTGATGCTACACAGAATGACATTGATGTAGTAACAGAATTGTTGGATATTGTTTTAAGTTCTAATTTTTTCATTTTCGACAATAAATTTTACCTTCAAAAACAAGGGGTGGCCATGGGATCACCATGTGGGGCCAGTGTTGCCAATTGCTTTATGGCTTATTGGGAGAAGCATTTCATTCTTGATAACCCTAAATTTAAACACCATTTCAAAATGTATACACGATTCCTAGACAATATTTTCATCTTATTTCATGGTGATGCCCTTGAAGCTGAAGCCGTAGTAAATTACATGAATGAAACTACAACTTTTTTAAAGTTTACTTATAAATTTTCTGTAAAAGAGATTGCTTATTTGGATGTAAAACTTGTTAAGGATCTAGAAGGTGGGATGTTGCTATCTTCCGTTTTTAGGAAATCCACCTTCTGTAATTCCTTACTTCACTTTGCTAGTTTCCATCCATACAAGCAGAAACGAGCAATAGTGAAAGGACAACTAGTCAGGGCAGTTCGTATGTGTAATACATACAGTCTGTTCCAACAAGAATGTAACTTCTTAAAGGGACTTTTTACGAATAGGGGTTATCCTCCCACTTTGATTGATACTATCATTGAGGAGATTGAATTTAAAAGATCTACTGGTTTCTTTAAGCCATTTCTCGATCAGACTATGACCCCACTTGCCGTCACCACTACGAGCTCACCTGTTTCAATGGTGACCTTTGTCTTCACAGGTATTAGCCCTCCTCTTCCCAGGCTAGTAAAATTCCCAACTAGCTTTATCACTACATTTAATATTGAATCTAAATACATCTGGACTATCATCTGTAAAAATTGGCACTTTATTAGTAGTGATTCTTACCTTCTAGAGAAACTTGGACCCCGGCCAAATGTTGTTTATAGAAGGGGTAACAACTTGAAAGAATTTTTACAAGGTAATAAAGGGGTAACAACATTTTCTAGGCTGAAGGGCTCATTTACATGTGGCTCTTGTAACTGGTGTCGAATCATAAAGATGGGTGAAACTTTTAATATTGGTAATATAAGGTATTCCATTCAACACAGAATTAATTGTACCACTAGATCTGTTGTCTATGTGGCTTTTTGCAATTGTTGTAGGGCATTCTATGTTGGTAAGACCGATCGAAAATTTCGGGAGTGGATTTAACAGCATATATATGCCATCAGGAATGGGAAAATAGAGAATGCTCTTGCCAAACATATTGCACATAATCCCGGCCACAATTTCCAGTTCATGGGGATTAATCATATTCCTCCTAATTTGAGAGGTGGACCTTCATCCCTTGTGCTGGAAATACGTGAACTTGATGCTTTTAATGTCCCTGGCCTCAACGAGAACTGTAACATTGCAGCAGTGTTGAAATTTAAGAGTTATAAGAGATAAGGAGACACTCTTATTAGTACCAATGTTTCTTTAACATATTTGTTGATTTAAGTAGGATTTTTAGGTTTAATTTTATTATTCATTTACTATTTGAATGATATGTGGTTAATGTCTATCAATTAAGCCTATTTATAGGTGTATATGCATTTACATATATTCATATACACATATATATATATTTTTAAATGTTTTTTAGAATCTTTATTGATGGTTTTAAGTTCATAGCACATATCTTTATTAAATATTGTTTAATATGTCTTATTTTACATTGCATATATGGTTGACTGTTTGACTTAATTTCAAAATAGCGCCAATTCAGGAAATTATGTCATTTGACACACTTCCTTTTGGATATTTAAAATATTTGTGGCGCAAAAACTCTTTACTCTTCTGAAGAAGTTACTGTTTTTACAGCAACGAAAACGCTTTGGATATTGTTAATAAATTGCGTTCAAGTTATTCTGTGCTCATTCTTCTGACTTTAAGGCTCCTGTACCTGGTTTCGTATTTTCGCCAGTTTTCGTTATTATTTTTTGTGATAAATTACAATTATAAAACATATGCCTCCAGGCTGGTGTAATGGTTAAGGAGTTTATCTTAGAAACACAAAAAGGTGCAGGGTTTGATTCTCACAGGCGGTAATTGGCTAGGCTTAAAATGGCCACTAAGGACAGTTAGCCTAGTACTAATCTATGAATCCAATGTGCTCTCAAGTTTCTTTTACATCTCCAACATCCTATATTTTGTTTAAACAATATTTCCATTTTATGTGGTGTTATAAAGGACCTATGAATGAATTTCCATGTGAACAGTTTCCATTGCAATGAAAGAGATGTTTGCTTTGTGGACAGAAGTATTAATTTCTTGTCATTGTCATTTAGCATTTGATTATTTATTCTTATATAGTATTCCCACAAATTCTGTGTATGATATAATTTCATTTTTTAATTATTTTATAGATGTTTGATAACTAACCTTTTCCGTGAATAGCTTGTGTTGTTGAAAAGACCAAGTGGTCTATAAATGTAGGTATATTTTGTCTCATTGTCAGATGCAGTGTCTATGTTCTGTTTAAAATGTACTGTCTTATATCGTGTATCCTTTGCATAGATAATTACTAAATCAGATTTGTTTCTTATTTGTGCCATTGTTAAAACTTTTCCAGTGTCTAGTAAATGATGCTAATAAGTCAGTTCATGTTTTCTAAGAGTCTTGATTATAACTATATCAAAAGTTTTTATGTTAGTTTGCATGCATGCAATAGGATATAGCAAGAATGACCAACCTTTTATGTTGGGATTCATATCCTTTTAATGTGTTTTTATAAGCTTAGAATGTATGTGCTTCTGTTTGTTTTCTGTAAAATGTTCTCTCATCATTCAAAGAAGATTATTTGAAACTAACTCAGTATTTGTGATGGTAATTTAAGACCTGATTTTAGCCATCTGCTTTTCCATCTGGCAAAATAAGCATTATTTACCCATAATGATATTGCTTTTATACCAGATGATAGTGCGTATATATTTCTATATATGGAAGACTGATTTCTCCTGATTCCCAGTCATTTAAGTGATGATTCAGAGCTATTCTGAGTTTATTGGGATACCATAAGAAGTTTAGCATTAGTTTATTAAATTGTTTTATGTATGATTTAGGAGGAGGTATAGAAAAAGCTTGTATGAAGTAGAATATGTTTAGAAAAATAATCATCTTAATTATATAATGCCTGTCCTCCTTTGTAAAAAAAAGTCTTTATTCCATTTTTGAATGAGTGTTTTAATGTTATTTAGAGTATTGAGTAGTTTAAATTTAGCATTAGTTTATTTAATTATTTTATGTAAAATTTAGGAGGAGGTATATAAAAAGCTTTATGAAGTATAATATTTTTGAAAAAAATAATCATTTTAATTATATTATGCCTGTTCAACATTGTAAAAAAGCATTTATTCCATTTTGAATGAGTGTTTAATGTTATTTAGAGTATTAGAGTAGTTTATTGTTATTGTATCTAATTCATCTGTTAGTGTAAACCCTAAATATTTTATCTTATTGTCAGCAGCTATATATTAAAACAAAGAGTAAAAAGGTCTCACAGATAACCAACTGGTTAAAAAACACAAAAAGAAAAATCTAGCAAAGCTAGACTTCTAACTGTGTGATACCTTAAACCTCTTGCATCAGAGACCTCATGGGATATATGCAAATCACCCTTTAAGGATTTTTCTTTTTGTGTTTTTTAACTAGCAGCTATATATTAAAAGAAAACCTTGTCTATGTCTTTCTTATTAGAATTTATAAGTAATATCCGGGTCTTATTGTTATTACATTTAAGGCCCAAAAGTTTCTAAAAGTGTTTGATTAAATTTAATAGAGTTTTTAGAGAGGTGTTATCATCTTTTACGGTTAACGGAATATCATCTTCAAACAATTCAACCTTCATTTCCAGACTGCGGTAAATTTGCATACCCTTAGTATCATCCATTCAAATATAATTTGCAAAAGGTTAGATTACTATGGCAGATAATAATGAAGGTGGGGGCGCCCCTGTTTTGCACCTTTAGTAATTTCTAAAGATTTAGAAAAGCATAATCCAATCTTTATATATGCTAAGGATTTTTCATAAAGTGATTTAATTAATAGGGTGAATTTTTGAGAAAATCCATATTTTTCTAGAAGTGACATAGATAATCCCAGTGGACAGAATCAAATGCGCTATTTATGTCTAAATTGACTATAGTCATATTATTTTTGCATGATTAATGTAATCAATTAAATATATAATTATTTGAATGTCATATGCATTTCTGTCTTTTATAAAGCCAGTCTGATCTCCATCTATTAATAATGGAAGTAGTTGTTTGATCCTAGCCACATGTATATTCATAAACATTTTATTATCAGCATTTAGCAAATATATAGGTCTGTAAGATAAACACTCCTTTGCATTTTTATCTGGTTTCAAAATAGGTGTTATTATTGTATAGTTTCAAGAAAGAGAGATATTTTTGATTTCCTTTAATAAAGCAAACACTTTTAATACTAATGTCAGAGATTCTTTGGTTAATAATTTGAACATTTCTGGGATCATATTATCTATGCCTGGTGCTTTGTTTGGCTTTAAATGTTTAATTTGGGATTTAAGTTCAGTCATGGTTATTTGTCTATTAATTTTATATGATCATCTGTTAGTTTGGTCTTGATATGTTTTCTAAAGTAAGACTTTAACATGTTTCGAGGTTCTACTATTTCCTTTGGGGTATTAACATTATGAAAGTATAACTTACATGCTTCTAATATCCCTTCGATGTCTCATACATTCTTTCTGGTATCTGGAATTTATTTTTACTATATTTGATTAACTTGTATGATCTCTTTAGTTCTATTTGCTATTGATTTCTGATTTCTGCGGTTTATCAAATAAGAACATAGCTTGTGCTTCTCTAAATTTGTCATTGTCTTATAATGTAGGGTCTCTAAATATTTTGTATTTATGCCATCTAATTCACTTATTAAATTTGTCTTTCCCTTCTGAATGTCTCCTTACTTTGAATTCCAGTAAGTCTTTCTTCCATTGCCTTTTCTTGTTTTTAAACCATGTTAATGTTTTACCATATAAATATGACTTAATTCCTTTCTAAAGTAAGACTTTAACATGTTTCGAGGTTCTACTATTTCCTTTGGGGTATTAACATTATGAAAGTATAACTTAAATGCTTCTAATATCCCTTCTATGTCTCATACATTCTTTCTGGTATCTGGAATTTATTTTTACTATATTTGCCTCTTTACTCATCCCTCATCAGGCCCATAATTGAGTACAATGCCCCCTTTGGGATGTACCTTACCAGACACCTGCAGCAACTGGAAAGACCCCAAAAGTACCTCACCAAGAGGATCAAAGGGCTCAAACAGATGCCATATGCTGCCCGGTTAAAGAAACTCCAGCTCTACTCAGTGGCATACCGCCTGTTCAGAGGCAATCTGTGCCTGATGTATAAAGCCATGTCCAACCCGGAATTAATGGACATGCCGCACCTCAGAAAATCCAAATCCCATCGAGCTACACGCTCGAGAGACTTGAACCTCAGCACCAAAATAAATAAGACATGCTGGAGGGACAGATTCATAACCCAGAGGTTCCCTTCACTCTGGAATAAAATCCCAGTCCAGGTTAGGCAGAGTCCCTCATTGACTCTCTTCAAGAGGAATCTAGATGAGTGGATGGGAGATCGTAGGTTTACCCCGGGTATCACTTCTGTGTCACTGTTAGACAGAGGCACAGTATACTAACCTCAAAAAAGGGCATAGCAAAATTAATTTAAAATGGGTGGCGAAAGCCAAACACATTCTGGCTAGGCTTATAAATGCCCTAGGGCAGATAGCCTAGTATGAACCTATGAACCTATGAAGAGTCCAAAATATATATCTCTGACACATCACCAGTAAGATTTATGTCTAAAGATGTTTGTATCTCTTTATCATAAAACTGCTTCAAATCATTTAAGTTTGTTATGTATGAAGGAATTCTAGTTACAGTCATTCTTTGTTTTGTATTTAAATCTAAATCAAAAGTAATTGCATTATGGTCTGGCAATTAGCATGTGACTACTTTGACTTTATCCAACTTTGTAGTTAGATCTCTTGGTATGTACACTGTCCCCTGGATTTTCTATGCCTTGCACAGTGTGCAGGATCAGTGCAGGAGCTCTAGCAGGCAATATGTCTGCCATGCGATCCAGGAACAGCCTGCAGAGGCGTGCACGAGTGCTCCTGCATTAGGCCTGCACTGGCTAAGCCCCTGTATGCAAATCACCCCATTTGCAGGAGAAATCCATGCAAATGAGGTGAATTTGTGATCCAGGAAGCTTGCAACCAGCCGTGCAGGACTAGTGCAATCTGTAGAAATGTACTCGGTTAGTAACCAAGTACATTTCTGCAAAATCCAAAATGGATCTATGACAGCTCCAAATAAAGGCTGCAAATCAGTTAGTAAACATGCCAATGGCCAAGTATAAGGCCATTGGCATTGCAAATAGCCAAAAAAATAAAAAATCAACTTCTATTTTTTTTTAGCTGATCTCGGCTGTTTAGGAGTAGGGCAGCAGCGCACAAATGGGATCGGGGGGAAAATAACAAAATAAATCTAAATTAAGCATTCTAACTAAAATCACTATTCTGCCATGCAAGTCAATGGCAGGCAGAAGACAACATGGCCAGTGAGTAGTGGTTGCTAAAGGGGAAGGCTCAGTGTGAGACATGTAACTATGCATTAGCAAGCAATTCTGTGCAAATGAGGGGAATGATAGTGAATCCCAGTTTTCCCCAGCATGTGAGTCGGGTCCCAACAGTGTAAGAGTAGGAATAGCTTGGTGCAAGCCTAGGAGTTAGCTGACATCATGGGGGGTGTCAGGCATACTGTAAGCAGATTGGAGCCCTGTGGCTTGGGTTTGATCCTAGCTTAGCACAGCTAAGCTAGGGGGTGTGTCAGAATATGCCTAGCACTCTTTACATTGCCTAAGTGGGTTTTACAGGAAGAAGAAAAAAGTTAAACCAGGAAATAGCAGCACTGTGCACATTTGAGCATTCTGTTTGTGCTGCTCGCCCCCGAGCTTAAACAGGAAGGCAATGGGAAGGGAAAACAGCAGTAGGAAGGTAATCAAGGAGAACCAACATAGCTGGCAGGTGAAATGTATCAGAATCAGCCAATTACACAGGCATCAGCCCAGCCCAGCCCAGAACACTACTATAAACTATACAAACACCTTCCCCAATGTTTTTTCCCACAGTCTACACCACCGGTGTATACAAGCGGGGAACTTTTAACAAACAAACCTGCAAAATGAGAGGGGCTGCAGCAGGCAACGTAGAACAATATGTGTAAGAGGCTGAGTGTGGTGAGGATGTGAATGGTGCCAATCAACCCACAGTGAGGAGATGGAGAAGAGTGTACAGACCCACGGTAACCTACCAGGGGCTACATGAGGTGTAGATAGTGGAGCACTATATGGTGGACAGGGATGTCCTACAGCAAATTGTTGAGCTGTGCCGGCCATGCCTGCCACACCAAACTGACCGAGGGGAACCCATCCCAGTGGATACCAAAGTACGTGTAGGCCTAGGAATACTAGCCACAAGTACCTCCCAAAGCTTAACTGGGGATATCATGGGGATCTCACATGCATTAGCATCCAGAGTATTCCACCAGTTCCTGGATGCCATGTCAGCACATGCCAGTGAGCACGTATATTTCCTCAACACCCGTGAGGTGTTGGCCAGCAATATGCGTCTCTTCCACCAAATAGCAGAATACCATGAGGTAGTGGGTGCTATAGACTGCAGGCACATATGCATCAAAGCACCACCCGGTGATCAGGTTAGGGCCTACATCAACCACAGGGGCATCCCCTCCATCAACAGCCAGGTCGTCTGTGATGCCCAAGGCATTACAATGAATGTGTGTGCTGGCTGCCCTGAAAGATATCATGATTCCCACATTTGGCAGCTGACGCAGCTGTACCAGAGATTTGCTAATGGGGACATCCCCTACCGTCACTTAGTGGGGGATGCTGGTTAGACACTGGAGCCGTAGCTGATGACACCCATCAGAAATGCACGCACACACCTGAACAAGAATGCCATAATGAGGCACACGCCAGACCAGACTTATGACAGAGCATGTGTTTGGGAAGCTCAACTCATGGTTCTGGTGTCCGGACACATCCGGTGGAGCCTTGCAATACTCACCAGCTACATGTTCCCAAATTGTTATAGTATGTGCCATGCTACACAATATGATCCTGTGGAAACAGCTGCAGCAGGAACAGCATGGGGCAAGGCCACTCAGCCCCCTACCAATGCCAAGGCCTGCACAGGCACAGAGTGACTTGGAGGAAGAACAACCTGAGCCTGCCCCAGTAGGCAGATGGTGGTGTGCCCAATATTTTGAGGCCACGGCAAAGAGACAATGCATTGCACATACACTGACACAGTAGGGACCCAGAGAATGACACCTCTCTCTGACTCGCACATGCAGTAAAGGGATGCCAAAATGACACTACCTGTGCTTAACCATGTAGAGGGAATGTACTATGTGCATCTGACATAGGCAGCTTTCCAGCACCTCAGCAATCCTGGCAGACCCATAAGGTAAGTCAACCAACCTACCAATTGCCAAAAGGAGTAGACTGTGTTGCTACCTGTATCTATGGAATGGATGTGAGCATGCAAGGGAATTGGGTGGCTGAATGTTATAGCAACAAAAAGTAGACACCCATAGTGGCACCATGACATCTGTAACACATACTGGAGGCACCATAGTAGCCAGTACTACACATGATGACAAAACCCACTGCAGGAAATGTGTTGGGTGATATGGGTGTCCATATGACTCACACATGCCAGTCAGTGAGGTTCACATACCCAACAACAGTCTCAGCCAGCAGGAGAGGTGTAGACAAACCCAAACAGAGCTAGTGCTATGGCCTCTGAATGATGCCTATGGGTAACCCCCCCCCAGGCCTACACAGACAGACTACAGCAGGTCAGGCAGTGGGACATTAGTTCTCAAGGGTTGGAAGTCTGACACTAAAATGTAGGGCAACCAAAGCTAATATCTGTAGTACACTGGTATGCCTCTAGTCAGCATGATAGGTTAGAATACAGAATGAAATGGAGTACCTGACATACCAGCACAGTCATAGCAAATGTGTACAAGTGTCAGGTGTGCACCCCCATCCTACGTAGTAATGTAATAACAGTCAGGTGTGCCCCCCAATTCTGTGTAGAAATAGACAGGTGTGCCCCCACATCCTACGTAGTAATGTAATAACAGTCAGGTGTGCCACCCCCAAACCTGTGTAGAAATGTAGAAATAGACTGGTGTTCCCCCCATCCCATTTGGTAGCGTAATAACAGTCAAGTGTGCCCCCCAATCCTGTGTAGAAATGTAGAAATAGACACGTGTGCCCCCATCCTACATAGTACTGTAATAACAGTTAGGTGTGCCCCCCTAATCCTGTGCAGAAATGTAGAAATAGACAAGTGTGCCCCCCATCCTACATAGTACTGTAATAACAGTCAGATGTGCCCCCCAATCCTGTGCAGAAATGTAGAAATAGTCAGGTGTGCCCCCCATCCTATGTAGTAATGTAATAACAGTAAGATGTGCCCCCAATCTTGTGTAGAAATGTAGAAATAGTCAGGTGTGCCCCCCATCCTATGTAGTAATGTAGTAACAGTCAGGTGTGCCCCCCAATCCTGTGTAGAAATGTAGAATTAGTCAGGTGTGCCCCCCCATCCTACGTAGAAATATAGTAACAGTCAGGTGTGCCCCCCCAATCCTGTGTAGAAATGTAGAAATAGTCAGGTGTGCCCCCCATCCTATGCAGAAATGTAGTAACAGTCAATGCCAAATGATCGACGGATACCCTGCAGAAACAGCATGCTACCTGTAGGTATACAACACAAAGGTCAGCACTGCAGTACAAACTACCTGGACTCGATCCACACATCCAGTACAGACGGGAATACTGGGCATGCTCACACGCTTAGAGAAATGAAGGCAATGTCAGTCAACAACATACTGAAAGGTCATACTGGGCATGCTCACACACTTAAACACATGAAGGCCATGTCTGCAAACACCAGTGGACCAGACATATCAGTAAGTCGCAGATGATAGTGCAGACACTCCTCAGTATGCAACACTCATGCTTTGCACACACAGTGGATAGGAATACAGACATATATGTAAGGACAGCACACTATAATAACCCAAAGGTGGACATACATAGATGTGTGGAAGAAGGTGACTCTGAGAAGGAGGCATCCAGGCCTGTCCCACCCAGCACACAACCAAAGGGCCACAACCACTTGAGGTTTGGATGTTACTCACTGCAGATACTAGCCACTGGTATCTGCTAGCATTACAGACTACGTGGTGCACGTGCTAGCTGTGCAACATGACTGTACAAGGATGTAGTCATCTAGCAGCACTGAACTACTAGTGCATCTCCAAAGCTACTGTAGCTGTTGGTGACTTCTAGTAGTAGTTTGCTTGATGATCTAAGAGTGATGTTGTACTAGTGTTTTGATGGCAGGATACTTATTGGTTAGGTAATAGATAGAATGACAGAGGCAGAGCTGATTGTAGGTTAGGAGGTTGGGTAGTTCAAGCCAGTGGAGCTGTCTCAAAGCAGTACAGTGATGAGTTCTATATGAGCAATTTGCAGTAAAGCGGGCAATTCTGTTATAGCAAGCTTCCATTTTGCTTAGTTCAGTTTTGTTGAGATTAGTCAGAATGGGAGATGCATAGAGTAGGGTGGATAGAAGCTGGGAGTGAGCATTGGCTGATCTTGTGTTGGTAAGAAACGGTTAGATACGGTAGAGTGACCCCAGTTTGGCACGTACTTTTTTCATAGTTAAGTTGAGATGAGCTCACTAGGACAAAAGTAATGGGCGGCAAAAAGTAAGTGTTACTTTACAAATCTGAACACTTTAACACATTCCTGAGGTCTAATGGCTTACCAGCAACCAGAATTCAATTGCTGAAGAGCAGTTGTGTCCTGGTGGGAGACTAGTAATTTAAAGATGGCTCCATGCACAGCAGGATTCTAATATAGATTTAGTATTGGGGGAGGAGGATAGCACAAGGGGTGTAAAGCAGGTGGAAGTCAAAGAAACCAGCAAAACCAGAGAGGCAAGCAGTGGAAATCTATCAGTGAGGGCCTCAGAGGGGGTAAGTAATAATTTACACTCTACCTGTAAAGTGAAGGAGAGAAGAGACACTAATGTTTATTAAGGTTGGGAGTGTGTCTTCACATTGACTTGCTTATTGGTAGCCAGCCTGTGCCCAGATTAGAGTAGGGAGATACATTAGCAATGAAGGGGAATGTATAGAGATGCAAATAAACAGGTGGGCCTCAAGTAATACAAACTAAGGCAGACAGCACTGAGAGGGCTGCATGAGGGTTCATTTAATCACAGTGAATAGGAAGGTTCTGAATTAAGTGTATACTGTCTATTGGACTGTTAGGATTACTGCACTAGCTGGGGGGGGGGGGGGGACCAGGCTACAACAGTCAGTCTTATTAGCAAGCTGAGAACTATTAAGTAACACTGCTAATGTTAAAGCTTCACTATCATAACACATACAAGTAGAATGTTTGGGTGGACTGACCCTGCTCTTCAGGCTCACACATAGATTAGAATACTAGTTTAAAAACCTTTTTGAGCCACAATACATGACAGATTTGTGTTTAAAATTCCACTGTATCTAGACCCGTGGCAATGGTGCTGCGATAGCGTTGTCCCCTCACAGTAAGACACTGTCTGGTTCGATTCTTAGCTAGAGTGTCTTCTGCGTGAAGACATGCGTGAATGGGCGTACCTTTGTTGACGGTTGTGCGTCAGGGCTGGTAACTCGGCATGTAAAAATCAACTACCAATCAATAGCGGTCCGTAGTTCTGCTATGGCGACCCTTAACCGGGAAAAGCTGAAAGACACAACATATATATATATATATATATATATATATATATATATATGGGTCTACTTCATTTCACTGAAAGCTCATTTCACTGAAACTCAGTTGCTTGTGCACAATTCACTGAAAGCTCACTACACTGAAAACTCATCTGATTGAAACTCATTTAATTGAAAGCCTTTTCCCCACTGTAGTGTGATCCTGGAGTTAGTATATAAAGTAAGAGGGGGATGGGGGGCACAGTCCCCCACATTGGGGGGTTTGGGGGTGTAGAGTCCCACCTATTTTAAATGTTTTAAGCAATAGACATGAATACTTACAACTCCAATGAATAACTCTTTCCAGAAGACAATATATAACCAAACTATGTGGGGGGCTACACCCACCAATGTGGGAGGATGTGCCCCCCACACCCCTCCTTACTTTATATACTAACTCCAGGATCGCACTGCAGTGGGGAAAAGGCCATATATAACTTTCAACAACATGAGTTTCAGTCAAATGAGTTTTCAGTGAAGTGAGCTTGAGTTTCAGTCAAATGAGCTTTCAGTGAAATGAAGTGTGTGTGTGTGTGTATATATATATATATATATATATATATATATATATATATATATATATATATATATATATATATATATAGAGGTAGTTACTAGGCTATCTGCCCGAGGGCATTTATAAGCCTAGCCAAAGTGTGTTGGCTTTCGCCACCCCATTGATTAATTAACTGATCCTCTGTCAAGCAGAGCCAATGAAGTGATCCCAGGGGTGTATTTTCTGTTACCCATCCACTCTTCAAGGTTTCTCTTGAAGAGTGTTAGTGAGAGGCTCTGCCTGATGTAATATGGAATTTTGTTCCAAAGCATAGGGAGTCTCTGTGACAGGAATCTATATCTCCAGTATGTTCTATTTATTGTTGTGGCGAGGTTTAGCTCACTAGAGTGCGTGGCTCACAGTGACTTGGATTTCTTTAGGTGGAGCATGTCCATCAATTCTGAGTTGGACATGGCTTTGTAAGTCAGGCAGAGAACACCTCTGTGTAAGCGATATGCCTCTGAGTACAGCCGGAGTTTTTTCAGTCAGGCTGCATAGGACATATGTTTGAGGCCAGTAATCCTCCTGGTGAGGTACTTTTGTGGTCTTTCCAGCTGTTGGAAGTATCTTGTGAGGTACATCCCAAATGGGGCATTGTACCCTATGATGGGTCTAATGAGTGATGAGTAGAGGGGCACTATAACCTCTTTATTTCTAGATGCGAACCCTTTAGTAATTAGATGGGCCACATAGAAGGATTTCCTAACTACTTTGGCAATATGATTGCCAGAGGAGAGATTACTATCTACCTGGGTCCCCAGATCTCTTATTACCTCTTCTGTATTAAGGGGCTGCCACCTATGTGGTAATTTGTGGGTGTTTTGTTTTTCCCAAATGGGATGACTATGCATTTTTTGGCATTTAGCTTGAGGCCATGATGTTAAAACCAGGTGTCCGTCTCAGTAAGGCCCTTTTGGAGGATGTCCGCGTCAGTCAGAGAGTCAATTATGGCTCCCAGTTTGCAGTCATTGGCGAACTTGGTTAGCCATAGTCCTCCTGTGTTTGCCTGTACTTCTGAGAAGTATATGCCAAACAGTAGGGGTCCCAGGACCGAGTCTTGCAGGACACCACTTGTGACTGGTTTAGAGTTGGACAGGGTGCCTAGAGAGGAGTTGTGGTATTGTATGAGGAAGTCAGGAGTGTCAGAGAAGTATGTAAGACTGGTACAGGATATGTACGAGGGTAGTGTGACAGCAGTGAGGTCTGCGGTGGGAGTGACGGATGCATTTAAGGTGGAAGTGGGATTACATCAAGGATCAGCTCTGAGCCCTTTCTTATTTGCAACGGTGATGGACAGGTTGACAGATGAGATCAGACACGAGTTCCCGTGGACTATGATGTTTGCAGATGACATTGAGATCTGTAGGGAGAGTAGGGAACAGGTGGAGGAGACCCTGGAGAGGTGGAGATATGCTGTAGAGAGAAGAGGAGTGAAGATCAGCAGGACTAAGATAGAATATGTGTGTGTGAATGAGAGGGAGGATAGCGGAATGGTGAGGATGCAGGGAGTAGAGGTGGCAAAGGTGGATGAGTTTAAATACTTGGGATCAACAGTTTAGAGTAACGGTGAGTGTGGAATAGAGGTGAAGAAAAGAGTACAGGCAGGATGGAATGGGTGGAGAAGAGGGTCAGGAGTGATTTATGACAGACGAGTACCAGTAAGAGTGAAAGGAAGGTCTACAAGAGGGTAGTGAGACCAGCTATGTTATATGGGTTGGAGACAGTGGCATTGACAAAAAGGCAGGAGTCAGAGCTTGATGTGGCAGAGTTGAAGATGTTAAGATTTGCACTGGGTGTGACGAGGATGGACAGGATTAGGAATAAGTATATTAGAGGGTCAGCCCAGGTTGGAAGGTTTGGAGACAAAGCCAGAGAGGCAAGATTATTTGGTTTGGACATGTGCTGAGGAGGGATGCAGAGTCTATTGGGAAAAAGATGCTAAGGATGAAGCTGCCAGGTAACAGGAAAAGAGGAAGGCCTATTCCACAGACGGAAAAGTCTTTGGGACACAAATCTATCCTGCCAAGAAGTTCTATTATGCGTGTTGCGCGAGTGGAGTTTGTCTTATGGATTATTACAAACATCCCAGACAAATGAAAGCAATTAACATTTCCTAGCATCTGCAATGATCACTGCCTGGTAATGCCTCACTGGACATTCAAAGCAGCAAAAAGGAGCAAAATACTAGCTCATATCGGATCAGTGCCAGTCAATGCCATGCACAGCCTGGTTATTACTAAATGCAGATTTATGCTACAGAAAAAATATCATTACTGACAACAGCCAAACAAACATTTTCACCTTAACCCAATGACGTTAAAAGCAACACTAAATTCCTGACTGTCTTAAAAAGATATAAATATTAAAACAAAGAGACAGAGCTTGGAACAACTAGAAAGCATCCCCTATTAATAAATCAAAGAGAGAATGTGTAATGACTTCTAGAAAAAAAAACAGGCATTTTGACATATTTGTCAAAGGAAAACTACATAAGAAACAAGCAAGTATCTTTATGTGCAAATTCAAAACAATAATTAAAATAACTAATAAAAATCATCAATAACCTTAAGCCAACAGGCAAGAGAGTAGACTAGTTAAGAAAATACTCCCCAAACTTTAAAAAAGGACGTAATATCTATACCCCTACTTTCACTTACTGTAAATATCTCAGCCTTCTTTGCTGACCAACAGTCAAAAAATAAAAAATCTGGAACAAATAACACCTAGCGCTATTCTGCTTCAGAAGAGTAGCATATCAGTAAGTATGAGCCGCATTAGATAATCGTTCAGTTAGGGCCTAATTTTTTGAATCTGACATTACTTTTTTTCTGCTCACCCATAGCTCCAATTTATTTTATTTATTTATTTTACATTTGTTTACCGGGAAAGTCTGACTGGACACAGGTCCATTTTCAGTGGAGGCCCAGGGAGAAAAGCTCCACAATACAATACAGTACAAGAGAGAAGAGAAAAAGAAATAGAGCATACTTATAGCAAACATACACAATATCTTAGAGACTAACATTTCTTATAGTAGACAATCACTGAGGTACATAATAAACTTAAAACAGCATTTGTATTATTTTTCCAGTTATAAGTTTTGTCAAGTAAATATCAATGGGTTCACAAGCTTTCAGTGGAACTGTTTATACTTAGCTGTACACAGAAACATTCTCTTAGTTTGGGTTAGCCTGGTGAGTGGCATGAACATAGCCAGTCACTTAAATAGTGGGTTTTCAGGAGTTTTTTGAAATGAATAAAGGAGGTGGTTGGCTTGGTAGTGTGTTCCAGGTTTTAGCAATGGTGCTGGCAAAGTGGGATTTACCAGCATCATTTCTATGTTGGATGACAGTTATGAGGTTCTGGTTACTAGATCTTAAGGCTCTAGAGGGAATGTGGGGCTGAATTAGATGCTGAAGTGCTGGGGTTTAATCAGGAAGGTAGTACAGTTTGTGTGCTATAGAGAGTTGACTGAGTAGAAGTATATGAGGCGACTCAAGCCAGTTGAGCTTCTTAAGGGATAGACAGTGGTGGGACCTATATGAGTCTTCAGTAGCCAACTTAGCAAGCTTGTTGTAGCAAGATTCCATTTTATTTCGATCGGTTTGGCAGAGATTAGTCAAGATGGAAGAGGCATAGAGAAGGGTGGATAGAAGATGAGTCCTTGGGATGGTTGCTTTGGTGTGTTTAGTCATAAACTGTTTGTTCCTGTAGAGGAGTCCAAGTGTTTTATTAACTTTCTTGATGGTTTGTGCTGTGTGGATGTCGAACCTCAGGTTATTGTCTATTTATACACCTAGCAGTTTAGTGTGTGTGGTTGGACTAATTTGAATGTTTTCTTTAGAGTAGATGGCAAAATAACTATTTAGGGGAAGAGATCTGCCTGGGCTGAAAATAATTAGTTTCTTTTTATGGGATTAAGAAGAAGTTTGATGTTAGTGAACCAAGTTTCAGTTAGGGTGAAGTTATTTTGGGTTAGGGTTTGTAGTTCACTTAGGGTGGGGGCAGCACATATAAGGGTGGCGTCATCTGCGTAATGTACTGCTGAGGCAGTGGGTGAGGATGAAGAGATCTTAGTAAATAAAGAGAACAGCAAAGGGCCAAGGATGGATTCTTGAGGGACTCGTATAGTAACTGGTAACAAGGGGGAAAGTTGTGCCTGCCATAGGACTGCTTGCTGATGGCCAGATAAGTAGCTGTTAAACCTTGATATAGAGGAGGGACTTATATTTAGGGTGGATAGAGTTTCAAGAATCATGCTGTGGTTTACCACATCAAAGACTTTTTATAAGTCTAAGAATATGGAAGATACGAATAGACCCTTGTTTCTATGGTGGTTAACTATGTTGGTGAATGATAGTAATGCTGTGGTGATGCTATGGGAAGGTCGAAAGCCATGTTAACATCTTATACTGTAGTATAAGACTGGGAATGCACAACCATTTTACCCTTCCCTAAAACCTGTAATCAAATATTGTTGGCTAACAGCAATATTATGTCTTCTCATCAAAATCCATCCAAGAGAAACTCTTGTTTGAACAGCATATGGACTATACCGTCAATATGACTGAATAAGTAACAGACAATATAGTTTCAGCAGTGGGTGCAACACCGAAGCAGTTATGTTTACGGTAACAAATAATAGTTAACATTAGAGAAGCTCTTTTCATTGACTTAAAACATACGCTCATTATCTATTAATCACACATCTCTGTTTCAGATTCCTAAGAAAACTTTAGAATACCCCTTGGATTTATGCAGTAATTCCTATTCTGTCTGCAAAACAGGACTTCCAAGCTAAAATATAACTACTGTAACTCGGATGAAGGAACATTTCCGATGGAGTAACCCAAGGTCCCAACACCGATTCAGATTGCTTCTCCATTTTTATGAATATCCAAACTTCAACAAAATCGTCAAAAAACTGCAGCCAAATGTGAAACTCTCTATAATGCAAATGGACATGACAAACAGGCTATGTGGTACTCCAGTTTTACATAGAAGCTATCAAACTCTGACAATTTTGATCCACAAACACCAGTAAAAGAGCAAACGATTTGCTATATAAAACTTGATCAACACCATACAAAATGCACCAAAACTCAAACTAGCTTATAAGTACTTTAGCTGCCTCTAAACTTTGTGAACCCAAGAAGTTAAGAAAACTATAGTAATCAAAATATTACTAAGACATTAATCTGCTGTACAGTTTTTAGACAAAGTCAGGTAACGATATTTTTACAACTGGGGGTCACCATGTAACAGTCTCAACATCTTATGTATTATCAATATCCCCCATGAGAAAAAACACTCCTACGTATTAATCAGTCACAATTACAACTAGATGCCAAAGCATAGGTAATGCAACTGTATATCAATATATAAGTATATATATATATATATATATGTGTGTGTGTGTGTGTGTGTATATATATATATATATATATATATATATATATATATAAATATAAAGAGAGAGAGAGATAGATGGGGATATGTATATATACATACACAGTATATATATATATATATATATATATATATATATATATATATATATATATATATATATATATACATACATATATAAATTAAGTGTTCTTACATGCATTGTATGTTCTAAGAGATACAGACAAACACTCACACACCATGCATATTGTAGGAACAGGCTAATTATTTTGTAAGAAAATGCAAACTTGCATTTTGGTTCTGATGAGCATTTGATAATGAATCCCAGAACAAAGTCAGGACATCAAAAATTAATTGCTTTTCTCTTTGAACCATTTATACAATCAACATGAGCTTCTGCAAACCTTAGAGATGTACCTATCTTGATAATTTATTGCCACTCAGGGGTCCATACAGAAATACCTCAGTCCCAGCTGAATGTGTTGCTTTTGTTATCTTGAGAGCAGTGCAGCAAATGGAAATCGCTATGGTCGGTGGCCCTTTGGAGAATGCTGACAGCAATATCTTAACTTGAATAAATAGCCTTTGCTATGGCCATGCTGCTGCTTTCCTTAATGGGAAATCAATGTGTGACCTTAGTTTAAATAAAACACTTAACAAGTCAGCAATGGACCTCTATGTGTGGGAAGGGTTGAAAAATCAATAGCCTTTCAAAGGTGTTACTGTTTTGCAGGTTACAGTATTTGATGGAGATACTCACAGAGCTTCACCCAAAATTCCTTGAACAGAACTGCATAATTGCATTTCCTAAAGGATTAAGAGTCTTTGTTACGTAGATGTTCTGCCTTTTATAGTAATATCTTAGAAGCACTATATTGCACACAGTGGACAGTAATTAAGAGACAACGATAAAAAAGAAAATATGTGTTTTATTTTCCTCATACAATCTGTCTCCTGTGCAAAATGCCATTAATTAATGGTCTGCTCACATACCATAAAACAAACACAAACACTAACATAACTTCAGAAGCTTTGCAGTATTTGCATACCTACAAAATGTATTCACAGCAACATTCCAGTTTTGCAAGTTTATTCCTGTGATCTTTTAAATATAGGTTTTAATACTGAAATGTTTATTTTTAGTGGTATAAAGTTGTTAGCATTTATTATGAGACCACATCTGGATGAGGGATAGGAAATTCACCCTGGGGATGACGTCAGTTGCCCTGCTAGACAGGGGTCCAGGGAAGTAAGTACTGTGAGAAGAAATAGCCAGGGAATTGTTATGACTAGACTTGTACAGGCCCTAGGGCCGATAGCCTAGTAACAACCTATGAGCACGACAGATTATATACTGTAGCAACCCGTAAAAATAAATTGCAAATAAACAACGGAGGTCGGACAACTCATATTAGTGCATGTATTTAGTATATTAAGCATGCCAGTGGCTAAATATATAGCCATTGGCATTGCCAAATGATTAAATATTATAAAAATAACTTTTTTTATGGCCAATTTCGGCTGTTTAAGCACAGCGCAGTGACACGCAAATGGGAGGGGTACAAAATTAAAAAAATTAAAAAAGAGGATTTTAAACAAAACCTGCATTTGGCCATTATAGTCAGTGGCATGCAGAATGTAAACAAGAGGAGGGAACACTGGATGCTAACTGGAAAGGCTGTGCTGTATTGCAGTAACTATGCGCTAAGGCAATGGGGTATGCAAATGAGGGTAATATACTTGAATCACAGATTTCTTCTAAGTGCCACACTGCACCTAACTGTGTAGGTGGTATAGCATGATAGTGTAAGAAAAGGGAGCATCAGACATGAAAGGGGAGGTGTGTCATGGTTCCTGTAAGCACATTGGAGCTGCGCACAAACAGAAGGCGTGGAGCTAAGCTTAGCTCAGTAGGGGGTGCATGTCACAGGCTGCTAAGTGACAGGAAGCTGAAATCAAGAAACTTAAAGCATGTCCGCACCCAGGAGAGGGTCAAATCTTGCTTAACATTGTTTACATTAGCTACACAAGTTTCAGAAGAGTGCTACAGGGCTTAAACTAGGAGGAGATAGGAAATAAAATAAAGGAAATAGCAGAAAAAAAAGGAAACAACCCATCAGTTATGTAGCTGGCAGCTAGAATATATCACAGGCAGCCAATCACACAGGCAGAAGTTACCAGCTAACAGGATAAACTATTGCAAACACCCACAAACTTAGCACCATAGGTGAACATTTTCTGGGAATTTTAACTCACAAAAATGTTAGGGGCTACAATTGCTCTGATACAGCAATATGTGAAAGAGGCTGAGGGCGGTGAGGAGGATAATGCTGACAACTGCCACAGGCTGCGGAAGAGGAGGAGGAGAGTGTTCAGACCCAGGGTAAGCTACCAGGGGATACATGAGTTGGAAATAGTAGAGTGCTACAGAGTGGACAGAGACATGCTGCAGCAAATCATTGAGCTGTGCCGGCCTCACCTCAGATCAAGAACCAACAGAGGGGAACCCATCCCAGTTGACACCAATGTACGTGTAGCCTTAAGAATACTAGCTACAGCTACTTTCCAAAGACGTACTAGGAACATCATGGAGGTCTCACAGGCATCTGCATCCGGGATACTCCACCAGTTCGTGGATGCCATGCTATCACATGCCAGTGAGCACATTTATTTCCCTTGCACCCCTGAGGAGAGGGCCAGCAATATGCATCTCTTCCACCATGTAGCAGACTACCCAGAGGTACTGGGTGCCATAGACTGCATGCACATCCATATCAAAGCACCACCCTGTGACCAGGGTAGAGTCCACATAAACCACAGGGGCTATCAGTCCATCAACTGCCAGGCCATGTATGATGCCCAGGGCATTATCATGAATGTGTGTGCTGGCAGCCTTGATAGTTATCACAACTCCCACAGCTGGCATGCTTCACGGCTGTACCAGGGATTTGCCAGGGGGACATCCCATACAGCCATCTTGTGGGGGATGCTGGCTATCCACTGGAACTGTGGATGATGACATCCATCAGAAGTGCACTCAAACACACTGAAGAATGCCATAATGAGGCACATGCACAAACCAGGGTAATTATAGAGCATGCGTTTGGGATGCTGAAGTCACGGTTCCACTGTCTTGATATATCTGGTGGAGCCCTGCAGTATACCCCATCCACGTGTGCCCACATGTTCATTGTAAGTACCATGCTTCACAATATGATTATGTGGAAATAGCTGTGGCAGCATCAGCATGGGGAAGGGCCACACAGCCCCCCACCATTGCCAAGGTCCCCACAGGCACAGAGGGACTTGGAGGAGGAACCCCCTGAGCCTGCACTTGTAGGCAGAAGGAGATGTGCCCATTATGAACAGGCCTTGGCAAAGAGGCAAAACATAGCACACACACTGACACTGTAAGGGCCCAGTGACTGACACCTCTCTCAGTCTCCCACACAGAGTAAAATGGATGCCACACATACCACACAACCTGTTACCCACCTTGTATAGGCTGTGTACTGTGTGCATCCAACATAAGCAGCCCTCAAGCATCGTCCTCACCTCTGCTGCAGGCACAAGGTAAGTGTGTTTTCTTAACAATAACTGAATGGATTATTATGTTTTGTACCATACATATGGTATTGCAGCATGCATGCAAGGGACTGGGGTGGAATACTGGGATAGCAAGATACAAGTGACAGCTATATAGGACACCAGGAACTGTTTGGTCAAGACTGCCAACCCCACACTATGCAGTAGTACCCAAGGTGAGAAATACCACTGCAGTATATTTGGGGGGGAGGGTAACTGGAGGGTCTTAGGTCACAGGCATGGGTGCCACTGTGGGAGTCCCATACTCAATCCAAACAGACTCACCCAGCAAGTCAGATGTAGAAAACCATAAGAAATGTCTGGCACAGGCTCACAAATGGCAACAATGATGACACACACCCATACAGACTTATACAGTGATAGCACAGCAGGTTCTGAGTCACAGTAAGGCTCTGAAGGGCAAGAAGTCTGAAACTCACATGTATGCCAACACAGTCTGACCCCATTCTCTGTACTGATATGCCTGTAGTTTACAAACAGGGCACGATATTATGGGAAATGGCAACAAAATGTTAAGCAAATATCTGCACAGTCTCTGAAAATGTGTACAGTTCAGAGGTGCCCCCCATACAAAAGCAGTAACATATATGTCTGCAGGTAAAGGACAGTACAGTACAGTACACATAGCCAGGGATGTCACAATCAACATGATAACCTGTGCCATGACAAGACAATTGCCTAAATACCCCTACTGATGTGCTGCCTGTAGATGTGCATGGGGAACACACACTAAATTCCTCTGATCTCTCTCTGTCTCTGCTGGACAGGGGCTCTGTGTGCTGACATGTTGTAACATGGCCTACACCCTCATCTGTGTGGATAGTAAGGGTCTCAGGGCCCATACCCTACTAATGTCATAATGACCTATCAACCCACTCTTCACTGCTCTCCCACTGATAGTGTAACTTGCATTGCTATCCTGCTTCTACAACACATATGATGGACATTTCTGCACAGTAGACTGCTCTCAGTACCCACACTCATACCCCCAAACCTGTGACAGCAACACATCTGGACAAGGTAATAAGTGAAAGTGGGACAAAGGCAACATGATAGGCATGTGGAGTGAATACTGCCCTAAATACTGAGGAAGCTGGTAGGGTAAGGGTTCTTGCATTCCCTGGACTTCTCTGCATGTGAGGAACTTTGATACAGTAATGTCTGTCATTAGGTTATAATGTCAGCCTTCAAGTATATGCAAATAACTTGTCATAATAACTTAGTAGACTGTATGAAAGTGGTAGACAAGACCCTGGACTATCTGACCAGAAATATAATGTTCAGAGGTATGTCTACATCAGAATATCACCTGTCAGGTAGGAAGGATACCACACAAGCAGGGTATCCTTAGCCAGTACAGTACCAAGTTGCTGGACTGTTTACAGCAGTCAAGTGGCTGTAACCACAGCTGTAACAGGCCTTATTGGGCAAGAATGTGCATAGTTGGGCTCATACTATTGTTCTGTACAAAATACATCTTGGATTCCTCTGGTAAAGCCTTGTGATGATGTGAGGATGTCTGTCAGTAGGGAATGACACAATACATTGCAGAGTCAGACCTCACATATATCAGAAAATACTTCTGCTAAAACAAACCCAGTACCTTTAGGGCAGTTCTGTTTACTTTTGGGATGCATGGTTGCATCACACAAAACCCTGGACTGGACTACAAGTATCTGTGGAATGGTGTCCAACACTCACTATGGAGGGTCATACTCGGCATGCTCCTACACGTAGAGAATCACAGCCCATGTGTACATCCTATATGGAGGGTCATACTGGGCATGCTTCTACACTTAGGGAATGACAGCCCATGTGTAAACCCAGATCACCTTCCACAACTGTATTGTGCCTATTTGTCACTACACACAGACAGCTATGTACAGCTGACCTGTCTCTCCCAACTCCTACCACACAGCCATACTGTCAGCTACAAAAAAGTGGCCCATACTTCATAGGTCTGCAACTGGTGAGTGTGATACACATGCATATGTAAGGGCAACACATACAAATATATCAATCATACAGTGGCAGAGACAGGTGGAGGGAGAGAGAGAGAAACAGTGAGACAGAGAGAGAGGGGGATACACACAGACAGAGAGTCATAGACAGATACAGACACACTGAAAGTCATAGAGTGTCATCCTGCTGCAGACAATTGCACACCTTGCGTTACTACTGCCATGTCCCACTGTGAAGGTGAGCCCCATTGCCTAAGCAATCTGACATCACCTTCTGTTGTTTGTGTGTTTGCAGGTGACAGTATTTTGAAACCTTGGCCAACAACACAGGCCATTGCCAAACTTTAGAGCGCCTTCTGATAACACTCACCTTAGAAGCCAATTCAGTCCCTCAGTAACTTAGTAAGCTGTGTGGCGTGTGTGATAACTTCATAATACTGTAGTACAGATAGGTAGGGGTTCTAATCCCAGCACTGACCACTGTGTGTGTGAGAGGGAGAAATAGAAGCATATTTCCTGCATAGGTGTATTGATAATAACATTTTGAGGCCTGTGGAGGGCACTATGGTACCCATTTCTCCACTTTACAAGGCTGTCTGATGACACTCACTTTAGAAGTTACCTCAGACTGCTAGAAGCCTAGCAAGCTCTGTGGCATGTGTAGTAATTGCGTAATACTGTAGTACAAGTAAATAGTTAGGTAAGAGCTGTAATCTGTGCACTGCCTGCTGTGTACGTGTTTGTGAGTAAGAGAAAGACAAAAGCATATCTCCTGCAGAGGTGTATCAATTATGACATTTTGAGGCCTGTGGAGGGTATGGAGTTCTAATCCCAGCACTGACCACTGTGTGTGTGAGAGAGAAATAGAAGCATATTTCCTGCATAGGTGTATTGATAATAGCATTCTGACGCCTGTGAAGGGCACTATGGTACCCATTTCTCCACTTTACAAGGCTGTCTGATGACACTCACTTTAGAAGTTACCTCAGACTGTTAGAAGCATAGCAAGCTCTGTGGCATGTGTAGTAATTGCGTTATACCGTAGTACAAATAACTAGTTAGGTAGGAGCTCTAATCTGAGCACTGACTGCTGTGTGTGTGTTTGTGAGTAAGAGAAAGACAAAAGTATATCTCCTGCAGAGGTGTATTGATTATGACATTTTGAGGCCTGTGGAGGGTACGGAGTTCTAATCCCAGCACTGACTGTTTTGTGTGTGTGTGTGTGTGTGTGTGTGTGTGTGTGTGTGTGTGTGTGTGTGTGTGTGTGTGTGTGTGTGTGTCTTTGTGCATGTATGTGTATATGTATGTGTCAAAAGCATATCTCCTGCATAGGTGTGTATTGACTATGACATTTTGAGGCCTGTGGAGGGCACTATGGTACCCATTTCCCCAGTTTACAAGGCTGTCTGATGACACTCACTTTAGAAGTTACCTCAGACTGTTAGTAGCCCAGTAAGCTCTGTGGCATGTAGAGTAACTGCATAATACTGTAGTACAAGTAACTAAATAGGTAGGAGTTATAATCCCAGCACTGACTAGTGTATGTGTGTTCGTGAGTTAGAGAGAGATAGAGAGAGAGACAAAACCATATCTCCTGTATAGGTGTATTGATAACATTTTGAGGCCTGTGGAGGGCACTATGGTACATATTTCTGTCTAATGACACTCACCTTAGAAGTTACCTCAGACTGTTAGTAGCCCAGCAAGCTCCATGGCAAATGTATTAACTGTGTAATACTGTAGTACACGTAACTAGATAGGTAGGAAGTCTAATCCCACCACTGAATACTGTGTGTGTGTGTGAAACAAAAGCATATCTCCGGCATAGGTGTATTGATTATGACATTCTGAGGCCTGTGGAGGGCACTATGGTACACATATCCCCAATTTACAAGGCTGTCTGATGGCACTCATTTTAGAAGTTACCGCAGACTGTCAGTAGCCCAGCAAGCTCTGTGGTGTGTGTGTAGTAACTGTGTAATATCGTAGTACAAGTTGCCTAAATATGTGGGAGTTCTAATCCCAGTACCAGCAACTGTGTGTGTCCATTGTGCTTGAGAATCATATTCTCTGCAGATTATACCATTTTGATGTGTGTCCCATCCATTCTTTTTACCACCTGCTAATGGCATTACTTTATATAGCGTCTTAATGGCATGTGCCTCACATGCACCATGTTACAACATTGCACAGGCTATTGTATTCATCTGTAGCGATGTCTATGGAATATGTGGTTGTTTGCAACCCATATGTGGTCTGTGTCCCATAACAATGGTCATGCATGTGATATTGTTGCCAAATAGGTTACAGTTACTGTACTGACACACATGCTAGCATCAGATATCATATGTGACGAAAACTTCATGGTGATACAGTGTCTGTTACCCTATCAGTTGTCAAGGTTTGTAGGAGCAATACATAACTGCAGTCGCTATTCCTGGTGGGTTATGTCAGTATCCATAAAGGGATTCACAACATTACATGTTGTAAGAGGTAGTGGGTTATGTCCCATGCATATAATCTATGTGGACCATGTCATGTGTATGTAGCACTATACTACATTAAAGTGGATTTGTCGGTTTAAAAATCTGTCCACTGGCAACTGTGTTTGTGTTACTGTATGCACATCCCCTGTGTTAGTATTTACTGCATCTATGCAAAGGATATGCCATTTTGTCTACCTCTTCCACCCTTTGAACTGAGGAATACATACCACAAATCTGTCATACACAGTACCATGCATACCCTCATCAACTGCATCAGGGTTGAGTGTATGGGAAAGAAATGGCAGGGCCAACAGGTGCTCACATGTGGATCCACTGCGGTCAATATCATGGCTAAGGTGGTGAGGGGCATACTGACAATACTTCAAAACCTCTTCCACATGTATGGGACCTGTGTTACTATACTATACTGAGGTGACATGTGTGATGGCTACCTGTCTGTGACAAGTGGTATGGCAGGTCACACTGTCTGAACACAGTGCTTAGCACACACTGTTAACATGCATACACACCTGGTAAACATACATATGAAGGTGTACCTTGGCTACGAAATGGTCAGTGTATTTCCACTCTGCCATAGTCCACATTGGTAATGTCTGCAGGGCCAAAGGCTGCAGACACACAGACACCTGGAACACAAACAGAATACAGAATGTCAGACTAAATTCAGGCAGTGGTAATAACAGCAATAATGCATCATGGCTAATCAGGTACATACACCTTTGTGTGTACCTATAACAAATGCAAGCAGACAACACCTTAAACAGTATAACATATCTACAGTGTATGATATTCACCCTGTACATCAGACCCATATTAGTCTGTCCGTGCATCAATGGCATGGATGACAGGGATGTGGCACAGGTATCATCATATACACAGGGTGTGGTGTGGGTTTGCCAGAGGCCTAGGTTGGGCCATATGGTTGACATCCGTGTGTGTGTGTTTGGAGGGGTATTCTATACTTAGTATGTGCAGAGGTGCTGTGTGTGTCTGGAAGTGAGTTGCCAGTGATACAGATATGTGTGTGTGTATGTATTCACACAGTCATGCCATGTGGCTGCCCTACATAGGGGTATGTTGGACAGCTGTGGACCACACATGGCAGGGTGTCCAGTTCAGCATCTCCGGCCACGGACATGTGAACTGGTCCTGCCAGGGGTCTCACGAGCACCACCAGACCCAAGGCCAGATGCAGTACTGATTCCTGATGGTGACTGATGTCTGCTGGATCTGTGTCCCTGATGGGACCAGCCAGGACCACGTGCCCATGGCCTGCTCCGGTGTGATGTGGACAACAATCCCCCTTTAGAAGTGCTGTTGTCACTGTCACTACAGGAGTATGAAGATGCATAGACCTGTACAATGTCAGCTGATGTTGCTGCTGACCTACGTCCACGTGCCCGGTGCCCATCTCCCACCACATGCTCTAGCACAGATGTGACACGGTCGAGGATTGTCAAAGTCTCACCCCACTGTCTATCCATGACCTCAGTTTATTGGCGTGTGGCCTCAACAAAGTCACATATGTCGCCATGTAAACCAGGAAGACTTGCATGCAACACCCTGAGTATTTGTCTGGTGTTGCGTTCACTACATGCCTGTGCATCCATCACAGCCTGAAACATCCATCTGGTGGCACCTGCTGTGGCACTTACAACAGCGACTTGATGAGCAGCAGTCCACCTGTGAGCACCCTTGTCCATCCGCCTGTGTGGGACCTTGCCAGAACTCTGGCTATAAGCAGTGTGTACAGTCACACCTGCCATAGTCACCACACTAGCCTGTTCCATGCCACCACCTGACAACTGTACATCATCTGTGGCTGCTGGGGATGGGACATGTGTGGGCATTGTGACTGTGTGCAGTGACAGTGTGTATGAGTGTGGGATGGCAATGGATGGCACAGATTCAGCCCCTGATAACACCACCTGTGCCTCTATATCAGCATCATCATTGGCATGGTCTGTAGAGACACTGTCATCAGATACTGAGCATGAGGGACTGTGACCACCATGACCACCTGTGTGGGAAAGAACAACATATGTAAAATACTACCTGCACTATACCATTTCCTGATACACACTCACACACATGCACACACATACTGGTCAGGTGGCATACAGGCATGACACAGACCTCACAAAAGGCAAATGCTGACATTCACTTCACAGGCAGACCATTACACATCCTGGACATGCCGTCAACAGCATGTAGTGCAGTGCTTTCCACTTCCTGTTATGACTTCTGTACACCTCTGTGATATGTGAGTATTGTTAGTAGGTGATGAGCCTTCTAGTAGCACACACTGCACCCATGTACACATAATCGCTGTTCACCTTTACAGGACATACCTCCCAACTGTGCAGAGTGTCATTGAAAGTCTACATGTGTCGCCCATATTTCTGGTCTGTCTTTCATAAATCCTGTATTTGTCTGTCACCTTACTGTGCTGATATGAGTTCTGCTGTCAGTATTTAGTGACATATTTAGAGTCTCACACATCAAAAAAACCTGAAGTACATACATGTTACAACATATCCAGTTACATTTACAACCTCCAAAGCTTACAGTGGATATTATGTGTACACACCCATGTTAACATGGCACCTTTGTCCCATAGATAACACGACTCCACAGAAATTATGTAATAAGATCACCAAACTTTACTATGACTTATAAGCTGTGCAATCCAATTGCAGAGCAAACACATCCGTTAGGGGTAACATGTAGAAGTTGCAATACATACAATAGGCTGGTTGCATGACTGTGCACACTCTTAAAGTAATATGTTGTTAAAGCACCTTCTGATTTCCTAACATCAGTCAGTCTGCATGGGAAGGTGTGTCTGAGCATGGCACATCTGCACTTAGCAATATTTGTACAATCTCGCTTGCAGAAGGCCTCTGACTCTGTCGGATTGCAATGGCATCTCATCTGCACATGCCTCTTCAGGGCACCACACAGATTATGTAATGTATGTATGTGTACACTTTGGCTGGGCCATTCCAAAACATTTGTTGTCCACTGCTCGAAACATGCTTCCATGGATTTTGGAGTATGGTCTGGGTCAGTGTTGTGTGGAAATGAGTAAGTGTTCCCCATCTACACCTTTCTAGCAGAAACATGATGACTGAGTGCCAAAAATTACTAGTATGTTGAACTGTTCCTAATCCTCTCCAGCTTGGCCACAGACCCACATCCAGCTTATGAACAGCAACGACAAAGCAGAGCACTGCCATCAACATGCTTCACCACGGGGATGGTGTTAGCAGAGCACTGCCATCAACATGCTTCACCACGGGGATGGTGTTCTTTTGCTGATGCGCATTGTCATTCTTGTGCCAAACCAAACTGTTGGTATAGTAGACAAAAAGTGCAACCTTGGTGTCTTTACACCATAACACATTTCCACACATGCTATTAGGGGACCTGAATTATTTTCCCTGACACATTAGCCAGACTTGCCTGTTGTTCAGTGTGTGAGATTCTTCCATCTTCCAAGCCTACATCTTAGGCCATACACGTGGAGAATATGTGAGATTGTACTCACCTGTAGTACACAACTGGTACTTGCCACTGATTCCTGCAACTCCTGTAGTGTTGCAGTAGGACTCCTGACCTCCATGACCACTGTGGGTCCTGTCGTTCCCACACATTTGGAGGGCTGTCCAGTCCTATGCAACATCACTGTTGCCCCATATATCCACCTCCAATTGATGAGTACCTGCACTGTGTTCTATGGTATATGTACTGCTGTGGAAATGTGTGTGCACCCTAATCTTCCCTGACCCCTTTTACAAAGGAGATCCCTTTGCTGCTTTGTAAGCTGTATCCAACATATGCCTGTTGCTGTAGCAGGCAATGGAGTACATGTAGGATAAACAGAGTACATGTAGGATAAACAGAGTACATGTAGGATAAACGGAGTACATGTAGGATAATCCTGGTAGGGCAGCAGAGTGTTATTTGCTGTTAATGTCACAGTGTCAGTAATTAACAGCAGGTGTGTGCCCAACAAGATGTACTTCTGTACTAATATCTACATTTGCTTCAACACAGTATTATTTTCAGACTGTGCACATATACATGTAGTGTCTTCTATATTTGTTATGTGTCATACTTCTTCCGCTAACAGATTTGTTTCTGTTACAACTGAATTGTACAGGTTATAGGTCACATGACAGGTTGCAAGGGTGTGGAAATGTGTGATTGTGCTGCCATGTTTGTACTCCACAAATGTCTGCCATTCTAATGGGTGTGTGTACACCATTTATATGCAGTGTATAACACTTATTATAAATTATGTCCCTAGATTTGTCCCTTCCTCCTCCCATTTTGTCAGTATTTCTCTGGATTCATTGAAATTACAGGTTGGGAGGTATGGTACAGATATGTGACATCCCCTGCTAATACGCCCCTCACTGTGATACAATGCAGTTAACCCCATCATAACTGAACATACAGATATTTGCACAACAGCTAAGAGTAACAGTTGTGTGCATGGTCACATGCATGACCTTAACATGCCTGTAGTACTGGTGAGCCACAAAAAGGAAATATCATACTCACCGGCTGAAGGCTGCTATCCATCATGCAGACCAGATGTACCTATGTAGGTGTAGGGGAGAGGTACTGTCAGCAGGCTCACATTTGGCAGTGGTACAAGATGAATGCTATGCTTCTGTATAGGTACAGTACAAGCTATGATACTACCCAATTAGCTGTCCCTCACCATAGATGTGCACTTCTGTGCATTACCAAACTCCAACCACAAATGCAGTTTGAACTGACATATGCATGTAGATACTCTATAGATGACAGTATGACTGATAAATTACTACATTGATGTGCACTGTGGCCTTACCTGGACACTCCTCGCCTGTTTCTTGGGTGCCACCCGCCTCCATGACTCATAGTTCTTGTGTTGCCAATTGTTGACAGACTGTCAGGATTGTGTAGCAGTGTAGTGTGTCAATGTTATCTGGCATGTGTATGGAAGGTGGTACATGTATGTTTTATGTCTCCTTTTCTATTTGCCTGTGCATGCTGCTCCAGTCTCTGGTGGTCTCTCAGCTGTATATGCTTCTAGGAGAAGACTGAGAAATGTCCCATTATATGGTCAGCCAAAATATTACAGTGTGACTTGGGCCAGTATATGTAGGGGTAGAGTGTGAGTGGCAAACATGTTGGGATATTTCTGTTCAGAAAGTCCTTATACTTTACTCTTCATTTGTTTTCACAGTATTTCACTGTGACTGTGTTGGGATTGGTTGTGGGTAGCACTTTCGCAATGGTGTCTGTTTTGCAGTGCTGTTACCTCACTGTGGTGCCTGGTATATTTGCAAATAAAAGTATAATTCCCCATACTGGATTTTGGTTACTGTTGTGTCAGCCTGACTGTACTTTGAACAGTGCTTGGTGACATACTTAGGAGATGGGTGTCATTTCCATAATGTGATGTTATGTCCAAATATTTGTAGGATGTACTGTTGCCTGGCCCCCATAAGTGTTGAGTATTTCTGACACATCAGTGGGATGATGTGTGAATTTCAGTCGCTAACTACTGTGAAGTAATTTAGTGTTGGACTTGTGCTATTTCATTAACTATATCTTAGGACAGACATGAGGGTTTTACTGCAGCAACTGTGTCAGCTTATCTTCTCCAGTATTTCATATATGTCCCTATTTTATAGGTTCATAGGTTCATAGGTAGGTACTAGGCTATCTGCTCAAGGGCATTTATAAGCCTAGCCAGAATGTGTTGGCTTTTGCCTCCCCTTTAAATTAGTTTCCTGGGCCACTTTCTAGCAGGGCCACTGAAGTGATCCCAGGAGTAAACCTATGATTTCCCAAACACTCGTCAAGATTTCTCATGAAGAGAGTCAGCGAGGGACTCTGCCTAACATAAATTGGGATTCTATTCCATAGGTTCATAGGTTCATAGGTTCATACTAGGCTATCTTCCCTAGGGCATTTATAAGCCTAGCCAAAGTGTGTTTGGCTTTCGCCACCCATTTTAAATGAATTTTGCTATGCCCTTTTTCGAGGTTAGTATACTGTGCCTCTGTCTAACAGTGACACAGAAATGATACCCGGGGTAAACCTATGATCTCCCATCCACTCATCAAGATTCCTCTTGAAGAGAGTCAATGAGGGACTCTGCCTAACCTGGACTAGGATTTTATTCCAGAGTGAAGGGAGCATCTGGGTTATGAATCTGTCCCTCCAGCATGTCCTATTTATTTCAGTGCTGGGGTTCAAGTCTCTCGAGCATGTAGCTCAATGGGATTTGGATTTTCTGAGGTGCAGCATGTCCAGTAATTCCGGGTTGGACATGGCTTTATACGTCAGGCACAGATCGCCTCTGAGCAGGCGGTATGCCACTGAGTAGAGGTGGAGTTTCTTTAACCGGGCAGCATATGGCATCTGTTTGAGCCCTTTGATCCTCTTGGTGAGGTACTTTTAGGGTATTTCCAGTTGCTGCAGGTGTCTGGTAAGGTACATCCCAAAAGGGGCATTGTACTCAATTATGGGCCGGATGAGGGATGAGTAAAGAGGCACGATGACTTCCCTGATCTAGATGTGAATCCCTTCATGATTAAGTGGGCTATATAAAATGTTTTTCTAACCACTTTGGCCACGTGGTTGTCAAATGCGAGATTGCTATCAACTTGGGTCCCCAGGTCCCTAATTACTTCTTCCGTACTTAATGGATTACCATCTATGTGGTAATTTGTGGGCACTTTGTTTTTGCCAAAGGGGATGACTATACACTTTTTGGCGTTTAGCTTGAGGCCATGGCTCTGGCACATGTTGTCTGTTTCTATGAGGCCCTTTTGTAGGATGCTTGTGTCGGCTGGAGAGTCGATTATGGTGCCTAGTTTGCAGTCATCTGCAAACTTGGTCCGCCACAGTCCTTCCATGTTGGCCTGTACCTCCGAGAAATATATACTGAACAAGAGAGGTCCCAGGACTGAGCCTTGTGGGATGCCACTTGTAACTGGTTTGGAGTCTGATATGGCTCCAGCAATTCTAACCATGTGGGTTCTGTCCTTGAGCCAGTTTGCAACCCATCTAGTGACATAGGGGTTTATATTTAAGCTGGTGAGCTTATCTATAACGCCCGAATGGGGTATTGTATCAAAGGCTTTTGCGAGGTCCAGGTAGGTTGTGTGGACCACCTTCACCTCGTCAGTGGCCATGGTGACTGTTTCAAACAAATTGACCAGGTCTAAGAGGCAGGATCTGCCCTTAACAAAGCCAAATTGGGTAGGATCCAGTGTCTATAGGTCCCCAATATCTTTATTTATGAGTTCCATGATGATCCTTTCTATAGCTTTGCAGACCAAGCTAGTCAGGCTTATGGGGCGATAGTTTCCAGGATCCGTTGAGGCACCACCTTTGTGGAGTGGGACCACTGTTGCTGTACGCCACTCTTTGGGTACATATCCTGTAGTAAGGCTGAGATTGAACAGTAGTTTTATGTTTGGGTTTAGCTCTTCTTGGAGTTCATGTAGGACGCAGCCTGGGACACCGTCTGGCCCCATTGATGCTGTGTTTTTTGCTTTGGAGAGGGCGGCTCTTACCTGAGCATCTGAGATGTCAGGGGGGCAGCACTCTGCTGGGATAGATATTTGCCCTTTTGGTGGGGAGGGGGGGAGAAGTTTGCGCTGAACCTGTCAGTTAGGATGTTGGCAATGTCTGTGGGTTTGGTGTATTTTTTGTCATTTTTTTCTAATTCTGAGCATATCTGGGAATTCCTACCCAGGTTCCTAACATAACTAAAGAAAGCCTTGTGATTATCCTTAGTGTCCTGTGCAATTTTTCTCTCGAAGCTGGCCTTAGATGATTTTATGAGTGCCCGTAGTTTTTTGCTAATACCGATCAGAGATGCCTTACCTTTTTGGGATTTTGCTCTATCATGTAATAGCTTCCTCCTTCTATTGTATAGTTTGTTTATGGCTGGGGTCCACCAGACAGGATGCCTGCCTTTGCAGGTTTGAGTCTTGGTTTTATTTGGGATTGCATGATCCATGCATTCCTGAAGGTGTTCATAGAATGCGTTTATAAAGGATTCTGCGGTCTGGGCCGTATTTTTCACAAGCCCGGGGGCTTTGAAGGATTCCACCTCAGTTTTGAGGAGTGTGAAATTTGCTTTAGAGAAGTTTTTCACTGTGGTTTTCTGGGCAGGAGGTGGGGTCGGGATGTGAATATCCAGTGAGATTAGTATATGGTCTTATCTTACTAGTGAGGGATACACTTCTGGTCTGGAGCATAGAGCCCCCATGTTGGTGATGATCAGGTCCAGTATGTTTTCCCCTCTTGTGGGAGTGGTAACAAGTTGTTCCATAACATTTGAGTTTATAAATTCTAGGAACCTTTGGGCTAGGGTGTTGGAGCTAGAGTACTGCTCCCAGTCTATGTTTGGGTAGTTGAAGTCGCCCAGTATAATGGTGTTTGTAGAGATCTTCATATTTTCCAGTGTTCTCAGGAAGGCCGAGTGGGGTTCCTGGGTTTGGGAGGGTGGTCTGTAGCAGGGTATAAACTGAGAAGGCAGTTTTACCCACTGTTATTTGCACGTGGATAGTCTCTGATGCTTCGTGCTGTGCCACCAACCTGGAGGTGTGGGTATCTTTGACGAATATTGATACTTCCCCTCCTTTTGTGGTTCGGTCCAAGTTTTGGGGCTGAAAAGCATGGTATGCGGTATAACCTGGCAGTGCTGGGGTGCTCTCGGGAGCCTTGAACCAGGTTTCTGTTACTGCACAGATATCGATGTTCTCCATGCTAAGGAGAGTTTTGAGTGCATGCATCTTGAGGTTTAGACTTCTGGCATTGAGTAGCATTACTCTTAGTTTCTTATCCCTTGTGATACCTATGGAGGTGGGTTTGTATTTTGAGCCTTGCCTAAAAAAGGCACTATGGGGGTGGCAAGAGCCTTTGCCAATATCCGAAAGCCCAGGGATGACAGGTGCAAGCTGTCCCTAGCGAAGCATCGTGGTTTGTCGAGCATGTCATCCCAGGCTGACAGGCATTGGATCCCCTTTGAATGACATCAATGCTTAAGCCAATTGTTGAAATTGATCATCTTGTCTTCATATTGTGGCATCATTCTTGGTGAGGGTAAGATGCTAGTCAAGGTCAGGGTCATACCGGCCTGGGCTACATGCTCAGAGAGCTCCTCTATGTCTCTTTTCATGTAGTCCAGGGAGGTACATCTCAGGTCATTCACACCAGCATGGACAATGACTGAGTCATATTTGTACTTGCCTTGGAGTGACCTGAGTGCTTGTGTTATGTGGCGGATCCTAGTGCCCGACAGGCAGCTCACCGTGACCTTCTCCTTGTTCAGCCTGGTGAGCGGGACGTCAGTGTGCCTGACGATAGAGTCACCTATTACAAGTGTATCAGGTGTGTTGTTTAGCCTTAAGGGCTGTGACTGTTCGGCACACTGGCTTTGTGAGATATGTGTTGCACGTGTTTTGTTTTGGGGTAGCGGTTGCTTGGGTGTCTGCTTTGGAGGTCTCTGCTGCTTAGGCAGATTTTTATTTAGAGCCTCAGTATGTTTTTGTGTGTTTATGTGTTTGGTTTGCTGTTGTGGTAGGTCTATGTGAGACTGGAATTGTAGTGAGTGTGGTTTCCTTCTCTTCCTGACTGGTTACACCAGTACTGAGTTGAGAGAGCTTAGCCTCCAGTTTGGCTATATGGTTGCATCTCTCACATGTGTTGGAATTTGTTGGGAGGAGGAGAGGGTTGTCTGTGTACATGAGGCAGTTGTAATATTGCCTCAAGATTCCTAGATTCACCAGTTGGACCGTTGAGGAGATTGACAACTGACCTTTGGACATGCTAGAATAGTATTGGGAATTCCTTTATAATTGAAAAAAAGGGCCAATGGGGAACAAGGTACTCAAGGGGAGTTTGTGAGGGTGTAGTGCTTTTAATTTTTTAGTGCTGACTTAGTGAGCAAGTGCCAGGTAACTTAAATGCAATGTGTTACAGGTAACTTAAATGCAAAAATGACAAACATTAACTTTCTTTCAAGTGAAACAAGGAAATAAGTACAGTAAGCAATGCAGATATCACTAGGGATCCACAGAAGCTCTGAAAATCCGCGTTTTAGGTGGAATTAGCATTTCATGGAAATAACAAGCAGACAAACAACAAGCATACAAACAAAGCTAGATTCAGCAGGCCTGGATCTAGTCTATGCTACAGCAAACAAGGTGTACCAATTTCAGTAAGAAACAGTTCAAATATGCAGGCACTATAAGCCTTTAACCAGAAATTCCCATCTCAGAAGGGCAGAGTCCAGCCTCTCCTCCCACAAGAGTGCAGACCACTAACCTTCTTAATGTAAAATAACTGGCCTGAAGCCCAAGTGCTTAATCCAGAACTAATACACTTTTAGAATAACAGATACTGAGCCCTCAATCAGCAGTTCCCAACTTAGAAGGATTTAAGCTACCTGTCCTGCCACCACAGTGCATGCCACAAACCTTCCTAATGTATAACAACTGGTCTGAAGCCCAAGTGGTTAATCCAAAAGACTTAGAATGATAGCTACACTTTAATCAAGTTACTAGAAAGCAGTAATAAATACAATTGAATACTTTAAAGAATGCCTGGATTAGTGCTCAGTATGCTGGATTAGTGCTCATATGATCCCTACCTAACAAGGTACACTATCCAAAGGGCTGAATACTTAACACAAGTGCACAGTACAAATCTGAATTTTGCAAGGCTGTTGGACAATTTGTAGTAGATGAAATCATCATGGCATGTTTGATAGACAATGTTGAGAGGCCTGTCTGAAATGGATGGGTAGCCATGCATGGGTGTCAAAATATTTGTACTCCAGGGGACTGAATTGCTGACAGTATGATACAGACTGATGTATCTATGACTATGCAAACACACTTACACATGAACAGAAACACACACATAATGTGGCTGCAGTGGTAATTTAACACACATCTAAGTATTTGGTTTCTATCTGGAAAACACAGTTATTTAATGACTGCAACACCCCTGAAGTATTACATTTTTACCTTGCCATAGTGGCCTTTGATAGATAATGACATCATCATTAGATGTGGGTAAAGTATGGATGTACTATTTCTTGTTGTGGTTCTAATGTGCAGGTATACTTTAAGAGACAACTTGTCAACCTAGATGTGAAAAGCTGTTAGGCATGCATGTACCATAACTGGGGCTTATGCAGCTGTTTTCCAGTATGTTGTATATATTACACAGTTATCATTACATATAGACCCACACATTGTTTTGTGACCAGCATGGATACAACTGGGTATGTACATGTGTTCATATTTTTGAAGAATTGCTGTCCACATCAATACATGTATAAGATGATCTGAATGTCTGTTGTCATTATAAAGGGGAACATGGTATGTAATAATGTAGTTTTGCTATTTATTTCTGTAGAGCATTTGACATTTGTAAAATATTACTGACATGCCAGGGTGTAGGTAACACATGACTTAGTGTAAATATGTGTTCAATCATTAAAAAGTGTCTTCCCTTAGGTTGTGTTTCTATAAGTAACTGGGCAGTAATTTTAAATAATAAATGTTAATAAGCACTTTTCTAATGCACTGGTGAGCAGCTTGTTTGCTCAATCAGTAGCAACATGTTTGCACATATGAGATACACATTTCAGGAGTCTTACTTGAACTTGAAAAGTACTTATGCATACTGGCGAAGGTAGACACAGCTAAGAGATACTCTGGTGTGCAGACTTAGTTCATACGGGAAATGTTGTGTCACAAATTGTTTAACATTACAACAAATGTACACTACTTTCCCCATTTTTGCATGCAGTTAAACAATGAGAAAAATCAGGTCTCTGCTTCATTCACAAAATTATGAGATTTCTATTAGCTTGCTTTCCTCTGTGCAAACACATTACGTGGAGAGGCATTGTAGTCAGCACTTTGGGCAGTAAAGAATGGAGCAAAAACACCTGCTGCCTATCTGAATCTGAGGCAGGAAATACAAAATCAGTGTGCTCTGATCTTGAGCACAGATCATACAGGCTTCAGAACCCGCTCAATCTAATTTTTTACATATGTATTCAGGATGTCATTAAATAATTAAATGTGACAATTTTAGCAAATGTGAGAGGAAATGGCTAAGGTGAAGCACTGTATAAAAACAAACAGTAATGAATTGATTCATGTCAACAGAGCACGTATGGAATTACATATTTATACATTCATCGGTCTAAATAAATAATTATATCACATTCTTAATATGAGCGCCATTATTCTGCTTTAACTTTCTATTTCCATAGTGCAGTGAGTTTAAGCAGCATTGCGTGGAGGTAACAGCAAATTGCTATAGGATGTCAAGAGCCATTCACCATCACTTGGCATTGCTGTGTGATGCTAAACTCCATGCAAACACAAAAGACAAAAAGTGAAGGACTTCACTGCCATGTGTGTGGTATGTGATTCTATTTTTTGACCAGATTAAAGGTGTGAAAATGGGGTAGATAGGAAAGTGATGAAATGGGGGCAAATGGGGGGGGGGCAAAGAAGAAGCAATATAAGAATGTGCGTGAGGGAATTGGGAAAGAACCATAGCTATCCACTTTTTCAGCAGTGTAAAAAGAACATGGATAGAATATTGGATGAATTTGGACTACTGTGGTGGTGTAATTATCAAAGGAGAGACTACTGTCCACCTGTGTCCCAAGGTCTCTTATCACATACCACCTATGTGGTAGCTCATGGGTACAGAGTTTTTACCAAAGGGGATGACAATGCACTTTTTGGCATTGAGCTTGAGACCATGGCTTTGACACCAGGCATCTGTCTCCGTGAGGCCCTTTTGAAGGATGTCTACATCGTTAGGAGTTTCGATTATGGCTCCTAGTTTGCAGTCATCTGCGAACTTCATTAGCCAAAAATCTTCTCTGTTAGTCTGTACTTCAGAAAAGTAGATACCAAACAGGAGAGGACCCAGGACTGAACCCTGTGGTACTCCACTTGTCACTGGTCTGAAGTCAGATTTGGAGTCTGCTACTTTCACAGTGTGGGTTCAGTCAGTGGCCAGTTGGCAACCCATCTTGTGACATAGGGAGTTGTACCTAGTTTAGTGAGTTTATCTATAATTCCAGAGTGGGGTATGGTGTCAAAAGCCTTGGCAAGATCTGGATAGGCTGTGTGAACCACCTTACCCTCATCTACAGCTTTGGTGACTGCTTCAAAGAAGTCTATCAGGTTTAGGAGACGATCTGCCTTTCACAAACCGAAACTGGGTGGGGTCCAGGGTTTGGAGATTACCAATGTCTTTGTGTATAAGATCCATGATGATACATTCTATGGCCTTGCAGACCAGGCACGTTAGGCTAATGAGGCGGTAGTTGCCAGGGTCCATGGTGGCTCTTACTTTGTGGAGTGGGATAACCATCGCTGTGCGCCATTCAGTGGGCACAAAGCCTGAGGTGAGTCTATGATTGAACATTGTGCTTAGGTGGGAAGTCAGTTCATTCTGCAATTCATGTAGAAGGCAGCCTGGGATGTTGTCAGGTCCCATGGATGCTGTGTTCTTGGCTTTGGAGAATGTGTTTTTTACCTGTGCAGCCATGATTACAGGAACTTTCCATTTTTCTGGTATAGAGATGGGCCCTTTAGGGGGAGAGAGGAGGGTAAAGTTAGCACTGAACCTATCTGCCAGGATGTTGGCAATATTAGTTGGTTGGTTGTGGAAGCTTGCTGCCCATTGTGCAATGCCTCTTAGCGTGTTTGCACTGTGGCAAACATATGATAGAATGTATCCATTTTGAAATTAACAAGTGTAATAATGTATCATTTTTGAAACTGATAAGTATCGGCTTGGTGTTTGGATCATTATACTGTGTTTGCACGAAGGTGAGCAACACATAAATGAGACAAGCAGAGTGTAACATGGATTATTATTGTAAAAAGTGTGTATTACTTTTTATCAGTAACAGATAGATGATGCACTTGATTCACAGCTGTAATTTATACAGACCTTATCATATAAATAACTTACATTAAATTGAATTTATTTAGTTGTTTCAACCTGTTTCTGCTAAGCAACATGCCATGCAAATAATAATATTATTAAAAAAAAGAAAACAAAAAAAAATTGCAAAATACATTTTACCACACATTACATATTTTTACACAACTCTGGATTTGAACTGTCAGCCTAATGAACCTACAAAACACAGTAAGAGTATCTTATCACTTTTCGTCACAGAAGCACCTTGCAGCAGGAATGCAAATCATTGTGTATACAAGCAAGTCCCATTTCAAACAAAGTATTAACAAGACATATACACTTGTACACTCTCAGTTGTTTGTATATGTGCTACTTGTATATTTACTGCAATGATTGATTATGCAAACATATATGAGTATTGTTTGCCAAAATGCAGCTGTGTCTTCTCTTTTACTGTGTTCATGCTTCTCTTATCTCTGCTGTACTCTCAAACATGTAGTCTGTCAGGAATTTTGCATCACATAACAATAATATACAGTTTTCAACAAAGACAGGGGACTTTGGCTAGTAGTGAACAAAACTTGAGAAATGTGTGCTGCTCGCATCCATTTAAAAGCGTGCTACTATTACTTTTACATTTTGTAAGTGTAACCTGGGTGACACACCTGCTGCAGGTAAGAGAGTCAGAATTGCTGTTGTGTTTTCATTCTCCCAACTAGTAATTATTCACAGTTGCAATCCATTACCAACTAATACTGAGGTATTCCCTACAATATGTTTATACCTGCTGCACTAAGTTAAAACTATTGGATTCAGCAATTTTAATGAGTTCACACCTCATTTGCATCTTCACTGTGCTCTGAAGCCTGAATCTACACTATAAAAAGAGAACCATGTAACTAGGGAACCTGAAGATGAGAAGACGTGTCTGTGTGGATAACACAGAAGAAGATTGCTATTACTTTGGAGTTATCTGCACAGAAGACCATTGATCTTGAAAAGGTATGACTGAATTTTTCAATTACATACTAGATTTGTTCACATGTTCCAAGGAAAATATTATATATATATATATATATATATATATATATATATATACATGTGTGTGTGTGTGTGTGTGTGTGTGTGTGTGTGTGTGTGTGTGCGTGTGTGTGTGCTACAAAATGGAACATTTATCTGAATGTACTTCTTAGAAGTTCACTGTTGGCATAGTCATTTTGTCAGGGCATTTTATTTTCTCAGATACACAGCCTTATTAACTTTCATCACACGTGTTATTGTTACAACTGGTTATCTTATACTCTTCTATGTTATTTCAGTGAAATGTAAATGTAATATATTGTCAACGACACAGGTATAATAGGTTTCTAAGATGGCCCATATATACCTCTAGGGGAGTGCTGGGCACAGGGAGAGGTGACTGGCAATTGTATAAAAATGACTTTTCTGTTGTAAATGTAGACACATTTTGTGACAATTTGTTTGAAAGCACTTATAACAATTAACTAATGTGTTATTCCTTGCTTTTTACAAAATGTCATTTGCCTGTTGTTTTGGGGGTGGGGGGACCTAAGTTCCATACTGTGTGCTGCCACAACAATTTTTTTTAAAGAGGTTTGCTCTTGTTATTCCATGATTTGGATCAAACCTTGGTTTCTGTGTGATTGTGATATATTACAACCACATAACCTTATATTTTAATACTTGAACTGTGCTTCACCAGTGGTTAATATTGAAAATCTAATATGTATAATATGTATTTGTATATATGTATATCTATCTATCTATATATATATATATATATATATATATATATATATATATATATATGTATTTATGGGTCAACTTTGATATAATGAAAACCCTTAATCACGAAAATAATGAAACTAAAAATCCTGAACCACGTACATTTTTGGAGGGCAAGTAAACACTTGCCCAAAACTACACAAAACACACCATACCATCCGAAATCCACCAAGATGGGGGCTACGGCCTCCACAACCCAATTATATATACTATCTCCAAGACTGCACTACAGGGGGAAAGGGCTTATTTCCCCATATTGGGCAAGTGTTTACTTGCCCTGGGAAAAAGTATGTGGTTCTGAATTTGTAGTTTCACGAAAGTAACGTTCTTGATTATAGGTTTTCATTACATCAAAGTAGACCCATATAAATATATATATATATATATATATATATATATATATATATATATATATATATATATATATGGATTCCGGTGTGTAGCTCGCGAGACATTTGCCTGCGAGCTACATCGCCGAAACCAAACGGCTGCATCAGCACTTTGCCGTAGTGCAAAGTGCCTGAACAGCACAGCCGCTGCAACTATAAGCTATGGACGAGCAGCTGCAGCTGAACAGGCTGTGTAATGCATTCCTTCTTCTCGTGCAAGGAATGCATTTATTTAATTATTTATTTATTGTGATGTCAGACTGACAACACAATAAATAAATAATTAAATAAATGCATTCCTTGCGCAGCTGCTCATTATATATATACTTTATATCCTCGAAATACTGAAATATTGATATTCAGTATGTCAAGGCTATAAAGTGGAAACCTGAAAAGAATGAAAACTCAGAAGTGCTATATGTGTGTGTGTGTGTGTGTGTGTGTGTGTGTGTGTGTGTGTGTGTGTGTGTGTGTGTGTGTGTATTTAAGCTGGAATTTATTGATGTGATATTTATGTGTTGTATCCTTCGTTTTTGTTTTATATCACCTAGGATAATGAAACCCAAGTGTACCAGTCCCCAAAAAACCCCTTCAGTGACTCAAAAATTATGATTTGGAACCAGATAGTGAATGATGTCAATGCTATGGGGGGGGGGGGGTAGCAAAACTTATGATCAGGTGCATCATAGGGCCACTGACATGATTTCATCAGTCCGGAGATGAGCAGCTGCAATCGACTGTGAGCAGCTGGTTATGGGGGGGGGGTGTATCTGCAACAGAGCCACCACTGACACCAAATGAAGAGTTCCTGTCCACTGTCATGGATCCAAAGTGCACAGCAACATGTGATTGATGTTGGTGCTGATGTTTTTGGGAGGACAAGTATCTCCTAGGATGAGCTTCCAGGTAAGTTTACATATGTAAATTAATAACATTTTATTGTATATTAAAATGTTGTAAGTAATATTTAATTGTTGCTTTAATTTGCAATTTTTTGTGGTTGAACATATTGATAAATTGAAACAGTTTAAACAACACATCATTACACATGGGCTTTTGGAGGACTTGTTGGCAAAGTTTCAGTTAAAAGTATTGTTAATGGACATATAAGGGCAAAACTTTGGTCCCTGATTGTATTATTGGTATTATGATGATTGTGTTCTTACCTTTTGCTTAACTTCCTATAGGTTCATAGGTTCATATGTTGGTACTAAGCTATTGGCCCTAGGGCCTATACAAGCCTAGCCATAACAATTCCCTGTCTATTTCTTCACAGCAAATTTACTTCCCTGGTCCCCTGTCTAGCAGGGCAACTGACATGCTCCCCGGGGTGAATTTCCTATCTCCCATCCAATCGTTAAGGTTCCTTTTAAAGAGGGCCAAAGAGGCGCTCAGCTTGACATGTATGTGCAGTCAATTCCAGAGTATGGGGAGTCTCTGGGTCAGGAACCAATCCCTCCAGCATGTTTTGTTCATTGTGATGACCAGGTTTAGATCCCTGGAGCATGTGGCTCTAAAGGATTGGGATTTCTTTAAGTATAGCATGCCCAACAGCACTGGGCTTGACATGGCCTCGTATGTTAAGTAGAGATCACCTCTGAGTAGGCGATATGTGACAGAGTATAGCTGGAGTTTTTTTTAGATGGTCAGCATAGGGCATCTGCTTTAGGCCTATGATTTTTTTAGTGAGGTATTTCTGTGGCCTTTCCAGTTGTTGCAGATTTCTTGTGAGGTACATACCAAATGGAGTGTTGTACTCTATAATGGGTCTAATGAGGGAGGAGTACAGTGAGACAATGACCTCCTTTTTTCTGGATGAAAAGCCCTTAGTGATGAGGTGTGCCACATAGGATGATTTCCTGACTGTTGTGGCTATGTGGTTATCGAAGGTGAGACCACTGTCCACCTGTGTCCCTAGGTCCCTTATCACACTTTTCATGTTTAGTGTACTGCCACTTATGTGGTAATTCATGGGTACATGTTTTTTCTCAAAGGGGATAAGTATACATTTCTTGGCATTGAGCTTGAGCCCATGGCTGTGGCACCAAGCATCTGTTTCTGTAAGGCCTTTTTGTAGAATATCCACATAATTTGGGGATTCAGTAATGGCTCCCGGTTTGCAGTCATCTGCTAACTTTGTTAGCCAGAGTCCTTTACTGCTGGATTGTACTTCAGAGAAGTAGATGCCAAACAAGAGTGGTCCCAGGACTGAACCCTGAGGTACTCGCTTGTCACTTGTCTGGAAATGGATTTTGAGTCGGCTACTTTTTCAGTGTGGGTTCTGTCAGTAAACCAGTTGGCAACCCATCGAGTGATGTTGGGATTAATGCCCAGTTTAGTAAGTTTATCTATGATTCCAGAGTGGGGGATGGTGTTGAAGGCCTTGGCGAAGTCCAGATAGGCTGTGTGGACAGCCTTACCCTTGTCCACAGCTCATAGGCTATCTGCCCTAGGGCATTTATAAGCCTAGAGAGAGTGTGTTTGGCTTTCGCCACCCATTTTAAATTAATTTTGCTATGCCCTTTTTCGAGGTTAGTATACTGTGCCTCTGTCTAACAGTGACACAGAAGTGATACCCGGGGTAAATCTATGATCTCCCATCCACTCATCAAGATTCCTCTTGAAGAGAGTCAATGAGGGACTCTGCCTAACCTGGACTGGGATTTTATTCCAGAGTGAAGGGAGACTCTGGGTTATGAATCTGTCCCTCCAGCATGTCCTATTTATTTCAGTGCTGAGGTTCAAGTCTCTCAAGTGCATAGCTTGATGGGATTTGGATTTTCTGAGGTGCAGTATGTCCATTAATTCCGGGTTGGACATGGCCTTATACGTCAGGCACAGATCGCCTCTGAGCAGGCGGTATGCCACTGAGTAGAGGTGGAGTTTCTTTAACTGGGCAGCATATGGCATCTGTTTGAGCCCTTTGATCCTCTTGGTGAGGTACTTTTGGGGTTTTTCCAGTTGCTGCAGGTGTCTGGTAAGGTACATCCCAAAAGGGGCATTGTACTCAATTATGGGCCTGATGAGGGATGAGTAAAGAGGCACGATGACCTCCCCTGATCTAGATGTGAATCCCTTCATGATTAGGTGGGCTATATAAAATGTTTTTCTAACCACTTTGGCCACGTGGTTGTCAAATGAGAGATTGCTATCAACTTGGGTCCCCATGTCCCTAATTACTTCTTCTGTACTTAATGGATTACCACCTATGTGGTAATTTGTGGGCACTTTGTTTTTGCCAAAGGGATGACTATACACTTTTTGGCGTTTAGCTTGAGGCCATGGCTCTGGCACCAGTTGTCTGTTTCTATGAGGCCTTTTTGGAGGATGCTTGTGTCGGCTGGAGAGTTGATTATGGCACCCAGTTTGCAGTCATCTGCGAACCTGGTCAGCCACAGTCCTTCCGTGTTGGCCTGTACCTCCGAGAAATATATACCGAACAAGAGAGGTCCCAGGACTGAGCCTTGCGGGACGCCACTTGTAACTGGTTTGGAGTCTGACATGGCTCCAGCAATTCTAACCATGTGGGTTCTGTCCTTGAGCCAGTTTGCAACCCATCTAGTGAGATAGGGGTTTATATTTAAGCTGGTGAGCTTATCTATAATGCCCGAGTGGGGTATTGTATCTAAGACTTTTGCGAGGTCCAGGTAGGCTGTGTGGACCACCTTCCCCTCATCATTGGCCTTGGTGACTGTTTCAAAGAAATCGACCAGGTTTAAGAGGCAGGATCTGCCCTTAACAAAGCCGAACTGGGTAGGATCCAATGTCTGTAGGTCCCCAATATCTTTATTTATGAGGTCCATGATGATCCTTTCCATAGATTTGCAGACCAAGCTAATCAGGCTTATGGGGCAATAGTTTCCAGGATCCATTGAGGCACCACCTTTGTGGAGAAGGACCACTGTTGCTGTGCGTCACTCTTTAGGTACATATCCTGTAGTAAGGCTGAGATTGAATAGTAGTTTTATGTTTGGGTTTAGCTCTTTTTGGAGTTCATGTAGGACGCAGCCCGGGACACCATCTGGTCCTATTGATGCTGTGTTTTTTGCTTTGGAGAGGGCGGCTCTTACCTGAGCATCTGAGATGTCAGGAGGGCAGCACTCTGAACCTGTCAGCTTGGATGTTGACAATGTCTGTGGGTTTGGTGTATTTTTTATCATTTTGGACTAATTCTGAGCATATCTGGGAATTCCCACCAAGGTTCCTAACATAACTAAAGAAAGCCTTGTGATTATCCTTAGTGTCTTATGCAATTTTTCTCTTGAAGCTGGCCTTAGACAATTTTATGAGTGCCCATAGTTTTTTGCTAATACTGATCAGAGATGCCTTCCCTTTTTGGGATTTTGCTCTATCATGTAGTAGCTTCCTCCTTCTATTGTATAGTTTGTTTATGGCTGTGGTCCACCAGACAGGACATCTGCCTTTGGAGGATTGGGTCTTAGTTTTATTTGGGATTGCATGATCCATGCATTCCTGAAGGTGTTCATAGAATGCATTTATAAAGGATTCTGAGGTCTGGGCCGTATTTTCCACAGGCCCAGGGGCTTTGAAGGATTCCACCTCGGTTTTGCGGAGTGAGAAATTTGCTTTAGAGAAGTTTTTCACTGTGGTTTTCTGGGCAGGGGGTGGGGTCGGGATGTGAATATCCAGTGAGATTAGTTTATGGTCTGATCTTACCAGTGAGGGATACACTTCTGGTCTGGAGCATAGAGTCCCCATGTGGATGATGATCAGGTCCAGTATGTTTTCCCCCTCTTGTGGGAGTGGTAGCAAGTTGTTCCATAGCATTTGAGTTTATAAATTCTATGAACCTTTAGGCTAGGGTGTTGGAGCTAGAGTAATGCTCCCAGTCTATGTTTGGGTAGTTGAAGTCGCCCAATATAATGGTGTTTGGAGATACCTTCATATTTTCCAGTGTTCTCAGGAAGGTCGAGTGGGGTTCCAGGGTTTGGGAGGGTGGTCTGTAGCAGGCTATAAACTGGAAGGCAGTTTTACCCACTGTTAGTTGCACATGTATAGTCTCTGATGCTTCGTGCTGTGCCACCAACCTGGAGGTGTGGGTATCTTTGATGAATATTGATACTCCCCCTCCTTTTGTGGTTCAGTCCAAGTTTTGGGGCCGAAAATCATGGTATGAAGTATAACCTGGTAGTGCTGGGGTGCTCTCGGGAGCCTTGAACCAGGTTTCTGTTACTGCACAGATATCGATGTTCTCCATGCTAAGGAGAGTTTCCAGTGCATCAAGAAGCAGAGTCCTTCCATGAGTCTCTGCAATCATTCTCCAGGCCAATACATATGTGATTGCTAATTTTGTCATGTTGTGGTGCACATGTCCCATATGGACAGTGGCAGTATATAATGCAATCCAACAAATACACACATATGCACAATAGTCTTACTATCTTCCATAATATAGATATGGAGCATTTGTGTTAAATGGTATAATAATGGATAGGATTTTATGTGATGTTGGCCTTTAGCCTAATAATGTCCTATGACCCTATGAACAGTTGAGATTTTGATGTTGCTGTCATTGACATATGCTATACTGAGGTATGGATGTACAATATGGCTACACGAGGGTATTACAATCTGTGATGTGAGCTGATGTATTGATGGCCGCTGCTGCCATCTCATTACATGTTCCTTCTATAACAGTTGTAGTAATATGCCTCCTGAGAACTGTTGACATGGCATGATACACTTGTTATGTATATTGTTGGCATATTAGAACATGTGTTGTTGTAGTGGAGTAGATCAACCTTCTATACAGCTCTCATTCCACCATCACAGTGACGCTTGCAGTACGGTACAGGTGTGCATGTGTCTAGATAACATCATTAAATTCTCTGTGATAGACAGCAATATAAATTAACATTGATTACTTGGGCACATAAATCTAGTTTCATCCACAGGTTGCTATGCTGTGATATACACAACAGTTTGTCACATTTTAATTCAATTGCAACATTGTGGAATTCATTGTATATGCAGTTGTGTTGCTATTCCTAAGAATTATTGAGGTGGTCAGCAGCACCATTGTGTGAATATTAACATTTGTGTCGGGAAATGTTCTGCATGAGCTACAAACAACTGATCTGTAATGTATTCTTATATGACATCAGGACACTTAAACACAGCTTTCCCATGACATACATATAGGCAATTGTGAAATTGATGTAATTATATGACATTTGTACAGTTGTATGACTGTGTGAACAGTACCACTGTGTGGCATGTGATGCATAACCAACGGTGTATTTGGAGGTGTTGTCACAAATCATTATTTCAATAACTGTGAAATGTTAAGGGGAATACATAAATAAGTGCAGTATGTGGATGCCACCAGCCATATTCAACCGGAGAAAACAGAGAATCTGCTAGCTGACAGTTTGTCTCACACTTCATTCCCGTGTCACCACTGGCCATCAGAAAAATTATCCATGCAAACATTACTTGTTTTTTACTCTCAGGAGAGCAGCTCATCTGTGTGCTCGGTATGGCTAACACAGAACGAATTGTCCCTGACAACATCATAGGTTGCCTACAGAAGGATTTAAAACTTGACATAGCAGACACAGTAGGATCCCTAATTAAACACAGCCTCCAGAAGGCCTGTGTTCTCATGGAAGTGTGTATAGCAACATGCATCTGTCTGATAGGGGGGACCATAACCTGAGGCATGGAGTTACAGAGCCATACACCTGACTCCCCTTATTTGTGAGGTACAGCAATGAGTCAGAATGAACCTTCTCAAAAAGGACACAGGTAATGTCCCGATTGTGTACCAACCACTTGTTTGATTTGTTTAAGTTACATTATGTCTGTTACATCTCTTTGACGTCTTCAAAAAGGTCACCAAGGGCATGCATGATGAACACGCTATCATCCTGCGTAAACTGACCTGGCCAAGGTATATGACAGAAATCCAGTCAGGTATTAATGTGAAACTGTCTGAAGTGGCCATAAACACCTACATTACCAAGTGGGTATACAAGAGGATTAAATACATGAAGTCACCTCTATCTACAGTCCAATGTCCAGGTCCATAGCTCAGGATTCTGTATTTGCTCCTTTCCTGTTCAGTATTTAAGTTTCAGATGTCAAGACTAACTTACACATCTTTTGTCCAACCCGCTTTGTGAAGGACTGCAATTTGTGGGACAATCATTGAATCCAAGTGTGGTATTGGTATAATACAGAAAATATCAACACGCACAAAGGATTACTGCCAAAGCCATTGGGGCACAGTAGATGAAAAAAAAATCATGGAAGACTAGTTGCATTATGAAAGCAAATACAGAAGATAATTACAATATAGATGTTACACTCCTATGAGCAGACCAAGTGGCGTGTGACCTGTGTACTCAGGTAGATGGTATGTGAAATGTCTACCAGCATGTGCCAACAGTGCTGACTAATCATTTGTATGTAGCACAACTCTTGAGTATGTACAGGACATCCACGTCAAAGGATGTTATAGTCCCATTGCTCTCAGCCCTCATCACACCAGTCATTGAGTACAATGTGCACCCTTTTCCATGTATCTCAGAACACGTCATCCATGGATGATTTACTCAGCTGTATCACTTTCTGCAGAGTGAGCTCCCACACATCTTATCGGCCATACCTAAGTATTAGAGGTTGCTAGTGTAGAACCCCCTTCAGGGTGTTATAGAAGATGCATGCGTGATATGTGTTCCTGTGATAAACACAGTAAATATAGCTGAATAACAAAATTGATGGCATGTGTTACATTTGTGTAAGTGTGGATTGTGACATATATATGCCATGCAAACCTCTCAACTAGCCAGGATTGCTCTTAATTTCATAGGATCATAGGATCATATGAAGTTACTAGGATAATGGCCCTAGGGTCCTTACAAGCCTAGCCAAGTTCTACCCTTATCTCCACAATCAGTACCTATTGCCCCTGTCCAGGAGGGACACAGATGGAACCCCCAGGGTGAATTTATGGTTACCCATCCAATTGCCCAGATTGCATTTGAAGACAGCCAATGAGGTGCTCTGCTTGATGTGAAGTAGCAGTCTGTTCCAAAGGTGTGGTAACCTCAGGGGAAACAAATCTGTCCCTCCAACAAGTTCTATTAATGTCACATACCAGGTTACGGTCTTTACAATGAGTAATCTGTGTGCCATTTGACTTACGGATATGCAGCATTTCCAAAAAAAGCAGGGTCAGAGATTGCTTTGCATGCAAGGCAGAGATCACCTCTGAGTTGTCTGTATGAAACAGAATACAGTTTCAGTGATTTCAGGCAATCCATATAGGACAGATGCTGAAGACCTTAAATTTTCCTTGTGAGGAACCTTTGTGGTTTCTCCAATTGCTGCAGGTGCTTGGAACAGTACATACCAGAAGGGGCATTGTACTCAGTTATTGGCCTGATGAGGGAAGAGTACAAGGAGGTTATAACTTCTTTTTTTTCTGGAAGCAATGCCCTTACTTACGAGATGAGCAATATACAATGCCCTTTTTACCATTGTGGAGACAAGCTGGTCAAATATAAGGTTGCTGTCATCCTGTGTGCTCAGGTCTCTCATCACTGAGTGTGTACTTAAGGTGTTGCTATTGATATGGTAGTTAGCAGGAACATTGCTCTTACTGAAAAGGATGGTAATACATTTTTTAGCACTGAGTTTAAGGCCAACAAACATTTAATTTTGTAAGACCCTCTTGTAGGATGTTGACATCATTTGGAGATTATATGACTGCTGCCAGTTTAGGTTTTTGCTTCTACTTCAGAGAAATAGATTCTAACCTGTACAGGTCATCAGACTAATTTCTGTGGAACACCACTGGTTACAAGTCTGCCACTGGAGGTGGATTCTCCTGTTTTGACTATATGGATTCTATCAGTGAGCCAGTTAGCGACAGATAGTTTTAAGTACTGGTACAACAGTGTCCCTCCTAACATCTCCAAAGGATGTTAACTTTTTAGGAAGGTGTGCTTAATTCCCCTCAGAGATTACTGACAAATCATGACAGTTGTTCAAATGTGTTCTTGTAGAACCATCTATAATAACTTACAATCACATATGTTGTGTCAGTGACACTGTTTAGTGGTGGTATTATTCTGATATTGTCCATGATTGTGCCTGCTTCTGTCTGCTGTTGTCCATGAGCCTGTAGCTATGTCTCCAGCTTGGTTGAGACCTGTGCCAACATTACATTCATATTCAATCAACTCATTTTGGACAACTTCACAATATGTACCTACCTCCTATTGTATATACCATCTTAATAAATGTCCTCTCCAGTGATCATCTCCGGATGCTTCAATCACAGCAATCTTCTCCATTAATATGTGACTTTTTGTGGCATTCAAATAATGTATAATAACTGTGTGATGCTTATATGGCTACAACTACACAGAAGGTGTAAACAGCAGTACATACTGTATCATGCAGATATGTGATTACTGTTTATGCTACAACTGTCTTGTCTTTGTGGTGTACGTACAATGACATGCCCTCATCTGCTGTACATTAATATATTTCAGCTGTTCTTCTCTCTGTGTGTTCATTACTACAATACATGTGTGTGGCCATTTTCAATACACTCACTTCCCCTGAATAATTATTCCTAATGCAGTTTATGTACCATTGCTGATCAATAGCAAAAATTCTATTCAGTGTGGATTAAACAGGTTTCCGCAATACTCTGCAATGACTACACATTCATATAATGTGTTAGAACACTATATATTGCTTTATATTAAACCCTGGTAGTCATGGTGGCTTTCCACGCAATCCCGTAGACCTAGTTTGCCTGTAGGTAAACAGGTTGCCATGTTTGCAGGTGTTTGTGCTGCTTTACATGGTTTCCTCGATGGTAACACTGTATCCATGTAAGCACAATGCACAGGATGCATATGCAATCAGCGCTGCTCATTACACTGACATGTAAACTCTGTGTAGGCTCCATGCTAAGCCTACACAGAGTTTATTGAATCCCTAGGTTTGTTTTAAGTTCAGTGGAAGTGACTTTAAACAGCTTTGTTTCAAGGTATCAAGAAAATCCCTGGGATTTAGCAAGCCGTATTTTCCATGCAGGAACAGTATAGGAGCTCCTGCATGGAAAATGGCCTCCAAACAATCCAGGAAAGTGCCGTTTTCAAGTGCACGAGCGACCCTACACTGTTCTAGCACAGAAAACAGGCAAATATGCAAATCCCCTCATTTGCTGGTGGAAACCATGCAAATGAGGTGATTTTGCAATTCACCAATCTGCACGGATTCTGTGTAAGAACAGTGTCAGTGCAGAAATGTATTCGGCTAGTAACCAAATACATTTCTGCATCTGACAAAACAGAGGCATGAAAACTTGTGTAAAAGCATGTATTATGTTTAATACACATGCCAATGGCCAAATATAAGGCGATTGGCATTAAGAACAGTTTATTTTCTTTTTTAAATTAAACTTTTTTGCTTTGGCCGATCTCAGCCATTTAAGCTTAGGGCAGCGGCGCGCAAACAGGATCATGCCGAAAATAAACAAAAAATGAAAAAAGTCAATTTTAAGTTAATTCTGCATTTTGCCGTTATATTCAATGGCATGCAGAATGTAAACAATACCAGGGAGCACTGGTTGTCAAGGGGAAAGGGTCTGTTTTAGTGCAGTAACTACCGACCTACACACTGGGGTATGCAAATGAGGGGAGTTATACTGAATCACAAATTTCTTCAACGTGTCAGCTTGTACCTAACCGTATAGGTGCAGCAACCCAACAGTGCAAGTGTAAGAGCTGAATGACTTCATAAGAGGGTTTCATGCTTGCTGTAAGCTCATTTGAGCTCTGTGGCCCATGTATGCCCTTAGCTAAGCACAGCTAAGGAAGGGGGTGTGTCAGATGTGTCTGAGCAGTGTGTACATAGCCTAAATGGGGGTGTGTGCCGTACACCAGGTTTTAAACAAAAAAAAATAGAAAATGGCAGCGCTGCGTACATTTCAGCCCTGGGTATGCGTGGCACACCTCGGGGCTTAAATAGGGAGGAAGTGGGAAGGGGAAACAGCAGTAGGAAGCAATCAAGGAGAACTAGCATAGCTGGCAGATGGAATGTATCAGAATAAACCAATTACACGTGTAGCAGCCCAGCACACTACTTTAAACTATGCAAACACCCTACAGACTGTTTTTTCCCACAAACTCTACACCACCGGTGTACACAGATGAGGGATTTTTAACTGGCAAAACTAAATAAAAATATTAGAGGCTGCTGCTGCTTTACTCTATCAATATGTGCTAGAGACTGAGAGTGGTGAGGAGGAGAATGCTGACAGCCAACCCACAGTGAGGAGGAGAAGAGTGTACAGACCCAGGGTAACCTACCAGGGCCTACATGAGCTGGAGATAGTGGAGCGGTATAGGTTGGACAAGTACATTCTACAACAAATCATTGAGCTGTGCCAGCCTCACCTCATACACAGAACTAATAGAGGGGAACCCATCCCAGTGAATACCAAGGTATGTCTAGGCTTAAGAATACTAGCCACAGGTACCTTCTAAAGACCAACTGGGGATCTCATGTGGGTCTCACAGGCATCAGCATCCAGGGTGCTACACCAGTTCCTGGATGCCATGACACCACATGCCAGTAAGCACATTTATTTCCCTACCACCCATGAGGTGTTGACCAGAAGTATGCGTCTCTTCCACCATATAGCAGAATACCCTGGGGTAGTTGGTGCTATAGACTGCACGCGCATCCACATCAAAGCACCATCTGGCGAGCGGGGTAGGGTCTACATAAACCACAACGGCTTCCCCTCCATTAACTGCCAGGTTGTGTGTGATGTCCAGGGCATTATCATGAATGTGTATGCTGGCAGCCCTGGAAGCTACCACGACTCCCACATCTGGCATCACTCACAGCTGTGTCAGGCATTTGCCAGTGGGGACATCCCATATGGCCATCTAGTGGAGGATGCTAGCTATGCACTGGAGCCATGGCTGATGACACCCATCAGAAATGCACAAACACCCAAACAAGAACACTATAATGAGGCACAGGCACAAACCAGGATCATTATAAAGCATATGTTTGGGATGCTCAAGTCACGGTTCCACTGCCTTGACATATCCAGTGGAGCCTTGTAGTACTCTCCAGCTACATGTACACAAATGTTCAAAGTATGTGCCATGCTGCACAATATTATCCTGTGGAAAAATCTGCAGCAGGAACAGCATGGGGCAGGGCCACACAGCCCCCCCCACCATTGCCAAGATGAGCACAGGCACAGAGGGACTTGGAGGAGGAACATCCTGAGCCTGCCCCTGTAGGCAGAAGGAGGCGTACCCAGTATGCCCAGGCCTTGGCAAAGAGGCAATGCGTAGCACACACACTGACACTGTAGGGACCCAGGGACTGATTCCTTTCTTTGACTCGCACATACAGTAAAAGGGATGCCAAACATGACACTACCTGTGCTTTACCATGTATAGGGAGTGTACTACTTGCATCTGACATAGTCATCCCTCCAGCACCATCCTCAATACTGGCCCAGCAACAAGGTAAGTCACTCTTTCTATGAATTACTGAATGGAGTAGTATGTTCTCATGCTTGTATGTATGATATGGATGCAAGCATGCAAGGGAATTGGGGGGCTAAATGGGATAGCAGCAGACAGCTGATAGCTATATGGGACAGCAGGAAATTCCTAACAAATACCGGTGTCAACATACTAGGCAGCACTACACAAGGTGACAACCCCCACCGCAGTACATGTGATGGCCCAAATAACTGTGGGTGTCAATAGGTCACACACATGGATGTCAATGAGGTTCACATACCCATCACCAGCCTCACCCAACAGGACAGGTGTCGATGACCATAAAGAAAGGGCGGGCTAAGGCCCCCAAATGATGGCAATGGTGAACAGCCCCCCGCCAGACCTACACAGACATACAACAGGTCTGGCAGTTGCATTCTAGTTCTGAAGGGTAAAAAGTCTGAAACTGAAATTTATGTCATTAAGATATAACATGTGTACTCTACTGATATGCCTCCTTTCTGCATGATAGGTCACAATAAAATATGAAATGGAAGCAAGCCAACAAAGTAACTGGAATACCAGTACAGTCATTGCAAATGTTTAAAGTCTGCAGGTGTGGACCCCTCTCCCCACAATCCGATGTAGAAATGCAGTAACATATGGCCTGCAGCACTCTCAAATTGCCTACAATCCTCTGACATAGGCCCATGCCTCACCCATAGTGCCAATGTACGGAATGTCAGGGGGTCCCAACTAACAGTCTAATGCAGTAAACAGAAAACAAATGCAAGACCATGTTGACAAATGCCAGTAGCATGCCTCCCCATGTCCTACTGCAAGGACTGTGGACAAGGCCATAAGTAGTACTGGGAAAAAGGCCCAAGTATAGGGACACCTCTGAGATATTGCTTACATAATGTTAGGAAAAGGAGAGAATAACAGAGGGGGTGTAGAAGCATGAATGTCATGGAGTCTGAAACTCTAATATCTGGCCATACTACTCCCTGACTGCAAACCCATGAATGAATAGCCACAAAACTGCTTGTAAACCCCAATGTGAAGGTAAACTGACCAGATATATGAGTCCTGCCTCTGGATAACCTGGGTGTATCTGTACAGCTGATAGTTATGGCCCCAGTAGGATATGGCCATTCCGTACAGTTGAGAAAAGCACAAGGAGGGGATCCCCAGCCAGCATACTAACAAGGTCCTGCACCATTTACACAGAACCAGCAGGCTATTGTCTGTAGCTACACCTCCACAATGGCAGGAGTGTGCCAGAATGTGTAGTCTATATGCCTCAGAATACTAGTCTCAGCTTCATTCATCTTGTATTTCCCTGGTAAATAACTGTGAGCAAAGAATGATAGCTGTCAGTAGTTGATGGCATGACACATCGCAGTGTAAAACTGTACATATGTCAGAAAATCCATGCAACCAAACATGTCACACAAGCAGCACAGACAGCAATATTTATTTATTTATTTATTTTACATTTGTTAACCGGGGGTGTCTGACTGAGCCGAAAAGGCCCTTTTTCAGCAGAGGCCTGGGGTGAAAAGCTCCACATAGAAAAATTACAGATACATGTAGATATTTAGACATGATTAGTATACACACAAATTACAATAGACGTGTTTTTACAGTGGTATGCAGCACATAACAGTTACAGTGGAGAGAAAAAATCAAGAAAATATTAATTTAAAAATGAAGGTAAATAATAGATTTGTGGTGTACAACTGAAAATTGGAACATAGGTAGAATACATACATAGTACACAGGTACAGTACATACATTGTACATTCGCCAGTGTCTGTGAGTAAGAGGGAAAACTATTATCAAGTGCTCTAGGTTTAGTATGTGTACCTTATCCACTTTCACTAGCCTGGGGAGCAATCATGGCACTGCTAACTTTGTTTGAGATGTTACCTGATGAGGTCTTTAATGGAGGCTTTGGACAATGTGTTTTGTATGCTACTACTCTACAAACACTCCCTTGCCCATGCTTGGAACAAACTTCCCCTTGACTTACGTTCAATCTCCCACACCTCACACTTTAAAAATGAACTAAAAGCTTATTTTCTCAATTCCAGGACCTGCCCTTGCCATAACCCCACCTAGTCTTCCTTCCCTTTATGTACCCTCAAAAGGACCATACTTAGTACCTCATTACACCTCTCTTTCCAATGTGTCTACTATGCATTTGCATAATTTTATACAAACAGAAATATTTTATTGTTGACCTATTGAACTATATCAATGTAAAATTATGTTACTAAGCTTTTTTTTAATGCAACTTTAACTTTTATGCATGTAATCCAACATATGTGAATCTTTTTGCTATAACTGCTATTATATCAATATTGTTTAAAATTCTACTTGTTGAAAAATGTACTACCGGAGCTTTTCTCCTTTGGTCTCCACTGAAAATGGGCCACAAGCCCAGTTGGACAAACCCAGTTACCAAATGTCAATAAATAAATAAAATAAATATGCTAGTGGGGAGAGAGTGCCATGTTTTAGCCACTGAACTACTATATAGTGTGTTAATTACAATATCCTCTGCATGTTATGCCCATTGTGTCTCCATATTGGCAACCTACAGATATCCTGCAGAAACAGTTTGCTAGGTGTAGCTGTAGTGCACAAAACCCTGAATTGGAGTACAACCTTCCCTGGAATGGATGCATACACTCAGTATAGGAGGTCATACTAGGCAGGTTCCTACACTTAGAGAAATGAAGACCATGTCTCACAACAAAGTGGACTACAGATATCGGTTATAGAGAAATGAAGCCCATGTCTCACAACAAAGTGGACTACAGATATCGGTTATTCGCAGCTGAATGTGCACACACATCAAATTGTACACCATTGATACTTCACATAGACACAATGGATAGGAATACTCACACATATATAAGGCCAACATAATATAATATGTCAGACATACACACATAGAGACGTGGGGAAGAGAAAGGCAGACAGCGACAGAGAGAATCCAATTATGAGGCCTTTCCCACCCAGTACACATCCCATTGGCCTATATCACATGATGTGCTGATGTCATTCACTGTAGAAATATCTTTGGTTAACCCCCAGCCCTATAGTCTCAGTGGTACTTGAGATAACTGTGTAACACTACAGTACAAATAGGTATCTATGTAGCAGTTGTAATCTCAGTCCTGTCAAATGTTAAGTTGTGTGTGTGTGTGTGTGTGTGTGTGTGTGTGTGTGTGTGTGTGTGTGTGTGTGTGTGTGTGTGTGTGTGTGTGTGTGTGTGTGTGTGTGTGTGTTTCTAGATGAATGTGGTTGAGGCCATTTACACTCACTGAACCTCCCTTACCCCTCCTTTAGCAATGCTGCTGATGTCACTCACTTTCAAAGATACCTTTGGACAGCTCTCCAACATATAAGCTCCATGGTGCTTGCGATAACTGAGTAATACTATAGTGTAGCAAACTAGTGAGATATGAATTCTGGTCTTGGCAACTGTGAAAATGTGTGCATTTGTGTGAGTATGTGTGTCTTTGTAGAGACCTGATTTTGTGGTCATTCACACTTACTACACTTCCCTTACCTCTCCTTTAGCACTGCTGTTAATGTCACTCACCTTAGAGGTATGCTTGGACAATGATCGACCTATAATCTCTGTGGCACATGTGATAAATGTGGAACAATGTAGTAGCAATAATTACATAGGAAGTGGGTATAATCTCATTCCTGGCAAGTGTTTGTGTGTGTACATATATATGTCTGTACCTTAAAGATTTTGGCCCCATTTACACCCAGTACATTTCTCAGTGCCTGGCTTTAGCAGTCCTGAAGATATCATTCACCGTAGAAGTACCTCTTGGAAAATATAAACCATGTAAGGTCAGTGGTGCGTGTGGTAAATGTGTAGCATAATGGTCTGAAAATATAGTTAGACAGAGGTTTGAACCTCACTCCTGTCAAATGTAAATGTGTGTGTAGGATAAACTATTTTGTGAAATCTCTCACCCACTACATCACCCAATCCCACTATTTAAAACGGCTGGTGATGTTCCTCACTTTAAAAGTACCTTGGGACAACAGCCATCCTATAAGCTCTGTGGTGCATGGGATAAATGCGTAACACTGTAGTAGCAATACATAGCTAGGTAGGGGTTTGAAAGTCAGTACTGGCAAGTGTGTGTGTGTGTGTGTGTGTGTGTGTGTGTGTGTGTGTGTGTGTGTGTGTGTGTGTGAGTGTGTGTGTGTGTCTGTCTGTGAATAGTAATTTCAGTGTGTTTGGTTGATGAATATCCCCTGTGTCTGTGGTTATTAGCAATCGGAGGTGTGTCCAAACCACAACACGTACAATTCTCCAACAGTTGTAAATCAACATATACCTATGTACAACCCTCAGCCCTATACTCTGTGAGGCATATGCAAGCACTGTGTTACAGACAGGAGATTTCCGTGCACATACTGTACCCTGCCTATGACATGGTGGATGTGTTACCATACTGCCATACCCCATGTTCTTGCTGCACGGCCACATCCTGTTGACACACAGATGCCTAGAATGGAAATGCGATACAGCATGTGAGAACACATTCACTCAGCACTTCACTTGTGGGGGGAAAGAGGGGTAAAGCTGGCACTGAATGTGTTGCCAAGACTGTGGCCAATATCTCTTGTCTCAGGATAGGTATTCGCATTGTTCAGTAACTCGCAGCACTTGTGTTTAATGCTGTGGCGGTTGTTGATGTAACTATCAAAGGCTGTTGTGACTGTTGTCACTGTCTGCTGCATCTCTGCCATCATAGATGCCTGTAGGGGATTCCATGAGGAATCCAACGTTGTGTTTGAGGCTAATAAGGGAGTTCAATAGTCATGGGACACCACCTTTCTCTGCAACATTGTCCTCCTTTTGATGCACACTTTAGTAATGGCAGGGGACCATCACATTGTCTCCCAATGTTTGGAGGACAGTGTCTGGATTCGGTTGGCTTTGGCTAGTACCATGCATTCATGTACCTGTTTGTACAGTGCCTGTGTGTATGATTCCACAGTCATGCAGCTATTTCCCATTGGCATGGGTACAGTGAAGATATCCACCCCTGTTTTCATGGCTGCAAAGTCAGCTTTGGAGATGTTTTGCAAGGTGGCTACCTTTGTGGAGGTGTGTGGCTTACATGTTGAGCTCCATGTTGATTATAGCCTGTGTGAATCTCACCATGCAGGGATTGACATCTGTGGATGAGCAACAATCCCATATTTAACTAGTCAACACAGGTCAAGGTTGCAGCATCCTCTACCAGGGGTCAGTATGAGCTGGCCAGGGCAATGGATTTGATGAATCCCAGAAGTGTTCGGCTACTGTACTGGTGCTTGGTCACTTTCCCCAGATGATGGAGGGGTAGTTGAAGACTCATACTATGTTGGCGTTGTGTTGAACCATCATAGATGTCAGGGTGTTGAGGAATGTGCATTGATAGTCTGGGGACATAGATCTGGACCCATAGCAGGCTATGGTCTGGATTGCACTATTACCCCAAAGCAGTTGTACTGGAAGTATCTTCAATGCATTATGCTGGGATACTAGTCTGGAGGTGTTCCTAGCCATACTGATTATGGAGACAATACCACCTGTGGAGGTGTGGTGTGGTCCATGTCTGGGGACTGACAGCTGTGGAATGTGTCATTGCCTGATACTGCAGGTCTGCTGTCTGCTGCTGTGAACCACCTCTCCATTACAGCAGACATGTGTTCTCCACCCCAACAACTGCTCTGAATGACTGCATCCTGACAGTTAGATGTCTATTGTTGAGCAGCATGACCCTCAGATTGCATACATGTGTAGCTGTTATGGTGGTAATAACATTAGGAACACTGCCTAATAAGGCATCATAGGGGTGGCAAGACCCTTAGCCAGTACTTGGAAACCCATCGGTGGCAGATGTAGGACATCTATGGCAAGTCATTGAGTTCTGTCAATCATGTCATCCCAAGCAGAGAGGTACTGGATCCCATGAGAATGACACATGATACGTAAGCCAGTGTTGCAGTCAATCTGTTGATAGTACTGCAGCATCATTCTGGGTGACAGTGGTACACTTCCTAGGGTTACTGTCACACCTGCCTGGACCACATAATCAGAGAGTTAAACCATTTCTCTTGTCATGTAGTCCAGGGAGGTGTGCTCCAAGTAATTCACACCCACATGGATACAGAGTAATACTCGTAGTTCTTGTGGAATGCCATGACTGGCTGTGTCATGTTTTGGATGCTGGCATGTGATAGATATTTGGCTATCTGCTCCATATTCAGCTTAGTGAGTGGGATATGTGTGGACCTCAGTACTGAGTTGTCCATGATCACTGTATTGTGCAAGGTGGTTAGCCTTAGAAGATTAGGTTAAGGAGCAAACTGTGTAGGTTAAATATGTGTCCCTTGGCATGTGCCATGTTGCCGTGTCTGAGTGGGTGTCTGTCTTGGTGGTCTGTGCTATTTGGGTAAATGTCCATTGAGTGTCTCTGGAAAGGTCGTTGTGTGGCTTTTCACTGTATGTCATGGATGTCAAAGTGGGTGTCATGATGAGCTACATGTTCCACATGGTGTGATGCAGGTGTTGATCATATCTTCATGACCTGCTAGTCCAGTCTTTGCTGGAGAGTGCATATGTCCACATTGGGTGATATATGGGTAACCCTCACAGGTCTGAGTGTTTGGAGTTTAAAGGGGAGGGTTGTCTGTGTACATGAGACAGTTGCAGCAGTGCCCCAGAATGGAGAAGTGCTCCAGGTTAATGGGTGAAAGCACAGATAATCACCCTACAAATATGCCAGGAGGAGTGGACATAACTAGTAAGTACTGGGGCTACATCTGTGATGAACAAGTACTGCTGATGGCTCCCAGGTGCGCCACACTTCTTGATACAATAACCTGGTGACGTGCCAAGGCATAATGCTAGTTGAAGTGCAAGACAGGAAGAACTAGCATGATGTATGCATGGAACAGAAGGCAGACTGTCTGCCACCTTTAATACTTTGCCACAGCTGTGCAGTTACCAGCAACTTTGACCATCTGAAAATTCAGTAAGTTCTCTAGCACTTGCGGTAACTATGTAACACTATCATAGACATACCTAGATAGGCAGGAGTTCTAATCCCAATATGAGCAAGTGTGTGTATGTGAATCATGTACTGTCTGGCTTATACCATTTTGACCTGTGTACTAACCTTCACACTTCCCTTCACTCCAACTTAGTAGTCCTGTTGATGTCATTCACTTTAGATGTACCTTTAGAAGAGTTGAAAATGTCTAAGCTCTGTGGCATGTCAGATAACTGCATAGTACTATAGCAGGAATACCTAGATAGGCAGGAGTTCTAATGCTAGCAACTGTTTGTGTGTGTGTGTGTGTGTGTGTGTGTGTGTGTGTGTGTGTGTGTGTGTGTGTGTGTGTGTGTGTGTGTGTGAGGATCATATCTTGTGTGGCTTATACCATTTTGATGTGTATACCATACATAGCCGATGACCACCTCCTCTGTCATTACTTTATATAGTGTGGTAACAGCATCTGCCTCACATGCAGCAGGTTAAACCATTGTACAGTCCTCTGTACAGATGGGTCTGGCATATCCATATGTTTGCAACCTATATGTGGTTGGAAGTGGTCTGTGTCCCTTATCAATACCCATGTATGTGATATTATAGCCAAATAGGTCACAGTGAGTGTACTAACACATATGGCATCATGATGTATCATACCTGACTGAAACATCATGCTGATACGACATCTGCTGCCCCCACAGGTGTCCAGCCTTGTAGGTGCAATACATGAGTCCAGATGCATGGTTTTACATGTGAACTGTTCCTGTTATGGGTCACATTACAGGTTGGTAGAGGTGTGGACTGTCATATTGTGGTCCTAATTAGTATGTAACAGGAACACCTTGCATCTTAAGAGGGGTGTGTATGCAATGTATATCCACTGTATACCACTAATGTGTCACTGTCATGTATGACTCTACCTTAGGTCATTTGTCCAGCCCATTTTGCTGGCCTCTGTCCAGACGTCTTGGCACTGATAAATTGTAAGGTATGCTTCAGAAATGTTGAATTCACATCAGATAGGCCCCAGTGGTGACCTCTGTGATGCAATGCAGTTAACCCCAGCACAAGTGAACATGCACAACAAGCAATATAGCTATTACATAAAGCAGTATAGCTATTACTGATGGTTGTGTGCATGGTAAATTGCATGCGCTTCACATGCCTGGTGTATTGCCAGGCAACAACAGAACAATGCCATACTCACCAGCTTCAAACTTCTGTCCCATATGCAGACCAGAGGGTCCTAGTTAGCTGTGAGAGGGAGTTATTGTCAGCAGACTCACATGTGGCCTTGGTACAGGATGGATGCAGCATGTCTGTACATCTACAGTACTAACCGCAATAATATACAATGTCCTGTCCTACATGTATGTCTGATACATTAGTCTACTAATCCCCACTGGGCTCTTACCTACATGCTGTTTGTCCAGTGTGTGTGTGCAGCCCACTTCCACAATGCTTCCTTCAGTGTCATAGCTTGTGCATTAGGTGTGTTGCCACAAGCTTGATGAGGAGCTCCTCGGTGGTTGTTAGTGGGGGCTGGATGGATGGGCCCCCACCTATGGCTTGCTGGTTCCAAGCTACAGCAGCAGCCCATTGATGGGCATGGTGGATGAGGTCCGTGGCCCGATGCTGCACATGCTTATAAGTTCTGCTGTGCAGGCCAGCATCATTTACCCTGTAGACCACACTGTTACACAGGGCAGTCCTTTCCCACACGTCTTCTGTTCTCCATCCAAATAACAGGGCATAATGTTCAATCACATATTGGGTGATGATGTCAGTTTCTCCAAATGAGAATGCTGATAGGCGAGCACTATGCATGTTACCAGAGACATAACCAGGAAAAAGGTCACAGGACCTCATACGGTTGTCAAAATGCACATCAACAGTGGTTATTACTTGCAAATAATCCACACTACACCAACAACCTTCAAGCTATCATGGCTATGGCATCTTGCATTACACACCTGTCCTTGAGCTATTTTATCCCCCCACTTGATTGCATAATCCTGTATTCTCCATTCATTTCTGAGTAGAGAGTTGACAGTGGGGATCTTCCATGTGGATGGTGTGTGGATGGTGGCATGTCTGTGTTTGACTGTGGTGTATGATGGAGCTGTGAGCACATGCCTGAGTTCATGTAGGAGCAGACCATGATGTTATTAAGCCCCATGGGGATATGCTGTTGTTGCTATCAGTAGGCAATATGTAATGCTCACCATTGCTGAGGGGAGGAATGTGGTTGATGTGCATATCTCCCTGTACATCTGGGGTGGACAGGGTGGCAATGTTTCCACCTAATCTGTGTGATGCAGGTTGCCTATATCCACTGCATATGTGTATGAGGTGTTCTTTACCCCCAGTACAGGGTGAATTGCGTTTTTTCCTCTGAGACGTATGACATATGTGGAGACACTGTTGCAATTGTCCTTGGTGGTGTGGATATGTCTGATTTATAGTCATAGTCAGACTTACAGTAAGTCACATGTGAACTTACATGCTTGCTCAGATATAGGTGGACTTGCTTTCAAGTTGTTACCTGCACCTATGTGTCCTTGTACAGCCAGTATAGCAACCTATTATGCAGTTTGTGTATTGCTGCTGTCCACCAAAGGGGATTATTCTACCTTGGTGGAGGCTGGATATACAGGTCAGGTACTGCTGTGTCCATATAGCTACAGGGGATATAAAGGGTACACACCCTTAATGCACTGCCTGGTATTTGTGCAATTGGTACATGATGCCACAATAACTCATTTCATAGCAATTCCCACCTGTAGTGTGACCTATAGCCTGTACAATTCAATTGAAAACATAACAATCTGGTCTGTGAAAATATATGGAAATACTCAGTAAAATAAACCAGTTGACTGAGTGTGTACACCCTTAAACTGATATGTTATGTATGCACCTCTTGAGATCGTTACAGCATTTATCTGTCTTGGTCTGGATTCTAACATCATGGCACATCATCACTTGGCAGTAGTTGCTCACTTTCCTAAAAACACCTTTGATTGAATTTCAATGGAATTGTACAGGTTAGGGGTGACATAAAGATGAGAAACGTTATGAAATGATCTTCTATGGTCTGATTGTCATACAGCACACATATCTGACATTCCAACATGGGTGGTTACACTTTTGATATCCACTGTATATAGGTGTTGATATAGCTGGTAGTGGTAGGCATGGACAGAAGGTCATTACAGGTGGACACTTCTCTGATTAATACCTGGTAATTATGCCTACTCTAGTACCCATATCAGTGTCAGGGCAATGCAACATTATGTCTGTTGTATGCACTGCACTGATATTACACACATGTGCAACATACACAACCTATGTATCTGAATGCTTGAAACCCATGTGATTAGTTTTGTGCCTTCCAGCTGAACATATGCATACATACATGTGCTCAGGGGATACCTGGTATACATTTCTGTTGTATGTTAGTATGGCACACTGTATTTACAGTCTTGCTGCTCAATCATATTTCTCAACCTGTTACAGCAGTACGCCTGGACAATGGCACACATAAATGGGTGTCAAAAGGGACATCAGTATTGATACTGTAGTAATATAGCTGCATCATACATTAGTACGTTGATTGCACAGTAGGGTTTGACATCACTGTAATAACCTGGAAGATGTCCAACAGTCATAAGTAGGCTATTATATTACAATGTCAATTACCACAGACCTGCCAATGGTTTGGCTGACATAACACAGGTATATGTATATGTGACTACAGATATCAGTCACAAATGTTGTCCAGCAGAACACTGTGCAGTTGAATGTTATTAATTCAATATATCACATGCAGTTCAACACACATGTCTGCAACACTACTTTACTATGCACATGACCTCTATAGGTCTCTTAGTTTTACAAGGCAAACATGAGTCATACTTATAATCACAGGTAGCATGGATATGGAAAAAATCCTATTAACTGGCCTAGCAGTAGCACAGTCACAACTGTTTGACAGACACCCCTGTGGTTGTCATATCTGAGCTGTCCTTTCCCAGGGTGAGTCAAGCTCCTGAGCTGTGATCCTACCTCGCAAACTCTCAGAGCATCACATCTGGACAAAGCCTAAAATTATGTAGGATAAATAGGGACAGACTTTAAATATTCCTGTTACAAACTTAGGAAGTTCATAGAATGATACATTTTGCATTGCTGTAAATATTCTTAAGGATGTGGAGTCTTAAACTCAAGTGTTTGTCATTACTTGGTGACTTCATTCCTTAGCTATTTGCCAGAAAAGTACAGATTTCAGGAGGAACAGACAAAAATACATGATGGTAAAATGTGAGCATTCTGTGAAGATCTGTACAGCTGAGAGGTATGTTTGTGATATCTCCCACTGCAGAGATGGCCAGATGCTATGGCCATAGCAGCTGTTTTGCAGGACATTGGTGCAGCATGGCTTATTGGGACATATATTCCTCCAAATCATATTTCCCATTATTACATACCAAGTACTACATTCAATGACTTGCTTACATGTTCCACTTACCTTTTTTCTTTCTTCTATTTTCCACTTTATGTTTCATTTTCTATTTCTCTCTTTCTCACTTTGTCTCTCTCTCTCTCTCTCTCTCTCTCTCTCTCTCTCTGTGCACTACAGAGATATAGCTGGTTTGAATAGGTGTCAGCATGGCTTTTGTAGGTGATGCTCATGACCAGGTGATGGCCTGTGCACCTTTTAGGGTTCCCCACTTGCTAATTGCATGCAGAGCAGTTGTGTAGTTCTTCCAATAGCCAATGTCATGGCATCATACTCCTGTAAATGATTAATCCATGTGGGTGTTGGCCTTTTCCCTTACCTGTGAGGAAGACATCCTGGAGTTGTGTGAGCTGCTACCTCTTACAACAAGACTTGTAGAGACAAGCCAGCTAAAGGAGCAGAATGTGAGTATTGCTGTTATATGTTTGAAATACTGCTGGTTTAACAGGGTTTGTTTTCACATATTATTTCTGCATGGATTCAGTCTGACAAAGTTCTGTCTCTGCATTGTTCTCAACTGTAGAGCCATCCACATAATGGCCACAGGTTAGCCTCTTATGTATGGGCTGTTCCCCAGAAAGGTGTTGTTCTTGGCACATCAGTAGCATACTCTGGTGATACGGGTTAGCCTGTTATGTATGGGCTGTTCCCCAGACAGGTGTTGTTCTTGGCACATCAGTAGGATACTCTGGTGATTGGATTCTGTAAATGGTAACATCCATTTGTTTTCTGACTTTATATCCATCAGGAAAGATATGTTACAACAAATCCTGTAAAACCAGCAACTTTCTGTAACAGCAATATTTCAAGTATGGGTGTGTATTTCGGCCTCTGTCCACCAATTATGTCAGGCTTTGTCCAGATGTCATACAGTAGTAGGTTGATGGGAATACTGGTCTATCATTATTTTGTGTTGTAATTCCTGCTGAGGGGAAAGGCTGGGAAACATGTTGAAGTCTGTACATTCAAGAGGTTGGTGTATAGAGAATGCTCTTAGATACCATTGTAACATATTTTATGTGGGGGACAATAACACATGTTTTAAAACTTGGCTGTTAGAACATGTGAGACATATTACCGATAAGAAATATGACAGCTCTATAGCTGTACATTTGAATAAATCTCACCATGCGTACAGTAGTGGGTCCCAAGGTACTATTTCTGAAAAAATCTGTTCCTCAGTACAATAGTTATGTACGGACTCAATGCATTGATACTAACTGTGATACTTTATCTTGTAGGGGGTTAAATGAGGAGTGTAATTGGAGGCTGTGTATTCAATTATATAATTAGGTGTTAACTGCTTCTTGTGATTAAGGCATGTATTTCTGGTAATGGTTTACTCCTCAAAGGCTTTGGCCAAGACCTCAGAGTATAATAAACATGTGTGAATGACTGGCTCATTGTATTTTTCTTTGCTATGTTAAGACATTTTATTTGTTTTGCTAAGAGGTTGTTGTATGTCTGGCTAATGTGTATGACCTATCATGATTATGTAGCAGTGTACTGTTCAATTATTTATTTGGACTGTGTGGAGGGGGCAGATGTAAGTGTCATGGCTACTTTTGTTTCCAACTGTGCATGCTGCCCCAATTGTGGGTGGTCTATCAGCAGCATATGTTTGTATGGGCATTTTGGGACACACACACACACACACACACACACACATATATATATATATACATATATATATATATATATATATATATATATATATATATATATATATATATATATATATGTCTGTATATGTATGTATGTTTGTATGTATATATCTTTATATATATATATATATATATGTGTGTGTGTGTGTGTGTGTGTGTGTGTGCAATTGTGTGTATATATATATATATATATATATATATATATATATATATATATATATGCATATATACACATTTGTATATATATATATATATATGTGTGTGTGTGTGTGTGTGTGTATATATATATATATATATATATATATATATATATATATATATATCTATCTATATATATATATATATATATATATATATATATATATATATAGCATCTTCCTTCGGCTGTTCCCATTAGGGGTCGCCACAGCGGATCTTCTGTTTCCATTTCTTCCTGTCCTCTGCATCATGCTCTTTCACACCAACTGCCTGCATGTCCTCTCTCACCACATCCATAAACCTTATCTTAGGCTTTCTCTTTTCCTCTTACCTGGCAGCTCCATCCTTAGCATCCTTTTTCCAATATACCCAGCATCCCTTTTCAGCGCATGTCCAAACCAATGCAATTTTGCCTCTGTTGCTTTGTCTCCAAACTGTCCAACATGAGCTGACCTTCTAATATACTGATTCCTAATCCTGTCCATCCTAGTCACCCCCAGTGCAAATCTTAACATCTTTAACTCTGCCACATCCAGCTCTGACTTCTGCCTTTTTGTCAATGCCACTGTCTCCAACCCATGTAACATAGCTGGTCTCACTACCCTCTTGTAGACCTTCCCTTTCCCTCTTACTGGTACCCATCTGTCACAAATCACTCCTGACACTCTTCTCCACCCATTCCACCCTGCCTGTACTCTCTTCTTCACCTCTTTTCCACACTCACCATTACTCTGAACTGTTGATCCCAAGTACTTAAACTCATCCACCTTTACCAACTCTACTCCCTGTATCCTCACCATTCCTCTACCCTCCCTTACATTTACACACATATATTCTGTTTTAGCCCTGCTGACCTTCATTCCTCTCCTCTCTAAAGCATAGCTCCACCTCTCCAGGGTCTCCTCAACCTTGTCCCTACTCTCACTACATATCACAATGTCATCTGCAAACATCATAGTCCACGGGGCCTCCTGTCTGATCTCATCTGTCAACCTGTCCATCACTACTTCAAATAAGAAAGGGCTCAGAGCTGATCCTTGATGTAATCCCACCTCCACCTTAAACGTATCTGTCACTCCCACCACAGTCCTCACCAATGTCACACTACCCTCATACATATCCTGTACCACTCTTACATACTTCTCTGCCACTCCCGACTTCCTCATACAATACCACAACTCCTCTCTAGGCATCCTGTCATATGCTTTCTCTAAGACCACAAAGACACAATGCAACTCCTTCTGACCTTCTCTGTATTTCTCCAACAACACTCTCAGAGCAAATATTGCATCTGTAGTGCTCTTTCCTGGCATGAAACCATACTGCTGATCACTAATCATCACCTCCCTTCTTAACCTAGCTTCCACTACTCTTTCCCATAACTTCAAGCTGTGACTGATCAATTTTATCCCTCTGTAGTTACTGCAGCTCTGCACATCACCCTTATTCTTAAAGATAGGTACCAAAACACTTTTTTCTCCACTCCTCAGGCATCCTCTGACTTTCCAAAATTTCATTAAACAATCTGTTTAAAAATTCCACTGCCATTTCACCTAAGCGCCTCTATGCTTCCCCTGGTATGTCATCTTGGCCAACAGCCTTTCCTTTCTTCATCCTCTTCATAGCTGACCTTACGTCCTCCTTGCTAATCTGTTTCACTTCCTGATTCACTATCCCCACATCATGCAACCTTCTTTCTCTCTCATTCTCTTCATTCATCAGCCCTTCAAAGTACTCTTTCCATCTACTCAACACACTCTCCTCACTTGTGAGTATGTTTCCCTCTCTATCCTTTATCACCCTTACCTGCTGCACATCTTTCCCAGCTCTGTCCCTCTGTCTAGCTAATCGATACAGGTCCTTTTCCCCCTCTTTAGTGTCCAATCTCTCATACAACTCTCCATATGCCTTATCCTTAGCCTTCGCCACCACTCTCTTTGCCATGCGTCTCATCTCCTTATACTCATGTCTTCTTTCTTCATCTCCTTGGCAATCCCACTTCTTCTTCGCCAGCCTCTTCCTCTGTATACTCTCCTGTACTTCCTCATTCCACTACCAGGTCTCCTTGTCCTCCTTCCTCTGTCCAGATGTCACAACAAGCACCTTTCTAGCAGTCTCTCTTACTAGCTCTGATGTAGTTTCCCAGCTATTTGGTAACTCTTCACTGCCTCCAGTGCCTGTCTTAACGCTTCCCTGAACTCCACCTCACAATCACCCTTTTTTAACTTCCACCATTTAATCCTTGGCACTACTTTCACACTTCTCCTCCTCTTCTTGATGATCAACGTCATCCTACAGACCACCAGTCTATGCTGCTTAACTACACTTTCCCCTGTCACCACTTTACAGTCTCCAATCTCCTTCAGACTGACCCTCTTACATAGGATATAATCCACCTCTGTGCATCTTCCTCCACTCTTGTATGTCACCCTATGCTCCTCCCTCTTCTTAAAATACATATTCACCACAGCCATGTCCATCCTTTTCACAAAATCCACAATCATCTGATCTTCTGCATTCCTCTCCTTAACACCATACCTACACATCACTTCCTCATCCCATCTGTTCACTTCACCAACATGCCCATTGAGGTCCACTCCAATCACTAGTCTCTCACCCTTGGGTACACTCACCACCACTTCATCCAACTCACTCCAAATGTTTTCTTTCTCATCCATAGCACACTCAACTTGTGGAGCATATGCACTAACAACATTCATCATTACACCATCAATTTCAAGCTTCATAAACATCACTCTATCAGACACTCTCTTCACCTCCAAAACACTCTTATATATGTATATATTTGTATATATATATATATATATATATATATATATATATATATATATATATTTTTTTTATTTTACATTTGTTGACTGGGAGAGTCCAACTGGATTACAGGTCCATTTTCAGTGGAGGCCCAGGGAGAAAAGCTCCAAGAGAACACATTTTTACAAAACATAGTTTTAAGGACAGATTTTTGACATGCAATTTCCATAGAAGAGACTTTGACATAAATATTAACTAACAGATAAGATACATTCGTTCTCTCCAATATAATATTAAATTTTAGAAGATATTCCTAAGTTTAGGATTCCTGTGATAGATTTACTAGGAGAGCAAAAGCAGAGAGACATAGAATAAGGCTCCAAAAGAGCAGATGATGCTCGCTATAGTTGAGAAGGATAACAAATTGATTTACTATATGTCTTTTCCTGGCTTTAGTTGCTTATGGAAAGCACAGCATTGCTGGGGTAGTTTCCCTAACTCCTGGAGAGATGGGATGAGCAGTAGACTAACAGTCCTAAGTGGGTACAGAACTATGACTGGTTGGCTTAGCAGAGTTACTTAAGTTAGTTGAAGTGTTCTAATGAGACATTAGCCAGGGGGGATACAGAAACACATTTGATTATTCAAAAAGTGAGTTTTAACAAGTTTCTTGAACTGTGATGGGGATTTGTTGTCAGTTATGTGAGCAGGAAGGGAGTTCCAGGTTTTTGCTCTACAGTGGCTGTAGACAGAATTACCAGCTTCTTTATTATATTTGATTACTTTGAGGAGGTTTTGTGTGCTAGACCTCAAGGGTCCGGTGGTTCTATAGGGTTGCAAAAGATTTTGTAGGGATGGGATGTTTTCAGAGTTATGTATTGTTTTGTGGGCTAGTGATAGTTGATTGAGTTGAAGTAGTAGTGATAGTTCTAGCCAATTGAGCTTTTTTAGGCATTCACAGTGATGTGTTCTGATGGGAGAGGTTATAGTGAATTCGGCTATCTTATTATAACATCTATCAAGTTTGTTTAGGTCAGATATGATGAGATTTGTAAGCACAGGGAGGCATAAAGTATTGTGGATAGTAAGTGAGTCCTCGCTATTGTAGTTTTGGAGTGGTCAGTGAGGAATTTTTTTTTTGCTATACAGTAGGCCAAGTTTTTTATGTACTTTTTTATGGTTATAGAAATATGTAGGTCAAATCTAAGGTGATTATCTATTTCAACCCCTAAGAGTTTGGTATGATGTGTGGGAGTGATTGTGGTCTTGTTAAAGGAAGAGATGAAGAAAGAATCAGTGGGAGTTGTGGCTCTATGGGAGCTAAAGAGTACTAGCTTTGTTTTACTTGAGTTCACAATGAGCCTTTTGTTTATAATCCAAGTTTCTGCTAGGGAAAATAATTCTTGTGTTAGGGGAGTGAAGGATGTCAACTGATTTGGCTGCGTATATTATGGCGGTATCATCTGCATATTGCATTATTGAGGTTTTAGGAATACTGTTTGGGAACTGATTGGTGAAGAGGGTAAAAATAAGTGACCCCAGGATGTAGTCTTGGGGTACTCCTAGGGAGACTGGTAGGAAATAAATAAATATATATATATATATATATATATATATATATATATATATATATATATATGTGTGTGTGTGTGTGTGTGTGTGTGTGTGTGTGTGTGTGTGTGTGTGTGTACACCTCAGTATGTATTGGTAATATATATATACATTGTTGTACACATATATGAATCTCCCTACATATCTCTCTCTCTCTCTATGTATGTTTCTATTCAGATGTATATATTTATAGATAGCAATCATTCCTAATTGCACAGTGTCTCCTCCCTGTTGTAAACTTGCTGTAAAGAAGGCTATGTTTGAGAAAACATTCTAAAGTCATCCAGCGGAGGTGGCTTACTGGTGAATTGCATTGGCTGTGGTTTCCTGGGTCCTGGGTTCAAGACTTGCAAGGGATGTTTATTTTGTTTCTAGAAAGAACAAGCACTGTTAGATTAAAACAGTTTTGAGCCACTTTAACCATGTTTGTGTGGGTTTGTGTGATATTAAGCGGTGCTAACATATGGTTAAATGAATAAGCGCTTACATCATGTAGGCTTCACTTACAAGTGCGCAAATCTGCTTAGCATTTACATATAAGCAATGTTTACACCTGCTAAGCATAGTTCAGCCCTGGTAACTACTGATCACGTTCTAGTCTGATAAAATAGCAGGGCAATGACATCTTTAATAAGTGTATTTAATTCCACATGCATAACTTGCTTCTATGTTCTGTCATTACAGTAGGAAGGGGTGCGAGTATACTGCATGGGACACCTGAGTATACATGGGTAGTACCACAATCTTTTCTCTTTGTATTTATTTCATACTTGGAAAGTATCACAGGTTATATGCAGTCACGCTTGCATGTTACACCAGCTACAGTGCACTGGTTGACAAATATAGTTTAACCCATATTGTATCATTACGTTACTACTTTTAACAGTTCTTTTCCAAGTAAGAGTAGATTGCAGATTGTTTTACTGGAACCATACTTCCCTGCATGCAAATCTGGATTCTGAGTACCGAGTTTCTTGTTCTTGGTGTTTGAGCTGTATGTTTTAATGTATCTCCTATTGGATATTGATCTGATATGTTGATATTAGCTGTAGACTACTATGTTTTTAGGACATGCCATTGAGGACTGCTGTCATGTAGTAATGGCATAGCTTTCAGTTTCAGATGTCTATCTTTCAAAACACTCATCTTAATGCATAACCTGTTCATAGGTTCACATGTTCATAGTTTCATAGGTTGGTACTATGCTATCAGATTTTAGTGCTACAACTGAGAAACCAGCTAGTTCTAAGGGAAAATATGAAGAGCAGATTTTCTGGCACCTAGAATAGTTTAACTGTAGCCCCGCAGTGCTACACTATGCGAACAATGTGCAAACACATGCATTTTTAAGCCAGGAAGTTGAAAGGGTTAGAAATCAACCCAAAATGGCTAATAAATTACAATTTCAGAGCTGGAAACCACTCCTCTAGTGTCAGACAGGCAGTACAATGCTCACCACTCCCACTGGTAAGCAGTAGGACTTCCCTCTACCACAATAAGGTCTAGATAGCTCTGAACACAGAAAATAAAGTCCTGAAACCAGCAAAGCCTGTGATCTGGACTATACTAGCTAGGAAAGGTGGGAAATGAGCAAACAAGACAGTATTTTTTTTTTGGTTAAACCAGGTTAAACAATGCAATAATACAGTAAATAAACACAGAAAAGACTAACGCACTTGAGTGTGTATCACTAAACAGTAAATTAAATTAAAACTCTACAAAATTAGCAATTTAAAACTTTTTAAATGAAACAATGCAAGTGCACAACTGAAAAACAATTTAAGAGGCAATAATACAGTAGAATAAGTAGCTAGTCTACATATACAAAAATGTTTATATATACAAAAAAAGCAGCTAAAACAACACTAAAACAATTCAGATGCAGTGCAACATAGAGCTCTTGAGTTGTAGCAATATTAAGGCAAATACAGTTTTAATAAATGCACTAAAATATACTCTATATTTCCGAAAATTTTGAGAAGCGCAGTCAGAACACAAGGAGATTCAGGCAATTTTTTTTTAAGAAAGGGAGACAGGAGGAACAGAAGGAAAGAAACTAAGTGGGCTGGCCGTCTCAGATGTTCTCTCTGTATTAGGTAGAATGAACTAATAATACTAGACTGGGAGGAGTGTCCAAGATCAAATTTAGAGTAGGGGTGGGCAACTGCAAGGCCAGCAGGTATAAAGACAAGATGCCAATAGGGAGGGAGAGTGGGAAGCTATTTTAGGCAGAAAACACTAGAGAAATGTTTATCACAGCAGAAAACCAGCAGCGAGCCAATAGCTATGAAATACAGTACAAGTATGCAGTATACAATAAAATTGCTATATATATCTAGAATAAGCAATAAACACCACAAATAAGCAAAAAGCAGGCTACTTATTGCTATATATCACAGATCAGGTGCTCCTCCTCAGATAGCTCTATGCATAATGGCTAAATTACTCAGGTTAACTTCTTAAGTAACAGAAAGCTGAAACCTGAAACAACTTTAAAAAAAGCTCAGAAAAAAAACAGTGAGGTACTTTTTCCAAGCCATAGACTTGGCAACCCAACTAAACAATGACCATAAACACTAAACTCTCACTAAAGTGGGGGATGGTCTTTGCTAACTAAAATGGCCTGGACAATGAGCTCAAAAATAGCCTCTAACAAACAACTAGACCCACAAACATGATCAGGAATTTGGAGAATATTACAGCTACTACCTAAACTATTTTAGGCAGTACACACTACAGAAATGTCTATCACAAACACAATCAGGAATATGGACAATATTACAGCTATGACCTAAACTATTTAGGCAGAAAACACTACAGAAATGTTTATCACAGCAGAAAACCAGCAATGAGCCAATAGCTATGAAATACAGTACAAGTATGCAGTATACAACAAAATTGCTATAAATATTTAGAATAAGGAATAATACTAAAAATAAGCAAAAGAACAAGCTACTTATTGCTAAATATCACAGATCAGGTGCTCCTCCTCAGATAGCTCTGCGGCTATTTACTTTCTGTCTGTCCTCTGTACATGTACCTGTGCAGATGTCAGGTATTGCTACGGCCATACCACTATGTAGGTGCTCACATTGTATTGTGCTGTGGGCCTGGATACTGCTGCTAGTTCCGACATATGGGACATTCCTTAATGACGGCCTTGCCCCTTTTCCTTGCCTGTGTGAGGGACATTACAGAGGTGGTGACCTACAGATTCACATACAGTAGGTGGCAATACATCACAGGACAGGGCATGTGAAGATAGCCAACCAACATGGGGGACATATCCCCAGATTTGACAACAGATTTTATGTCATCAGTGCTGTTATACACGTGGTGGATTGATAGATTGACAGGGTTTGTGTGGACATGCATTTAGTGTGTGACATCACAACTCACAGTGATATGTCTCTGACATACCTCTACACTGGCACACTATCCAGAGACTGGCCACATGTCTGCCTGTCATGTTTTGTGTGTTCTCCAGACAGTTGGGTGTCCTTGGTAAATCAGTCTTGGACTCTGGGGAATGCAGTCAGTAAATATTCATATCAATTGTTATTACCAGTGTCATATTCCTTATAAAGGATGTTACAACAAACCCAGAGACATCTGCAACTGCCTCAATGTATGACAGCAGTATGTCCAATCTATCCCTGTGTTTGTGCCACTGTTCCCACCTATTGATATAGGGTTGATGCCTAGCTTAGTGAGTTATTGCATGATTCCTGAGTGGGGAATGTTATCAAAGGCTTGACCAGATCAAGGTAGGCTGTATGTACCACCTTGCCTTCATCCACAGCTCAGGTGACTGATGCCAAAAGGTTGACCAGGTTGAATGTGCAGGTATGACCTACCATTCACAAAAGTAAACTGTGTGGGATCCTGAGTTTGCAGATTCCCATATCCCTGTTTATTAGTTGCATGATAATGCATTCCATAGCTTTGCATAACAGACTTGTCAGGCAATTGGGGTGGTAGTTCCCAGGGTATGTAGTCGCACATCCTTTGTGGAGAGGGGTGACTGTAGCAATGCACAATTCAGTAAGGACAAATCTGAGGTGAGGCTGTGCTTGAACAGGGCACACAGGTAAGGTGCCATATCACTCTGTAGTTCATGCAGAACACAGCCAAGGATATTGTCAGGTCCCATAGAAGCTGTGTTCTTGGCCTTGGACAGTGGTATTTTAACCTGTGCTGCAGTAATACTGGGTGCCAGGCAGTGTACTGGCATTGTGATTGGTCCTTTGGGAGGGAGAAGGGTTAAAGTCAGCCATTATATTGGCATTATTTGTTGGTTCAGTCTGGGAGGTACCATTGTCTAGTAGCTCAGAAGAAATCTTGGTATTGCCATGGAGATCCTTTACATAACTGTATGAGACCTTGTGGTTGTCTTTACTATATGCTCCAATTCTGTTCTCACAGCTAACTTTGTGGTATTTGATGAGGGATCTCAACTTTTAATTGAGGTTGATAAGGGTTTATTTCCAGTCTTAGGACTTCACCTTATCCCATATCAGTTCCCTCCTTCTGTTGTACAGTTTCTTTATGGCAGGGGACCACCAGATCAGCTTCCTTTTTTTGGAGGTGAGGGTCCTGGTTGTATTGGGTATGGCAGTATCCATGCATTTGTGTACATGTTCATAGTGCATTGTTGTTTGATTCAGCTGTCATGCAACTAATCTCTATTTTCATGGTTGCCGTGAGGTTCACCACCTCTGTTTTTAGGAGGCCATAGTTAGCTTTGGAAATGCATTTCATGGTGATTTCCTGTACAGGGGGGTGGGAGGGCTGTGGATTTCCAAAGGTGATTCATTTGTGTTCAGATATAACAAGGGAGGAGTTGACTATTGCTGTCGAGCAACAGTCACCCATGTTAGCAAGGAACAGGTCAAAGTTATGGGCATGTGCATCGGTACATGAGTAGCTTTCCCAGTTAATGGTGGGGTAGTTGAAGTCTACCAAAATGAGAGTGTTAGGTTGAATACTAATATTCTTCAGGGTGTTTAGGGACATGGAGTGTGAATCTTGGGGCATGTTTGAGGACTTATAGCAGGCTACAACCTGAACCACTGTCTTACCCAATGTTAGCTACGCCTGCAGGATCTGTAATGCATTATGTTGGTCTACCACTCTGAAGGTGTGTGCATCCTTAAAGAATATGAAAATACCACCACCTTTGGAGCTTCAGTCCAGGTTCTGCAGCCAAAAGTTATGGAATGAGTTATAGGCTGGTAGTGCAGGGGTGCTTCCTGCTGCCTTTAACCAGGTCTCTGTTACAGCACAGATGTCATTGTTCCCCATTTTAAGGAACACGTCCAGTGAGTGCATTTTCAGATTTAGAATCCCAGTGTGCAGCAGCATGACCCTCTGATTGCAGGTGTTTGTAGCTGTCATATATTTCTGTATATGTATGTATACATATACATACACACACACACACACACACACATATATATATATATATATATATATATATATATATATATATATATATATATATATATATATATATATATATATATATATATATATATATACACACATATATATATATATATATATATATATATATATATATATGTGTGTGTGTGTATATATGTGGATATAAATGTGGATGTCTCTCTCTCTCTCTCTCTCTCTATATATATATATATATATATATATATATATATATATACATAGAGAGAGAGAGACATCCATATTTATATCCACATACACACAACACACACACACACACACACACACACACACACACACACACACACACATATATATATATATATATATATATATATATATATATATATATATATATATATATATATAGATATACATATATACATTTTTTTCTACTGTTGAATGACTGTGCTGGATGATATGTTTGAATAAACATCAGACATATCTACAGCTCAGATAGCTTAGTGGTAACTTGCTGTGGCTATGGTGTGCAGGGTTCTGGGCTGATTATTTTGTTGCAGGGCAGAACAAGGGCTGTTGGATATAGAGTGATTAAGGCACTTTTAAGCAGTATTAAGTGGGTTTGCATGGGTTTGCATGGCAGTAAGCAATGCTAACTTCCAGTTAACTGTGCTTACAGACAGTTAGCCGTAAAAGTGCTTAATCTGTGTAGGCATAGCTTAGCACCTCACAAACAGGCTTACTCCCGCTTACTACTGCTTACCCCTGTGCTAATTTATTTAAAAGAATAGAAAAAGGGGTGATAAGAAAGCGATGAAAAGGGGTGCACATAGAGGGTCAAACAATATGAAAGATAGCTAGTTATGTGCAGGATGGTTGTAGAGAAGGTCCATAGCTTTCCATTTCTTCTACTGCAACAGCTGTGCACATATACTGAATTTAGAGGTACATCTGGACACACAAACCCCTGAGAGTGAGGGTTGAGGACAACAATAATGTGTTGTAAAGCCAATTAGACAAAATTACATGTGTCCAATGGACACGTGTGGGAAATGGACAGCTATGTATAGGGTGACGAGTTTTTTGGGAACAGATTGCCCTTTTTTTTTAAGGTGAGAGTGGGATGTTGGGGAAGGACAGTAGGTATATTTGGGGAGGTAGGTTGGGTAGGAAGACAGACAAGACAACATACAGGGGTGGTTTATGACACATGTGGGGGATAAACACCTTGGATGGGGAGGGTGTTTGGTTATCGTAAGCCCACAAGCCCCAAATGGATACAGTGGGACTGAGGTCCTCACCCATGGGCAGTCACCACTGCGCCTTCACGGCCCTAAAGGTGGCTGTGCTGGGGGTTGAGCAGAAGGGGAAGGGTGACCCTCAATTGCACTATCAGGCCCTCAAGCTGGCATAGCAGATCTCCAAATTCCTTGTGGAGATTGCTAAGCACTAGACCCTGAACCTGGCTTTGGGTCACAGGATTCTGTCCGCACCTGTGCCCAGGGGGTGGATGAGCCCCATCCCCTCAGGTGGTTCTGGCTGAAGGTGGTGCAGGAGCAGCAGACGAGGAGGTCCCGGGGTGGGTCCAAGACATGCTGGGGACTGGTCCCATGGCCAGATGAGGTGGGAGAGGTGGATCTGCTGAGATCGGCCTTCCTTGATGTGCTATGGTGTTGCAGTTTTAGAACATATGTTGGTTAGTAATGGTAAACACATTCCAGGATTAGTTATAACAGCATTCATGAGTATTCCCATTAACCCAAAGCAACAGATTTGGAACATTTGCATAGCAAACAGAACACATGCATATATGGAACCACAGTGGGCATTACATCGGCATGCAGGTTACATCGATAGCTACAGACCACCAATGATAGTATTTGAACAGGGAACATTAATTGGAACACATTTCAACATTTGTAGAACAACAGGATACATGTCCCAACAGTTGGTTTGGTGGAAAACATACCCATTCATTTATGTGTTTATATTATTGGTGAAGATAAGGTGGGGGGAAGAGAGAGATGTCAGTTAACAAATGTAGATTCTTGCAGTCTTCACAGTTTAATGATCATGGCTCTACTCTTTTCTCTACAGGTATTATTACAACTATGGTGTTGGGTTGGGCAGTGGTATGTTTGTACACAGTATAATTACAGCCTTCTTAGAGCTACTTTATACTTTGTCTTATCTGGAAGACCTGTGGAAGGAATGTTTATTAATACTGCATGACTGTTTCTACCCGTATTCATATAGTCAGGGTTACATATGTGCACTCATACTGTGTGTGTGTGCGTGTGTGTGTGTGTGTGTGTGTGTGTGTGTGTGTGTGTGTGTGTGTGTGTGTGTGTGTGTGTGTGTGTGTGTGTGTGTGTGTGCGTACTACTGACATACTCTGCCTTGATTTCTATCAGTCACTCTCGTTGTTGTTAGCAAGGGCCAGTAACTGTGACAGCATGACACTTTTGAACATTTCTTGGGGGAGACCACTTGGTGTATGTACTTATCTTGCTGTCATTTGCTGCCTTGGGGTTGGACTGTGGGTGTTGGACACAGTATTATTACATGCTTCCTATAGCTGCTTTATACCTTATTTCACCTGGAAGATCTGTGGAGGGAATTTATATTGGCACTACCTGACTGTTACTACACATATTCACAAAATCCTACTTGAAATTATGTATACAGCTTACAACCACTCCCGGGATTCGTACTGTGGCTGTTTTAGCTAAAAATACAAGTTTGTGTTTCATCAGAACGAGCTATTGAGAAACTGCTGTCTCTTCTTTTAATGTTTTCTGTCTAATACTCTCTTGGTTGTACAATCTGACCTTGTGATTACAACATTCCTTTATATACGTTCTTATACATACCTTTTCACATAGCACAGCGTAGAAAACAGTGGTTAACACATTACTATTCTGATATCTTGGTGCTTGAAACTTTCAAGTCATACAATACCAGAATAAACACAACCAGTCTGGGGTTTTCACTTTTATTAACAGGTAATTACACTTCTTTTGATATGTAACCCATATGTCAGTAGTACTCTTCTACTGGCTTCTTCAGTCATTAAAAACCATACTCATTTTTAAATACTACAAGGTGACATTCTACAATGTTTTATTTTCACTACATAATACCAGCTAGATTGTTACTCACCAGCCTCGTGACACAGGCTTAACCGCCTGCTGGCCTGGGCTTCCAAGTTCACATCCCGCTCATCTCCAGCTGTACAGGAAATAAGAGAAAACATTTTTGCATACCTATCCATCACATACACAGGCTGGACTTTGGAGAACACTTATTTTGACTAATACTTACACATGGCTTGAGCATTCTCCACTCGGGCATCTTGGGCCCACTGGTCCAAAACGTCCCTCTTCCTCCACTTCAAGTCGGCAATGTTATACCGGACCTACTCACCAGTCTGAGGGATGCCAGTGGCAGTGTTGAGATCTCGGGCAAGTTGGTTCCAGGTCTCTGCTTTGTATTGGGAGCCCTGGTGCAGGTCTTGCATCAGTCGCCCTTCATGGTCTTTAATGAGGAGTCCAAACATGACCCTGGATGCCTGAATACCCCAGTGCTGCGGCCAAAAGTGCACACGTTCACCTACACCTGCCATAGTGCCTACAATGGGGAGCTACAACTGGTTATGAGCTGTATTCCCACCTGTGTGGTTTAAATAGGGCTAATTTCCTGTCCTTTACCATAATTGGAAAGTTTTGAAATTGCTGAGCTAAGCTAATCACCGGGCAAACCTGCTTAGCTAAGATAAATATTGCTTAAAGGGGTAGATGCTTAGCCCTGCTTACTAGTGCGCAAATCCGCTTAGCTATGCTAAATCTTGCTTAAACTTTACATTTCATTGACAAATCACATTCAGGGCTGCTACACTACCTTGGTTAGCATATACATAATAATAAACACTACCTATTTATAAAAAATACATTTTAGTTGTGTTTCACATATGAAAACATATGGACTGCTGTGGGGTTCAAACTATGACTGACTGCATATTAGGTGAATGCTCTAACCACTGCACTATTCCAGTTTCACTATTAGAACACTGTATATTTCTATTTAGCTTCTTTTGATGTTTAAACTCTGCAATGCATAGCTGCATGGCAGACACACCGGCTCAGCTATGCTTAAACTTTATTGCATACAGGAAGAAAAAAAATAATTAAGGAATATATTTTAAATGTTGCTATTAGACACTTAGAACATTGATAGAATGACAGGCTTTGGATTAGCATGAATTTTCTGATGGATGTAAAGTCTTAAACTCAAATATTTGTCATTATTTAATGACTACAATTCCCAGCGATTTGCCAGACAGGTACAGATTTTAGGAGGAACACACTAAAAATCTGAAGCAAAAATCTGGACATTCTGCAAACATTTGTACGGTTGAGTGGTATCTCTGTCTGTTACTTTCTCCACACACACTAAAGTGTCCGTGGAGACTTTCATTCATTTTGAATTGCCGAATTAACAATTATCGAGTGCAGGCGGTGTGTGTATTGCAAGAGCATTGCTCTCAGACACGCCTCCTGCACTCGCATACAGAACCCTGTCTGTTTTAGAGCACAGAAGCGCGCCTTCATACATATGCATAGCGTGCTGTCATGCTGCTCAGGAAAGGTACCTTCTGTGCAAGAATAGCTCATTTGCTGAATCCTGGGGAATGTCATTCATACAGTTATCACCAACCCACACTTTTATTTTTCTGATATTAAACTAAGCCCAGTGGGTAAATTTCACTTTTCAGTGGAAACCTAGAGCACTGTTGAATTAAGTGAGTTATACATAGTCACACAGTACGCAAATGGACATGGAAGGAATCAAACCCAATACTCTTGGATAGAGGAAGCTGCTCATTAACAAATCAGAGCCTCAGTCTTTTGTACTATCTGCCAGGCATAATTTACCACGTAAGGTCAGGTCAGGCAAGCAGTTCCTCCCAGTCCTTCTCCTTATGGTATCTCCATCATACACCGCATGTTCTTTGAAGAGTCCAGTTACAACTGCCAGTTCCACATGTGTTACCGTATCGAGCGTCATGCTCATAGGTTGTAAGATGTCAAGATATTCTTAAGTGCATATACATGAGTAGACACCATTTTTGTTTCTGCAACTCATTGAGACAATTGTCTGATTTATCTGTTGGAATGCAAGTGAATGCCACCCAGTTTGGGCTTTCTAAGTATCTTTTCATACACAGGGGTCCGAATGGATTCATGATAAATCAGTAAGTAAAGCAGAATAGTATTGATGGAACTGAATTCATCATCAAGTCTTGGTGACCCTGTTTTTCACAAAATCTCACCAAGATGTCACTGATGTATAGACTGTATTTTATATAACATATGCCATGGAGAGAAGTAACTTAACAAATAAAAAAGATAGATGGGAGCACAAGACCCAGGTTAAAAAAATGCCCAGTCCTGGTAGGCGGGCTGGTGCCAAAAAATGACAGTGTAGAAACCTCAAGACATTGAAACATTCCTACAATAGGACTAAGCCATGCCCAAGGGGAGGATGGCTCCCCTACTGTAGAAGGAAGTAGCAGTCCACACAAATCACAAAAACTGATAGGACAGAAAAGAGCCATACAAAAGACATAGATTAGTACTAAACTAACTGCCCTTGCGAGCCATTTTAAGCCTTGCCAATTACCACTTGTGAGGCTCAAACCCTGCACCTTGTGTTTGTGAGGCAAACATCTTAACCATCAGGCCACCCTCCCAACCAGAGTGGACTGTTGAGGATAAGAAAGAAATTATGTATTATTACTATTATGCAAGAAGCTCAAAATTTCCACATAGAAGATATATAAAAAGATTAAGAGAGAAATTAGAGGAAAGAAAAATACTTCCACAAGAACAACTGTCAAAAGCTTGAAATGCAAATTTGCATTTATTAATACAGCAGATCCATGAACAACATGATATACAGCAAGAAACCTTGGGCTGTTTGGAAAACTAAGTGACTGAGGAAATGTGAAAATATAAAGAACAAAATCTAGAGATATTTGAAAGGTATAAAAAAGAACTATGGACATGGGAAAGAAAGAAAGAGAGATATGGTATGATGCAATACTTAAGCAAAGAAAAAAGCCAAATTAATCAACACAAAAAGGCAGCCCCAAAGATATTCGAAGAGGCAAAAGTAAACAGATATGGAAAACTTCACGATAAAAAAATAATATCACAAAGAGAGAACATAGAATAGAAGAATAGTCAAGTAAAAGTAAAAAAAAAAAATCTGACCTGACAGATTTAGAAAGTCTAACACAGGTTTTATCACAGCATGATGGGACAATGAGTCCCACGAGTAAGGAGAAACAGGAGGAGCAGGAGACATCTGAAGAAGAAATATTCATATGGGAAAGAAAAAGAGATTTAATATTTATGCAAAGGAGAAAGCAAAACTAATCAATACAAAAAGAGCAGCACCAAAGATATTTGAAGAAAAATATAGGCAAAGGCATCCAGACATGGAAAATTCTGCAAAACAAAAAATAATAAAACAAAGTGGAAAAGTAGAAAAGATGATTAGTAATGATGAAGTTAAAGAAATAAAAACTGAGGTTATGGATTACTTGCGAAGCATTTAGTGTAGAAAACGTAACTCGGATAACATCACAGCAGGACAGAGCAATGGATCCCCAATCTAAAGGGAAAGCAGTGGAGCATGGAACATCTGATCAGTTGCCATGTGAAGATACTTTGGAGCCTTTCATAGGAAACCAGTACAAACATTCAGTTGGAGTTGCACAGCAAAGGAAGGAACAGAAAACTGTGGCAACTGACACAGTCAGTGTTGAGGAGTGATAGGCCAGTGAGTTCCCATATGAAAGAGCAATGGATGACACAGGACGAAACTGAAGAAAAGGTGGCACAGGAAGATACTCTGGAACTGGAGAACAAAACATGTGCCCTCAGTTTAGAAGAAAATGAGTTAAGAGAAGAGTTGCTTGATTTAATAGAGATAGACAGACATATTAAGATCAATGAACGAAATAGACTACAGAAGGTCAACAAAGCCCAAAAAGTTAGAAGTCTGATGAAACAAATGAACAAAGTAATTAGGTCTGTCCATAGGGATTCATGCAATTTAATAGTAGAAAATAACATCTATTACTGTGCAGCTAAATGAATAACAGATAAAGTCTTATCACAAGAACACAGGACAGCAAGTGAAAGGAAGGGGAGAAACTGAGTGCCATCATGGAAGTATCAAATGGAGAAAAATATAAAGGAATTACGACAAGAATTATTACTGTTAGAAGAGTATAGAAGAGGGAACAGATCAATAAAAATACTCAGAAGGAAAAATGTGATAAAAGGAACATGCAGTATTATAACAGATCAGGATCTATCATGCACTATCACAAATAATAAAGTAAAAAATACCAGTACAGGCTGGAAAAACATAGAAGATATATAGATAAATATAAAGGAAAAGTTCCAAATAAGCAATTTACTGATGACACACAAAAAAAGTTTTATAGAGAACTGGGAAACAAGGCAAAAGGAATTGAAACACCACCAAAAAAGAAGACATAGATACATTTTGGAGAAATATCAATGAATATCCTGTGGTGCATAACAAAGATGCTAAATGGATACAAGAAGTAAAAGAAAGAATAAGAAGTTAAAATGTACAGGATATGAAATGGGATGAAGTAACTGCCAGAGAGATTGAAACAAAGTTAAGAAAAGCTCCTAACTGGAAAACCCCAGGCCCAGATGCTATACCTAACGTCTGGCTAAAAGTAATAACATGTTTGTATGAAGATTTAGCCATGAGTAAGAAATATTTGTATGCACACCCTGAACAGACACCAGCATGATTAACAACAGGAAAAATGATGTTCCTACTTAGAGCGAACTTGTAAGTTGTGCTAAAAAAGAATCGATAACTAACTTGCCTTCTGACGATATATAAACTATACACTGGAATTGATGGAGACAGAGTTTATAGTCATTTAGAAGAAAACTCACTTATGGCATTACATATACATACATACATGCAAATATTTCAAGCATGGGTGTTAAAAGCCCTTCTAGCTTGTCAATATACCATAACCCTTGTTCCCATAATAAGTGTCCAGGCTGTTCTTAAAAACATCTAAACTAGTACTTGCTTTAATGTAATTTGGTAGTCTGTACCATGGATCAGCTACTTTGTCAGAGAACCAATTAGTACACTTCTCATTTCTATAGAATCTTCTACATAGGTTGTCTGATAATTCTCTAGTACTTTTTGATAACCCCAAACATTCCCAGAGGTAGTTGTCAATAATGCCCTATATACTTAATCTATTATTAATTATCTGTTATTATACCTAATGCATAATCTATTTATACTGTAGAATTTCTGCATGTAGTAGTTGGTTACTGGCAACTGCATTCTCTCTTCCTTTTGTTTATTCCAGCTTGGCTAAATGCTAGCGTACCTTGACCTTACTATGTTTTGTGTTCTCCTACTTTTGCGTACTCCAAATGTTAGAGAAAGCATGCTTCCCTTGATCATTCTTCTATTACCTGTGTGTTTTCTCCCCTCCCAGTACCTACTTAAAGGCCCCTTTCTCCAAATCTGTGCTGTAAACTAAGCTACTCTCCTTTTTAGCTCCTGAAACCTTGCTAGTCTTGTCTTTCCTTTCTACTGCTCCCTGCAATCCTGGGAGTCCTCCCTCCAGGCCTACTACCCTTTCTCTTTCTCACCCTCCAGCCTGCATCTTTCACTCTTTTTTTTCTTTCTCTCTCTTAAGCCTCTGCCTTCTATTTCACTCTTTCTGCTTAGCCCTAATATTGACTACCCCTCCATTAATTGCTCTTTCTCTTCTAGAGAAGTTTTTTACCACCCTAAGCTCACTATCTTATTTTCATTATACCTCTCTTTTATTTTACAGTAGTCAACTACACGAAAAAGTGATCTCAATCACCTGCCCCCCCAACCCTGAATATACCTGGCTGACATTCTTTCTATTGACCCTGAAAGCAATACAAGGATTACTCTCTAGCCAAGGTCATGCTATCTATTGACCCTGAAAGCAATAAAAAGATTTCTCTCTAGGCAAGAAGAAAAGAAAAACACCATCACAAACTTTATGTATGTAACCCAATTGCTTCTTCTTCACTTGGTATTAACATTTTTTGTCTTTTTTTTTTGCAAATTAATCTAGGCTGTGGTGTGCACATGTATTTCTCAGCTCACTACCCCCCCCCCCCCCATCAGCACCACCCCACTGACTATGCATCTCTCTCCCTAGACTCTGTATTACTTTGGCACCTAACTAACTTCAGGAAAATGTGCTGATGGCTAAGACTTTGCTGCCTATCTTCTCGCTTTTCTAAACCAAGGGTTCCCATCATACATTATCAACATCTGTCTTTACTCACCTAGTCTCTCCACTCTAAGCACTGTTTTCCTCACTGATAAACTTAAGTGCGAGCCCTACTGATAGTTATTTTTTGAAGTATGGGGATCTTCTGCTTCTGGCTCTGCCCACTCTATTTGCTTTGCTTTGCTTGGGGTCTCTCCACTCCCCTACCCTACCATCATTCCCACCCACCACCACATTTTTTACATATATACTCTTACACACCACACCCCTTCCTCCTAGCCAACTGATCACCCTATCTAACTAATCTAATCCTTGCTTCACTCCTATAACCACTCCCACCTATCTCTCTTCCTTTACATTCTCACTACTCCCCCTTCCCCTCCTCACTAACTCCTACTTTTCCTTTCTAGTCACACCCTCTCTGCTTTCTCTGCTTTCACTACTCTTAGTCACTGCATTCTTGGCTCACCTATCACTCTTCACTCTCCTTACCTACTCACCAGTCATTTGGCCAATCTGTTAACCACCTTTTTCTTCTTTCTCTCTCTAACAACCTCTTACTATTGACCACTTTACTATCAATCCTCTTCACCTACTCTCCCCTATACTCCTAATACTGATACTATCTCTTACCCACAATTAATCTCATCATATGTCTTCCCTGTTTCAACATCTGAGACTTCTTCAAATTCTTCAAATTTCCTACTTGTTCTAACTCATCTCTCTCCTCTTGTTAGAAACCTAGATTTCCTACTACCCTGAACTTACTCTCTTCACTTCTCACATTCTTTGACACTCTTCTTTTGGATGGTTCATAGGTTCATAGGTTGGTACTAGGCTATCAGCCCTAGGGCCTATACAAGCCTAGCCATAACAATTCCCTGGCTATTTCTTCCCACATTATTTACTTTCCTGGACCCCTGTCTAGCAGGGCAACTGACGTGATCCCTGGGGTGAATTTCCTTTCTCCCATCCAATCGTCAAGGTTCCTCTTGAAGAGGTCCAAAGAAGCACTCTGCTTGACATGTATGGGCAATCTATTCCAGAGTCTGGGGAGTCTCTGGATCAGGAACCTATCCCTCCAGCATGTTTTGTTTATTGTGATGACAAGGTTTAGATCCCTGGAGCATGTAGCTCTGAGGGATTGGGATTTCTTTAAGTGTAGCATGTCCAACAGCTCTGGGTTTGACATGGCCTTGTATGTTAAGCAGAGATTGCCTCTGAGTAGACGATATGCGACAGAGTATAGCTGGAGTTTTTAAGGCGGTCAGCGTAGGGCATCTGCTTTAGGCCTGTGATTCTTTTAGTGAAGTATTTCTGAGGCCTTTCCAGTTGTTGCAGATGTCTTGAGAGGTACATACCAAATGGGGCATTGTATTCTATAATGGGTCTAATGAGGGATGAGTACAGTGGGACAATGACCTCCTTTTTCTGGATGAAAAGCCCTTGTGATGAGGTGTGCCACATAGAAGGATTTCCTGACTGTTGTGGCGATGTAGTTATCGAAGGTGAGACCACTGTCCACCTGTGTCCCTAAGTCTCTTATCACACTTTCTGTGTTTAGTGTACTGCCACCTATATGGTAATTCATGGATACATGTTTTTTCCTAAAGGGTATAACAATACATTTCTTGGCATTGAGCTTGAGCCCATGGCTCTGGCACCAAGCATCTGTTTCTGTAAGGCCCTTTTGTAGAGTATCCACATCATTTGGGGATTCAATAATGGCTCCCAGTTTGCAGTCATCTGCAAACCTTGTTAGCCAGAGTCCCTTAGTGTTGACCTGTACTTCAGAAAAGTAGATGCCAAACAAGAGCGGCCCCAGGACTGAACCCTGAGGTACTCCACTTGTCACTTATCTGGAGCTGGATTTGGAGTCGGCTACTTTTACAGTGTGGGTTCTATCAGTAAGCCATTTAGCAACCCATTGGGTGACATAGGGATTAATGCCCAACTTAGTAAGTTTATCTATGATTCCAGAGTGGGGGTGGTGTCAAAGGCCTTGGCAAGGTCTAGATAGGCTGTGTGGACCACCTTACCCTTATCCATGGCTCTGGAGACTGATTCAAAGAAGTCAATCAGGTTCAGGAGACAAGATCAGCCCTTCACAAACCCAAACTGCGTGGGGTCCAGTGTTTGAAGGTTGCCAATGTCTTTGTTTATAAATTCCATGATAATACGCTCCATGGCCTTGCAGATAAGGCTTGTCAGACTGATGGGACGGTAGTTTCCGGGATCCAAGGTGAATCCCCCCTTGTGGATTGGGATAACTGTAGTTCTGCGCCACTCAGTGGGCACAAAACCTGAGGTAAGGCTATGATTAAACATGACACTTAGGTGAGGTGCCAGTTCATATTGTAGTTCATGTAGTACATTCACCCTAGCCCAGGGCCTTCCACATCTTCCTTGCGCAATATCAATGCTCATACCCCTCCCCTCACTTACCCCTTCCTACCAGTAATTCCCCTTCCAAATCTCTAAAAATATTCTCTCTAAATATTCAAAATATTGTAAATAAAGTAACAAACCTGCAATCCTGGGCATCTAACACATCTCCTCATATTCTTGCCGTATCAGAAACTTGGTTATACCTTACATCCTTAACACAGAAATCCTACCTCCAGGTTACATCTTTCATTCAAATATCACCAATAAACGGGGGGGTGCTATTCTCTACTCTGACCTACTTAACCTGTCCCCTCTCTCCATGTCTGTTCCCTGCTTCTCACCTGCTGAAATACTCATCGTAAATTCTCACCTCAACCCTCAAAAAATTTACCATAGTCTCTATATACATTCCCCCTGGTGATAATATTCCCATCCTAGAGAACTTCCTGCCCTGGATTACTCACCATATCTCTTATGAAACTATCATAATTGGAGACACTAATATAAATGGACTGAACTGTTGCCCTCACCCCCTACCCATAGTCTTAACCTTCATAGTTTTCACCAACACATCTCCACCACTACTAGAATAAACAAAAACTCCTCATCCAAACCCATCCTTGACTGGATCCTTACTTCAGTTCCTCACCTCTATTATAATACCGGTATACTTCCCAACATATTGAGTGACCACTCTTCAACCTTCATACACAGATTCACCCAACACTCATCTAAAGACCCTATTTACAGGGTATGCCAAAACATTACACACTTCAACCCAGACACTTTTAACTCCAAACTATCTGGCAGTAATTGGTCCTTCCTCTATCACCTCCCTCTAAATGAAACAGTAAATTCCTTCAATAAGATTTTCTTTGGCACACCTGATTCTGTTGCTCTGTCCAGAAAAATCAGAATCAAATCCAACTATGTCCCCTGGCTAACAAAATAAACCTGCTCAATCATGCAGAGATTCTTCTGGAAAGCCTGGGTTAAAAACAAGTCCCCTCTCTTACTGAAGACATACAGAGAGCTCAGAAATCTGGTTAAAAACTTGTCAACAAAGACAAAGAGAGCTTTTTATTTCCTTTAACCAAAGTAGCCCACACAAAAATCCACAAGAATTCTGGACCACCATCAACAACCTACTCCACCCAAGTAACCCCACTACTTCCAATCCCTTTCCAAACAACACTGACTCTGAAACTGCTTCCCTCCCTAACGAATATGTCATAGAAACTATTCAAAACCTTACACTTAATACACAAAACAGCATTTCACACTCAACACCTATACTATCCCATAACAAAACTCTCCCCAATGCTTTTTCTTTACAACCAGTCCCAATTACTACAATTAAATCACTCCTTAACAAACTTAAACTCTGCTCTCCCTCAGCAGGCCAACTACCCCCTCATTTCCTAAAAATAGGTGCACAATCCAAGATTGTTCCATCTCCCTGGTCCCTGACATTTGGAAATCCTTCTATACTATCCCTCTTCACAAAGGTGGCAACTGTACATATCCCTCTAACTTTAGACCAATTGCTTTCCTGCCCCCCCCCCATCCAAAATCTTGGAAAAGTGCATCTATGTTCAGTTACTCAAGCACCTTCTCGATAATAGTCTCCTCACTCCTACCCACCACTGCTTTAGGCCCCACCATAACACTTCTGCTGCATTACTGTCATTTACCCAAATAACAGCTGAAGCCCGTGACAATAACCTCCTCATCTCCAGGCTTTTCCTCTATCTTTCAAAGGCCTTTGTTGCTGCCTCTCATTCTAAACTTCGAACTAAACTCTCAGAACTACATGTCTCTACCTCCTCCATCAACAGGTTCTCTAGCTATCTCTCTGGCAGGCAGCAATCTGTCCGCTGGCAAACTGTCCTCTCTCTAGTCCTCCCTATTAATAATGGAGTTCCCCAAGTATCAGTTCTGGGCCCCCCAATTTAATATATTCACTAATAAACTTCACTCTGCTACAAACCTCTCTACACTTCTACAGTACGCTGAAGACTCCACCATCATTACTGCTGCCCACAACATCCTTGGTCAACTAGCTCTCTTACTCAACAAACCTTTTCATCTGTTGAAACCTGGATCTCTGATAACCAACTCATATTAAATCCCAAAAAAAAAACTCCTCCTCTTCCTCAATAAAACACTTGCCCAGCACAAAGTCTCTTTCTCTATATCCTCTCTCAACAACAACATTATTAAATCTGAAACCCATACTTGGCATTATCATTGACGATTAATTAAAATTTGATATTCATATTCAACAAAGTAAAAAAAAGACCCACCAGAAACTAAGACTTCTCCTTCGTAATCAAAAATTTCTGTCATCCTCCTCCAAACCCTCCCTTGCTCAGGCCCTACTCCTACCCTGCCTTCTTTACACTGCCCCTGTCCTTACTCATGTTCAAACATCTCATCACTAAACTAGAGAAAACATATAACAAAATTGACAGATTTGCTGTCAACCTTCCTTACAAATCTCATCATTGTCTTGCTCTTAAGTCACTTCAATGGCCAGAATTCTCCAAAAAGCTACTTATTCCCCAGCTGCATATTGCACACTCAGTCCTATATGAACCCTCATCCTGTCCCTCCATGTCCAATTTAGTCTCCTTCTATAGCCCACCTCGTCACCTCCATACTGCCAGTAAACAATTCCTTCAGTTATACAAACCCAAGAAAAACATTGGTAAGTCCCTTTACAAATACTCTGTAGCCCATGTTTGGAACTGACTCCCTCTCAACATAAGAAGCATTCAGCATAAATACCTGTTTAAGAAAGACCTTAACCTTTTTCTCCTGAAGACCTGGTCATGCCCTTGTCAAACCCCCACTTGAACCAGTCTCCTCTCTCCTCATCCTACCTGCTTTTCCCTATCAGCTCTTTGTCCCCCTTGTACTTGCTGTAGCAAACTCTATCCATACTGCACTCCTTAGTGTAATATTCTCTAAACCTTTTAATTATTATTTGGCCTATGCTATATACTGTTCTCAAACTTTTGGAAGTTGTACTTGTTAACTGTTATTTTACATATGTGTTGTACTGCTGTGCACACATTTTTTACTTTGACTATATTTCTGTGACCCTACTTTAATATGTTGTAAAGATCATAATTACGTGTATTATTTCTGGAGCTTTTCTCCTGGGGTCTCCACTGAAAATGGGCCCCTGGCTCAGTTGGACTAACCCAGTTAAAAATTGTCAATAAATAAATAAATAATACTTGAATAAGATATCCTCTTAGATATCTGTAAGAGACACTGTACATGTTCAGGTATTTTAGTTTTCCATAATAACTTAAATTTTCACATCCATGGCTGCCTTTGGTACATTTCCACTTTACTCTTTCCAGTTTACTCATGCTCGTTTTCCTATAGCATTTCCATATTGTTATCCCATACTCAAGTTTGTGTCTAATGCAACTAACAAACAATGACTTCATCATTTTTGATTTCCTAGACTTTATAAATCTTTTTATACAACTTATATTTCTATAACTATCATTAACCAATTGGTTGAAATGATTAGAAAAATGCATAGCTGGCTCTACCCATATACCCAGGTCCTTAAAAGAGTCTATAGTTTCAATCACTGTGTGCTGTATTAAATATTCACCTTTCAGTTTGTGTCTCCCAAATCTCACATGCTTAGTTTTTGATGTATTTATCAGCATATTATTCTCCTGTGTCCAAATGGTCAATTTAGTCAAGTTATTTGCAGACATGCCTTATCTATAATACATGTAATCAGTTTATCCAATTTCAGGTCATCTGCATATAGACAGTAGAACACCTCAGATGAAAAAGTTAGTTCTGAAAGATACAATCTAAACAAGTAAGGGCCTAGTACAGAGCCCTGTGGGACACCCTGACTGTAACCATGGATTTAATCTGTCCAGTTGCTGTATGATACTTGTCATGTCCTATTTGTAAGCCATGCAGCTATCCATCTTACCAAGAGTACATCAATACCTAGTTGTACTAATTTATTGATCAATGTTTTGTGTATGACCCTGTCAAATGCTAAAGTTAAATCTATATAAATTACATCACAGCACAATTTTTCATTCATAGCTGTTATTGTATTGTTATACAACATCATTTTACAGGTGGTAATAGATCTATTTTAAACATATGCGTGCTGATATATAGTTTCAAGTCCCAAACTAGCCTAGCCGGTTCTGACAATAGCTTATCTGATATTACCTTCTCCATTATTTTTCCACAACAGGAACGTAGACTTAAGGGTCTATATGACTCTGGGTTAGTCCTACTCCCCTTTGCCTTGAAGACAGGTTTAATAAACACGACTCCAATCTTGAGTAATCTCCCCATATTTATATGACCTAGTGAATAATATATATAATGGTACCGTTTCTTGCTGAAGTGTTCTCAGGTCATTGTTACTAATTCCTTCTCCTCCCTGTGTTTTGTTTGGATCCAGTTTGTGCAGTTCTTTTCAAAAATAATCTAATTTGATTCCAGTATCTGGGATTACCTGGATGTCACTAGGACAACTTATCACCCATTTTCAGGAGCCAAACTACTTTGCATAAGATTTTGTAAATATATCTATAATCTGTTGTGTCTGAGAATAAATTTTAGAATCTGCACACAGTTTATCAATGTGGCATCTTTACTCCTTCCACATCTTATGTATCTATAAAAAGGTTTCCTGTTATGCTCAATATCTTTATATAAATTTTCTTCAATTTTTTCTTGATCTTGTCTAACACTATGCTTAATCTGTTTGTCCAGCATGTTTATTTCAGTTTTCAAAGTTGTTCTTCGACCTGTCTTCCGTTTCTTATATTTTTTGTCTCTCATCTTAATCAGATATCTTGTTTTTATGGAAATATATTCCCCTGATGTTGTATGCCTAGATCCTGATGTTAAACATTTTTTTTTTATTTTTTTTAAACTCAATTTCTCTTTAATGGCATTAACATCTGAATTTCTCCTCTTTTTTTTCTTACAAAAATGTTCTCCAATCCTTCCACTTTCAATTTTGATTTCTTACTTTTCACCTGCCCCTTGCCTCTTTATTCTCCCTTCTTTGTTGGAAAACTGATGCCTTTTTTCTGTAGTCTAAAAGTTTTCTGATAAAAAAATCATCATTCCCTTGTTACATAACAAAGCAGAATCCTTTTTACTATGTGTTCTCTTCCCTTTGCAGTCATTGGTCAGTTTCTTTTTCTTCCTTGTTATTTGTTGTGACCGCCTTCCTTTCTTTCTTTTTTTTCTTTCCTTCTAAACAATCTGGATCCTCATGTGGCTGTATACTTGCATCCAGAATTCTAAAGTTGTCAGCCGCATCGTCTTGTTTCCTAGGGGTTGAATGTTCTTTGCAGACAATAGATGCCTCATTTCCTAAATCTGTTCTATTTGTTCTATGCCTAACGTTATTTAGTTCACCAGTCTAGTTATTGATATATGAAACAACAGCTCTCCAAGCCACGCCAACTGCACAAGTGCAATCATCATTATTAAGTCTGGATTTACTTCTAACAATGGTAAGCAAATCGTCCACCTTTTGACACAAGGAACACAGATCACCGTGTTATCAGCTGTTACCTTTAAATATGCATAGCATTTATTACACTGTACAAGATATTTGTGCATTAGCAAATTGTTAATTGCATACTCATTAAAGGAATCCATATTCAGCTTCAAATTAATAAAATATTGTAAAAGAAATGAATAATCAAAGCAGTAACCGCAGAGATCAAGGAGAACATAAATTAACTTCTATGACAAAAAAATCGCAGTGTCAGTATACAAGTAAATAATAAATTAAGTACAGCGAAGTTGTTCTGACCATACAAGTTCTGCAAACCAGACAAAAGTTGTAATTCCTTTACATCACGTGCGCAGTAGCTTCTGTTCACTATCACGCGCAGTTGCACTTCTTTTTAACAGTAAAGATCAATAAATCACAAACCAAGGTAGGATTCCTTAGATATGCTTAGGATGGCAATAGAACAAAAGGGCAATAGAAGAAAGTCATAGGGAACAAAGGATAATTTGTTGTTAAATAAAGTCATACTGGAGAACTGTAAAAAGGGGAAGAATCTAAGTATGGCATGGATAGACTACAAAAAAGCATTTGACAGTATCCAACATTCATGGATAAAGGAGTGCTTAAAAATGTATAAGATACACCCTACACTGATCGATTGATTACATTACAATGACCATGAAACACTGCCAAACAACTTTTCAGTTAAGCCATGATAATGCACAAATTGTTATTCCAGGGATAAAAATCCAAAGGGAAATATTACAGGGTGACTCTCTGTCAGTGCTGCTCTTTTGTCTTGCCCTTTACCCATTAAGCTGTCTGCTTAATAGAGTAGGCCATTTCTACAATTTATATCTCAGAAAACAACAAAGTGTAATGACTTCTCGTCTTCGTTTTGTAGATGATTTGAAACTATATAGTTCATCAGATCAGGAACTGAAAGCACAACTGCAAGTGGTCAAAACTTTTTCAGATGATATAAGAATGTCATTTGGTCTTGATGAATGTGTAAAAGCAACCTTTAAAGCAGTAAAGTTGCAGCATCAAGAAAACACCGGTTTAGGACATGAATGTGACATAAAAGAACTTGAGCAAGAGGGACTGTATAAATATTTGGGAACTGATGTAAGATTAACAATAAAATATGAACAAATGTGAATAAAAAGTAAGGAATATTTTTAAAGACTTAAATTAATACCGGAAACAGCATTGACATCTAGGAATAAAGTGCAAGCTGTAAACCAATTTGCTCGTCCTGTCCTAAATTACAGTTTTGGAATGACTGACTGGTCCCAAAAGGTGTTGGATAGGTTGGACAGGAAAACAAGAAGGGTGCTTTATGATCGTCAAATGACTTATAGGAATCACTGCATACCAAGATTATATATTCCCCATGCTTAAGGAGGTATGGGCCTCCTCAAAATTGATTATATGTATAGATCTGCAGTCGTAGTACTGCATACATATCTGCTGGCCTCACAAGACTCAAATGTACTGAAAGTTTTGAAACATAAGGAGAATAATTCTAAGATGAGACTTCCCTGCTTAGTTTAGCAGAAGCATATTGGTATGTAGCAGGAATGGAAATCAGACCAGAAGTAGATAAAAATCAGACAGATCTGAATGTGTCAATAAACAAAAGAAAGACTATAAGGTGAAGGATCAGATGAGAAGGCAAGAAATGTGGAAAATGCATAAATATAGTTGCAATTATAGTAAGGTCTTGCAACAACCTTTATGTTGATCAGGATTGAATGCAGGAATGGTTAAGGAGAGTTGAATTTAAACCAAAAGATAAAAGGTTAATATTGGCTGCCCAAGAGAGTGGACTTCTTACACATTGGTTTACAAAGCCCATTGAACATGTAGGAGAAACAGACAAATGTAGGTTTTGTAAAGCAGAACTGGAAACAGTTGCACACCTTGTTCCTGCAAACATTATGGTACTGAAGTGGCTGAAAAACATGGAAACATATGCCACAGACCATCATAGAAAATGATGAAGCCTACATCACATGGGACCACCCATTACCAACAGTTCAAAAGACAGATGTGAGAAAACCAGATATAGTGGTCCATGAAAAGAAGATAAAAGTAGCATTGATCATTGAAATTGCTACACCCAGTGACTACAGTCTCTTACATACAGAGAGATATAAATTCATAAAATGCCAGGATTTGCAGGTAGAAATGAGGGCAATGTGGAAGAAAGATACCCAGACAGTTCCAGTAGTAGTAGGAGCAACAGATGTTATAAAAAAAAAGTTACAGTCATAATTAGATATGTTACCGATACATGCAACTCCATATGAATTGCATGAGTCATTACTGGGCTCATTGCAGGTGCTGTGAAGAACACCTCTGGCTAACATCAAAGACTGAAACAATACTAATTTCATGAACTCTAATCATACTTTGACTTAGGAATGGGGACCATTCCTGTCATGATATTAGAAATCCAAAAGACTTGGAGAAATTACAAAAGAGAGAGACCTCCAGAGAGAAGCAGATCCATACAGACAGAGAGGGATTATCTCTCACTGAGAAGTTGTGGAGGAGCTTGGCTCTACTTGTGATCCTTTGAATTAGCCATTCCTTGGGTAGCCATAACAAAGTGTTTTTTTGTGTTTCTAACATTCTAGACTTATGCTGCATGGATCTTTATGCCCTCAGTAGTTTGCCCTTGGCAACTTGTTCTGATAGTAAGGACCAGACAAACATCAGGTTAAAATGCCTCCAGTTAAAGAATCAGAGAACCTCACCAAGAACATGAGTATTGATGCCTACACTTGTTAAAAGGCCTGGTGGTGGTGTTCACCAGTGTATACCTGGTGGTCAATTGACCCATGTAGCCAGGCAAACCTCGGCCAAAAGAAGCAGTGATAAGATGTTGTGTGGGTTAAAGACCTACAAGGTGATGGTCAGGGCCAGGTACAACATTTGATAAGACTTGTATATAGTATAGAGAGATATAATATTGCAAAAACAATGTAATTTTACCTGTGATGGGTATGAAAATGTCTGTACATTAACTGTGACAGTAAGAAGTCATAAATATGTTTTTTAAGTTTATTTTACAGTTATTTGCTTTGCAGAATACATACAAACTGATATCTGAAAATCATATAGTGTAATTTATTAAATTAAATTTTATCTACTAAAACCACATCTGTTATGTGTAATCACTCACAGTCCCCTTTCTGTTGATATATTACTTACATAATCATCAGTATATTGTATGGGTCAGAATGGTAACTTCATCTTTTCTGTTATACCATAATTTCTTTCTACGTCATTCTGGTTAAGTTCTTTTACCCAATTAAGTCAAAGATGGCCCTTATCCACATGAACTGTCCTCTGTGACTGTCTGTTATGTATCTGTAAACTGTACATATTTAATAAATAGAGAGAGAGAGAAAAATAGAGTTATGATATCTGAAATCTTCACTTACAGCTTTATGGATTACAGTGATATGAAAGAGAAGTCACCTGATTGAAAATTATGGAAATAAGGACTGAAAATGTAAATTATATATTTATATATATATATATATATATATATATATATATATATATATATATATATATATATGTGTGTGTGTGTGTGTGTGTGTGTGTGTGTGTGTGTGTGTGTTTTTTAAATAAACACATATTGATTTATTTATTCATTTAGTAACCAGGTAAGTGCTCTGGCACCCAAATATCCTTTTCAAGCATGAGACACAGCTATAAATGGAAAACACAGGCAGAAAAAAAGTATTTCCTGTAGACACACTTCAATTACATACTATGAATTAGTCCTGGACATTGGATTATTTCATTGCTGGGGACTCACCCTCTGTTCTGCACATAATATTTTAGTGATAATTTGAAATGTCAGGACCTACTAGAGTCAGTCCTGAAATACTGAGACTGAATGGAAGAAAGAACAGACTTACATACACAAAGTCCAATATGCCATTTGTAGGAATATTCCTTTTTTCTGAGGTTTGGTGCTCCTGGAATTGGTACATAAGTCCAGGGTGTGTGTGCAGAGGGGGGATTTGCCCACCCCATGGTAGGATACAGGGGACTGCACCCCCTGCAAAAATAAGTTAAAAGAAGGAGAAGTGAAGATTTTGTTTGTTCTTTTTTGGCTTTTTGACACTCAGCATTTTGATAGCGAACATTTCAATAGGGAGACATCATTATCTTTTTTTTAGGAAATATTTAAGAGTTTCATTTTCTTGTAAAACAACGTTTCATAGGAAATTACATAAAAACTTCAAGGGTGAAATAATTTCAAAATAATTTGATGTACTTACTTATCTTTGTTTACTGGGGAGTACAGCTGGGATAAAAGCCTTTTTCAGAGGAGTCCTGGGGATAAAAGCTTGACATTTAACACCAGTTTGACATATTCATACAATACAATCACATGATATTAGAAGGAATACGAAATATAGGTAGGTATACATACACAAGAGAAAAAGCTTTACAATAGCGTACATGAACATAATTTAGAAACAGAGTGTGTACATGGCTTGCATGGGGATATACAGCGCTGATCACTCATTAAAAGACTTGTATTAGTATAGAGAGATATAATTGCAAAAGAAACTGCAGTATTACTTGTGATTTCTAGCAATTAAAACAATCAAAAACAGAAGAGGCAGCTAAACTATGGAAATATTAGAAAGGGGGAGGTGGTTGATAATGAAATTAGAGTGATATGTTAGCAGTATAGCAACTATGAAAGTAACATTACATTTAAGATTGAGATGTTAAGTAACTGTTAAAGTAATTATTTTATTAATGTTTTGTTGACCTTCTGTCCACAATATTTGAAGTATTTCAAAGCCAAGACTTCAGATCAGACAGTGGGTGGGGCAGCAGTTGTGCAAGAGTACTGGTATGATTCTTAGATGGACCAGCATCGAATTCTAATTGCCCAGAGTTTGCTTTGTGGGACCGCTCACATTGTCACTGAATCTCCTTATCCAATAAGTAACTGCTAATAAGTGCTTCATCGTGTATTACCAGAGTTTTTTTTGTGGGACCACTCACATTGTCATTGAATGTCCTTACCCTTTAAGTAACTGCTAATAAGTGCTTCATCGTGTATTATTCATCTGTGAATCCCATCCGACCTGTTTTGGTAAACTAAGACGTAGACGATACCTGACTTGCCAAAAGTACCTGTTTCCAAATTCACTTGTAGAATAGTCTTATCTCTGATGGTGCAGCAACCTAGAAGTTTATATCAAAAACACAACTGCAAGGAATCTTCTTTAGTACTAGGCATGTGGTGGTCTTTGACCCCCAAACATAAAGTATTTGTTTAGAATCAAGAGTCCTTTTCAGTCAAGTGATGTTTTTCAGAAATGGCACAAAACTTCTATTTCCAATTTTTTGACTATAATCCTCATTATATCAGTGTGCTAACAGTTCATCATTACTTCTGTTTTTATTTATTGTTTACTACTTATATGCTTATTTGTTTGTTTATTGGGTGGGTGGGTGGGTGTGTGATTGATTTATTCGATATTTTTGTGCAGCGTCCAGATTATTATTTGAACTAGGCAATTTACTTCCTGGGATTTTTTTCATATTGAAAAAAATAAAAAGAAATAAGCCTGTATACAAACTTGCGAATGACTGCGAAACTGATGTGGTGCCTCCATAATACCTCCATCTTTGTTAAATTGTATATATTGTGTGTGTGTGTGTGTGTGTGTGTGTGTGTGTGTGTGTGTGTGTGTGTGTGTGTGTGTGTGTGTGTGTGTGTGTGTGTATGTACATGTATATTGTTAGCTAGATAGATAGATATGCAGTTATGTGAAGTTAGTCCATGTCCAGTGTCAAAAATTGCCTGTACACAGCCCTACATGCCCTAAACAGATGTTGTGTGTGTGTGTGTGTTTGTGTGTGTGTGTGTGTGTGTGTGTGTGTGTGTGTGTGTGTGTGTGTGTGTGTGTGTGTGTGTGTGTGTGTGTGTGTGCACGTGCTGTGGACATACCTGTAGTGAACCAGCAGATGTGTAACCCCACGATCATAACCCATTATCTCATTTTTACCTGTGACCCTCCACATTCCCCACCCCATACCACCTGTGAAGCCTGCCTTCTCCTATATATCCTGTGGGCATCTTTGTCATGGCCGTAACAGTTAGAAGTGAGGTATCACTGGAGTATCCCAAAATTTCATTGCACGGCATATCAATGACATTGACTGTTTTTCTCTCCCTGTCCAAACCTGTAATGTTGTGACACCTATGGTACCATATTATCTGTATTCTGTACCATGGTTAGTACACACAACAAAGGTCCTTACATATGATATATGATTTCAGGTTCTTTCTCTTCTCTATAATATATTTACAAGTCAAACCTCTTTTTTGCTGACACCTGCACAGACTGAGTCAGGACAGCAGGGTGAGGACCACGGATCTATTTCAAATTATCAGTATTTCAGAACACTGAAGCACACAACTTCGAGACCAAATGGTCAACATTCTGAAAACTTGGAAAACGCAAAAAATAAATGTTTTTTTTTCAGAGTGTAAAGCGCCACCCCCATGCATTCCCCACAGCCCCACCTGGGATGTAGGAGTAAGGGTTGTGTGGTTGGCTGCTTCATATGTGCTCCTGTATACTGTAGCTGTTGTGCACAGGGGTGTGTGATGTGGCACCTGCTTCCTGCCCCTTGGCATCATGGTCATCATTTGACAGGACTGGTATGTTGGGTGATACAGCTCCAGTAGCGGGTTTTGAATTTTCCTGGATGGATAACATACCTGCATGCTTGGTAGTAATCATATTATATAGGATAGAGCATACTGCAAACCTCTTCATGGCTGAGGTAAGACATGCTGGAGCACCCACCAAATGTATCCAACCAGAGGAACTGGAACTTCAGTAGGCCATAAGCATCCATTACAATGTTTGTGCAACAGCAGTGATATATTGTAGTTTATACATGGCCTCTTTTTACCATATGAGCATCATCAACCATGGTCCAGTGGGCACCATATGAAACACAGCAGACACAAATGGTGAGGGTGAGACATTTGTAAACATCGCTCTTGGTCCTGTATAAGTCTGATTACCATAGTGCCTGCAGTTACCAACTCAGTGACATTGTTGAATTTTCCATGAAGGAAATATAGAAATATACATGACCTGAACACCAAATGTTGGAATTATGGGCATTATCAGGGTGTGTAAACACATCGGTTATCAAATCATGTGCATTGCACACTACCTGCCATGTAATACAATGGTAGACCTTCCTTTTGATACCACACTCATGCAATCTACAGCTCCCAGTATTTTAAGGAAGCAGGCAACATCATAGAAGCCTCCATTATGTCAGCTCTTTCTGCTGGTGTGCTGTAGAAACAGATATGCTCACACACACATGGAAGTAACAAATAGAGGGTCATGATGAATATTTTGTAGGATAATGTAATGAACAAGTTTTACTGCCCACCAGTATAGGAAGTGCATGGATTCCATTCCTTGCTATTTGTGGAAAACACATGACAGATAACCATATAAAATCTGCATCTAGTCAAAAATGTCCTGCCAGCTGCAGGTTTTTAGCTAGTGGTAGGTGATATGTTTCAGTACTACTTCTGTTTGTGGCACCTGTGATGACCCACCACTGGTGCAGTGATGAAGGACCCTCAATCCTCACCACTAGCACCAGTGGGGGACATTCACTGGCAGGATAACAGGTAAACACACAGTGTCACCAGATGCAGCTTTCTGCATCAAGCACAATTTCCCTTAAGAGCACATGGGGAGCACAGTCAGTCCGGGGCTGGTTTCTCACTCTTTCTCCAGATCACCAATAAGACTCCCCACTGGCACAGCTATAGAGTTGAGATCTCAGCTGAATGACCAAGCAAAGACCTCCAGCACCCTCTCTGTCCAACCAGTGCTTCTTGTCCCTGCCCAAGTACCTGACACACACACTCTTTGAGGTTCGATTTACACACACACACACACACACACACACACACACACACACACACACACACACACACACACACACACACACACTGGGGAAAGCCTGGAAAAGATTTACAAGTATTGTCCCCTTTTGCCCAGACTATAAGATAGTTATCACTGCCACCAGCCAGCTCCTTATCAGCTACTTTAAAGCCCTTAACAAAGGTGTCCAATCTTACTGTGTAATATTAATACTAACACGAATGGTAGTTTGACCAAGAGTGAGGCTATTAGTCGTGGCCCCATTGTGTCACCAAATAAATATACAAGCACTCTGAGAACTTAAATATCTCTACACAGATCAACCACAATGAAAGGTTTAAATATATTTAACAATAAATAATAAAAGAACAAGACAATACTAAATATATATTCACAGTGACATCACAGTTCAAAACCATAGGAACTATTTAAAACAACATTGCAGGACAGTCTTAAAATCTAAACTAAGCTTTACTATATAGCTGACTGTATCTAAGAGAATCACTATACTCTAGTAAATTACTAATAGAGCAAGGCAGATGCGTGGGGAATGGATTTTGATGTTGTTTGGTCCAAAACATAATGCAGAATGCTGTGTCTCTTTAAGAGACTTCTTAAATTAATATGTCAAATATTACTGCTGGGTTAGCTTGCAGAATTACATCATTTATTGTCATCTGACTCCAACCCAGGTGAAATCCCACTGCTGGAAGATAGCATCTAATTGGAAAAATACATAGACCTCAGATCTTTGGCAGATGCTGGAAGTCCTAAAACAATAAAACACTTCCAAAACAATACAGAAAGTTCCTTGGTTTTAGCATTGTGTCTCCTTGTTGCTTTGAAACTGAAAGATATCATATTTTATTGTGTAGTCATAAAGCAATTTAATTTCAGCTATTTTTCTAAAGTTAACCTCCTATATTCCAGTTTCTACTGTTAAAATATATAGATTTAAAGAGTTACAATAGAGCATGTACATTTCTGTTCTATTCCATTAGGGTACATTGTTGTTACATTTTAACACTGCAAAAACCTTTTGAACACACACGTCTGTACCAGTTTGATATACACATGACATACAGTTCTAATACAGTTGTAAAAAAGCATCGTATATAGATCACAAATAACATATAATTATTTAAAAAATTCAGATAGCTGTGCTGGCAGTATCTCCCTTTGTCACACCAGCTATCATTGCATTATGCTTTGATAGAACATAGTGGCACTTCCACATCCTTGTACTTCTACATCAGCACTGATCTTATTCCCACCATATTTGCTTATTGCGGATCTGCAAATTCCTGTGTGATATTTGCTGTGTAGTTAGACCTTCTGCATATACCTACTGCTGCCTTTATCAATTAATCATGACCTGCTTTCAGAGACACTCGTTTACGTTTCATTATGTACCCATGAGACCACGCATCTTCATTTGCATGTCATCACATGGTCATTATTCCTGCACTGTTTTCCTCACTGTTCAGTAACTCTAGAATATATTAAGAATGGCAACATGCTTCTGTGTGGCCCTTTCCCATGTAACTCTGCAGTGGGCACTACATATATTGATTATGAATACCAGGTTATATCTCAAATAAAAGTTGGAAATGTCAAATAATAAGTTGTAAAAAAAAATCACTTCTATTTTGTTAATGCCAGCAGCTATGGAAAATCTTCTAATTAAAATAAAAAAATAACCCCTTTGGGTCCAAATTAAAATGAAACTGATACAAAGTAAACAAAAAATGTGAGGTGAATTGCAAACATGATTTGGAAACACAATTACATGTGTTATGTGACTATAAAAGATTAACTGAACTGATTCAAGCCATGTAAGATTTTAATGAAATTTGCCCATCACAATGGCATGGTTTCAGTTTTCATTTCCCTTGGTATCGTACCCTGGAGTTCTGTATAAGACTTGAAACCTACATTACAAGGCCATGTTAGAATTAAATCCTAATGTTTATTAATCATTATTATTAATAATTCATCCAAACTGCTATGCCTTGCATGATGAGAAAGCAAAATGCAGGAAATGGCATATTGATGAACATGAATTATTAACCTTTTACTCCAGTTCTTTTTCCCTACAGATTTCTCTGCATTACATTTATTAGTGACCTTTAAGTATATCTCTCTCTTATTTCAGAAACAGATTTGCAGCATTGTAACAATGTCTTCAAGATATAGTTTAAAAGCAGTTAGTTAACTACTGGTAGATCATAAGCAACTAGCTGTAATTTAGTTTTATGAATAATCATTATGACTACATGAAACACCCTTTAATATACTAACTGGACTTACTTTTATTGCACTGTACTACTATATTCTTTAATACAAACATGGGTGTAACCAGGCTTGAACCATGTACAGCATGTCATGTGATTTTGAAAGACAGTGTGCTTATTTTGGCACTTAGATATGTTAGAATATATATTAAAACAAAGCTAGCATATTTTTTTCATAGTTTATGACATATTGTGTTAAAGTAGTTTTTTTCAGAATGCCAGGAAGGCTATGTGGGTCTTTTGCTTACACCTGTTATTTAATGATTTTTTTGCTGTACTGAAAAGGTATCCTGTTGATAGCAGTCATTCTGAAAGATACAATGCAGTCCAATCAGGAATCCTTATCACCCAGTACCAATATTGTGGAAAATGGGATGCAATATCAAGGATATGACCCCCTGAATACAAACTGGCACTATATGATCTGGCAGTGTTTCACACTGCATGATAAGGACCTGTAAGTCTGCAAGACGTAATTCTAAAATGGAAGTGTGCTAATGCATCATGGGTGAATTTCAATATAACTAGTATAATCTTTTCTAACATTTCTGTCATTTATTTGTTTATTTATTGATTTACTGATTTATTTGTCTCTTGCATGCACATATTTTTATCTTCACATTTGTATGAAGGCTCATATATTCAATTATCAAGAGTACAACGTATTGGACTGAAAGAAAACTGACTACTATAAGGCCTTGTTGTTATTTCTTCTTACCATATACAGTATACATGCATCAAAATGATAAGACAATGAATGACTGTCTTGTTTTTAGTGCCAAGGAAAATCTTATAATATAGTTTTGGAAGGCACCGATTAATGCATCTGACACGCACCTCCCTCAATTAAACACTATCACTTTCTGTAAACTGTTCTGCTGATATCTGAAGTGTTACGCATGTTTTAGTGAAGTCCCCCTCTGTTAATGCTTCACCTTATTGCTGTTCCCTCATCGCATCTGCTGTTCAATACTCAATCTGTGGTTCTATGAATCGGACTTAACAAAAAGTGAGTATTTTTAACATCCTGCATTCTTTTACTTATTATTTTTATGTATATTCTAACTTTGCTAACGACGTAAGTGACTTGGTCCAGAAAACATTTTTCTGTCTCAACCTGACTCAAATTCATGTTTCAAGTTTCTCTGTTGACCTGTGAGAGAGGAGAGCTTTGAGCAGCCTATCTGTCCCTGGAGGAGTGGTTTCAGCCCAGAAATTAGTAGTTTATTGGCACTTTTGGGGTAATTTCTCTCTCTCTTTCATTTCCCTGCTATAAAACCCACATTTGCGAGGATTTTGCACTAGTATACAGCTCAGCAAACTCCTGCTGGTGCCCTGCAGAGATCTACAGCAGCAGACAGACAAAAGAGAGACTTTGCTGTGATTAAGTATCATTTTTCTACATTTTCTTGCTGCCTTTAGCTAATTCCACCTAAAACGCTAATTTTTTTTAGAGTTTCTGTGATTTAAAATGCTTGTTTCAGCTACATATTGTATTTATTTTACTGCCTGCACTTTACCAAAGTCATTTTTGTGTTTAAATTACCTGTTTAACTGTTGTAGGCTACACACTCAAGTGTGATAGCCATTTCTGTGCAGTTAAAGTGTTTTTTGATTGTATCTGCTTTATTTTCTGAAAAAAACAAACAATATATATATATATATATATATATATATATATATATATATATATATATATATATACATACACTTGTTTTCCCACCTTTCTAAGCTAGTATAGTCCTGAAGAGGGGAGCTTTGAGCAATCTATCTGTCCCTGGAGGAGAGGTTTCTGCCCAGAAATTAGTAGTTTACTGGCAATTTTGGGCTAATTTCTATCTCTTTCATTTCCCTGCTATAAAACCCACATTTGTGCGGTTTTGTGTGCTGGGCAGTGCCGGTTAGCTAGGTTATAACTATTCCCGGCTCCACAAAGTCTACTCTTCAATTTTTTCCCTTGGAACTAGACAAACTTTCAACTTAAGAAGTCAAACCATTAACTTCTCATCCCAGCATTTGCTCAAAACTCATAGCAAGCACTAATAAACCTTAGCACTAGACCCCCCTATACTGTAGAGAAGGACAAGGCTCTCTATTCGATCTTACCAGCTAATCAGTAAAACAGTTCACTGTACCTATCCAGGCATGTCCAAAGGGCAGTTTCAGGTGTACTCTCCAGTCCAACTGGTGAATCTGAGCATTTTGAGGCAATGTTACAACTGCCTCATGTACATAGACAACCCTCTCCTCCTACCACCAAACACTAATACATGCAAGAGATGCAATTATACAGCGAAACTGGAGGCTAAGCTCTCTCAACTCAAGACTGGACAAGACAGTCAAGAGGAGAAGGAAACTACTTGCATCACACCACCAGTCTCACATAGACCTATGAAACCAGCACCAGCAAAAAACACACATAAATACAGGCAAACATACTCGGAGGCTCTAAATAAAAATTTGCAAAAGCAACAGAGACCTCCAAAGCAGACACCCGAGCAACCTCCACCCCCCAACACAAACCATGAAACACATCCTTCACAAAACCAGTGTGCCACACAATCACAGCCCTTAAGGCAAAATAACATACCCAACACACTAGTAATATGTGGCTCTATAGTCAGGCACACTGACATCCCACTCTCTAGGCTGAACAAGGAGAAGGTTACTGTTAGCTGCCTGTCAGGTGCCAGGATCCGCCACATAACACAAGCACTCAGGTCACTCCAGAACAAGTACAAATATGACTCTGTCATTGTCCATGTTGGTGTGAATGACCTGAGCCGTACCTCCCTGGACTACATGAAAAGAGACATGGAAGAGATCTCTGATCATGTAGCCGAGGCCAGTATGACCCTGACCTTTAGTAGCATCCTGCCCTCACCAAGAATGATACCACGGTATAAAGAAAAAAATTATCAATTTCAACAACTGGCTAAGCTTCTGGTGTCATTCAAAGGGGATCCTGTGTCTGTCAGCCTGGGATGACATGCTCGACAAGCCACGCTGCTTTGCTAGAGACAGCTTGCACCTGTCACCCTTAGGCTTTTGAATACTGGCCAAGGCTCTTGCCACCTCCATTGTGCCTTTCTTAGGCAAGGCTCAAAAGACAAATCCACTGCCGTAAATCGCACAAGTAACAAAAAAACTGAGGGTAATGCTGCTCAATGCCAGAAGTCTAAACCTCAAAATGCACACACTTGAGACACTCCTCAGAATGTAGAAAATTGATATATGTGCAGTAACAGAAACCTGGCTTAAGGCTCCAGAGATCACCCCAGCACTACCAGGCTACAACTCATACCATACATTTTGGCCAGAAAACCCGGACCTAAATACAAAAGGCGGGGGCATATCCATATTCATCAAGGATACCCACACCTCCAAGTTAGTGGCACAGCACGATGCTTCAGAGATCATCCACATGCAACTAACAATGGGTAAAACTACAATTCAAATTGTAGCTTGTTACAGATCACCCACCATGTCCCAGGACCCCCACTCTGCATTTCTGGCAACACTGGGAAACATAAAGGTCCTACCAAACACTCTGATATTGGGTGATTTCAATTACCCAAACATTAACTAGGAGAACTACTCAAAACTAGATACCTTGCCCAACATTTCCTAGAATTTATAAACTCAAATGCCCTGGATCAACTGGTCAACACCTCCACCAGAGATGACAACATATTGGACCTGGTCATCACCAACATGGGCGGCCGGTGTCCCACACCGGAGGTCAACCCCTCGCTGGTTAGATCTGACCATAAACTAATCACTCTGGATATCCACATTCTGCCCCCACACCCAGTCAAAGAAACCACTGTGAAAAACTTTTCAAAAGCAAATTTCACATTACTTAAGACCGAGGTGGAAAGTTTCCAAGCTGCAAAATCCTTTACTAATGCACTCTATGGGCACCTACAAGAATGCATGGATCATGCTATCTCAGGCAAAACCAAGATTCACTCCTCCAAGAAAAGGAAACCAGTCTGGTGGACCCTGGCCATAAACAAGATATACAATAGAAGAAGGAAACTAGTACAGAAAAGAGGAAAATCCCAAGAAGATAAGACATCCCTGATCAGTATCAGCAAGAAAATACGATCCCTCATAAAATCATCCAAGGCTAGCTTCGAAAGAAAAATTGCCAAGGACTCCAAAGATAACCACAAGGCATTCTTTAGCTATGTCAAGAATCTAAATGGCAATTCTGAGATCTGCTCGGAGTTAGTGCAGAATGGCACAGAATACACTGAACCGACCGAAATTGTCAACATCCTGGCAGACAGGTTCAGTGAAAACTTCACCCTCCCCTCACCCCCTAAAGGGCCCATAATCATACTAGAAGAATGTAGTGCCCCTGAAATCACATAAACTCAGGTTTAAACACCCTTCTCCCAAGGCAAAAACACAGAATCAATGGGACCGGATGGTGTCCCAGGCTGCGTCCTACATGAGCTCAAAGATGACCTAACCCCTCACCTAAACACACTATTCAAACTCAACCTCTCCACAGGCTACATGTCAATAGAGTGGTGCACAGCAACAGTTATTCTGCTCCACAAAGATGGAGCCACAGCAGACCCCAGGAACTATCACCCTATAAGCCTGACTAGCTTGGTCTGCAAGGCTATGGAGTGCATCATCGTGGATCTCATTAGCAGAGACATTGGAAACCTCCAAACACTGGACCCTGCCCAGTTCGGCTTTGTTAAGGGCAGATCATGCCTCCTAAACCTGGTGGACTTTTTTGAGACAGTTACCAACGCTATAGATGAGGGAAAGGTGGTCCACACAGCTTACTTAGACCTTGCAAAGGCCTTTGACACCATTCCCCATTCTGGTATTATAGACAAGCTCTCCAGCCTGAACATAAACCCCTACATCATGAGATGGGTTGCCAACTGGCTCATGGACAGAACCCTCATGGCAAGAGTTGTGGGAGCTAGGTCTGACTCTAAACTGGTTACAAGTGGCATTCCCCAGGGCTCAGTCCTAGGACACCTCCTGTTTGGCATATACTTCTCAGAGGTACAGGCAAGCACAGGAGGTCTATGGCTGACCAAGTTCACAGACGACTGCAAACTAGGGGCTATAATTGACTCTCCAGCTGACACAGACATCCTTCAAAAGGGTCTCACTGAGACAGATACCTAGTGTCAAAACCATGGCCTCAAGTAAATGCCAAAAAGTGCATAGTCATTCCCTTTGGAATAAACAAAGTACCCACAAACTACCACAAAGGTGGTAGCCCCCTAAATATGGCAGACGTAATAATGGATCTGGGGACCCAAGTAGATAGCAATCTCTCCTTTGATAATCACATTGCCAAAGTGGTTAGAAAATCCTTCTATGTGGCTCACCTAATCACAAAAGGGTTTGCATCCAGATCAAAAGAGGTCATTGTGCCCCTTTGTGCAGACTCCAGACCCATCAGATAGTACAAAGCCCCATTTGGGATGTACCTTACAAGACACCTGCAACAGCTGGAAAGACCACAGAAGTACCTCACCAAGAGAATCACTGGCCTCAAACAGATGCCCTATGCAGCTCGACTGAAGAACCTTCAGCTGTACTCGGTTGCATACCGCCTACTCAGAGGTGATCTCTGCCTGACATCCAAGGCCATGTCCAACCCAGAATTGATGGACATGCTCCACCTAAAGAAAACCATATCCCCTCGAGCCACATGCTCTAGGGATCTAAACCTCACCACAACAATAAATAAGACATGCTGGAGGGATAGATTCCTGTCCCAGAGACTTCCCATGCTCTGGAACAAGATTCCAATCTACATTAGGCAGAGCTCCTCACTAACACTCTTCAAGAGAAGCCTTGACGAGTGGATGGGAAACAAAGTTTACCCTGGGGATTACTTTAATGGCTCTGCTGGACAGAGGTACAGGGAACTAATCTAAGGGGGCAGCAAAAACCAACACAATTCTGGCTAGGCTTATAAATGTCTTCGGAAAGATAGCCTAGTACCTGCCTATGAACCTATGTTAACCTAGTGACACTTGGGCACAGTGTAAAAAAACAGACAGAATAGCATCGACAAAAATAACAAAACAAATGAGCACAAAACACACGCCATTCAACAATTAAGAACACTAGGTATAAAACATTTATGAAAAGTAGAGCATGTGTGCAGAAATTCCAAAAAAAAAAACAGAGGAAAAGCAAATAAAATAATTTGAAAAATTAAACATTGCTGAGAAGCATATCTTGCAGAAGGGGAAATTCCAACAGAAAATGACATGCATATCCTTTATGAGTAGAGAGGGGCAGAGATGTAGAGGGTAGGTGTGTTGAAGGGATGTTAGAAAAAAAAGTTAATGTGGTGAAAGAGAGGGGGGAGGGAAAAGAATATTCCAGAAAGCAAAATCTGAAAAAGGAAGATTAACTGAAAAAGCGAGAGAGGGGGTTGAAAACGAAGCAGAAAAAGACAGGATTAAGATGTAAGGGTGATGCTAGTCAGAATATTTACTTATTTGTATTTTATTTTACATTTGTTTAATGGGGAAATCTGACTGAACAATTGGTCCATTATCAGCAGAAGTCCAGGGAGAAAAGTGTGTTACAAAAGAATTTTAACAAGAGAAGTAATGCATTATATACACTTACAAGCAAAGATGAGGTGCTTATGCATTACATGTTATAGACATGAATGGTTCAGATATAAAGTTATAACATGAAATAGCATCTATTTTACAGATAAATGCTGACATGGCACTCAGCAACCCTCTACTCTTACTCAGACAACTCAACATAAAGACAGGAGGACACAGGAGACTACCAGACACAGTGTACCCAAGTCAACCTCAAACTGGAAGCACCAACTCACAAATCACAACTCAAGACCACACAGAGAACAACACCCAGACAACATAGGAGGAGTACAAAAGAGTCCACCAACTCTTAAACACTACAAGAACCTCACACACACACAACAACCACACAGTCATAGTCAGCAACAGTCCCGCACACCCCAAGGCCCTTACACCAGCCACACACACCCCAAGCACACTACTCCTGCAGGAGATCCACTGGACAGACGCTCCTGGAGGCCACCACACAGAGAGTAACACACAAGTCATCCCAGTAGGCATGCCACGCTAGTGCTCGCAAGCCGCCACATAGCATTGTGAGCGGGTCAGCAGGTACTCATTCATTGTCAGTTGGTGACTATTGTCTCGCTGAGTATCGGCTGGCACCCAAGCAGTAAGAGACCTTGACATCATTGAGAGATGTTGAGCCCAATCTGATATGATGCCGCTTGAATATGCAATCCCTGCCAGCACTCAGAATGGATCACACAATGTAGAGAGATAATACACCTGTAAGATTAAATACGGGTACAATTGGCTGATTCAAAGGTGTCATCCAAGGGTCTTCATATTGGGTAAGGCTGGACCCATGGCCATGCTGCATTTAGGCACACCGGCGACCACCTGGGACCCGGGGATTCACCCAAAGGCTCTTGCCACCAAAGGCCTGCCTTTTCCCATTAATCAAATTTTTAAACCAGGCTCAAATTCTAAACCTACCACCCCATACTGCAAAAGGTCCATGGCTCCAAGTCCTAAAGGCTCAATGCAACAAAAAAAACCCAAAACAAGCTCCATCAACATCGATGCTCATAGTCTGAATTATCGATGGTTCAATCCTGACAAGAGCAAAATTCATCCAAGGGCCTAGAGTTTAGCCAGGGCACGGCCCCAAGAATCAGGACACTGCCAGAAGAAGGAGGGGGATCCATCCAATACAGGACACCCACCGCCAAATCTGGACTGCCAAGGAAAGATGCATCGAGGAGCACCCTGAGGTGGGACTAACCATAAGCACTAGGTGCCCCACCTGCTGCATCAAAAACAAGGCCATGTTTAACCTCAGGAACACAAACTAAGGAAGAAAACACTGGTTCCTAATATATCACCAGGGAACATCATCAAATGTGACACAATCTACTCCAATCATACTGGAGGGGATAAATGTACCAAACACCATCATACAAACAACCATCAATTCAAATACTCCTGGAATGTATAACAACTCAAGCCCAAACACCCAAGCACAAAGTTCAACCCAGTATCACCATCACATCCATGGATCATCATGTCTCAAAACCACAGTACCCCTATCTGGTGAGGATTACCACACTTGAGATCATATAATCAAAAATGACACCGAAGTAACCACCTCACAAAAAAGACTCATCCAAGACTAAAGATAAAAAGAGAGAGTGCCTTCTTCACACTCCCAAAGACTAGTTTAAAACTTTTAAGGCCCTGAGACTTCAGAAAAAAAACTGCATGGTCCTGGAATCACTTACAAATGCCTTCTACCAGCACCTGCAGCAAATGCAAACCAATCCCAAGTGAAACAAAAACTGAAGGAACTAAAGGAAGAAAGGAGTCTGGCTAAAAATGCAACCCCAAAAAAACAAAACTCAAGGAGGCAAAAGGCCACGACACACAAAATCTATAACGTAAAGGCTAAAACTCATCATAGAGCAAAAAAAACAAAAAGCTGAGAAGCAAAATCCATCAAAAGCAACAAAAAAAAAAACTCCTTAATAAAGCTAAAGAGTTAATAAAGCCTCATAAGGAGCAAAGAGAAACAGAGGACAAAGCTAAGAGATGCTTCAGCTCACAAGTCCTGAATGTGAGAGTGATTACTACTGACTGACACTCCCCAATAACATGCTGACAGGTTCCCAACAGACACCCTCCCATCCCAAAAGAGAGATATCTATACCAAACTGATTGCAGCCCTCAAACATCTCTCCCTGCCCAGCTGGAGAACTCCCTCCAGCCAGCAAAATCCATGCATCCTGCCAGTGTCCAACACCCCCAAAAGCACTCCCACAAAGTTATTGACCCTAATGGCCACAGCTGGGTAGTGAAGTGCATGTGTGCTCAGATTTCGACTTGGTCCAAAAGTCAGGGACTCTGGCTTAATCCCAGCCAGTGCCTCCTGGCCAGCTAACTTACGGCCCATAGGCGGTGCACCCACCAACCCTGGAGGTGCCTTATGGTGAGAAACATATTGGATCTAAAGACACGGGGAATTTGAAGACTTCGGATAGATCCAAGACTTTTTTGCTTGCAAGACATAGGGCAAGAAATGCCTTTTTAAAGCTTTTGAAACTTTTTCGACTTTTAACAGTTGAAGCAAGCCTTGAGGGAAAGCCTACCTCGATCTGGCTGGCAGTCGCCAAAGCCCATGATACAATGGCCCCAAACTGTCATCTTTGAAAAACTCATCGATACAAATGTTAACCCATACATCACAAGATGGGTTGCAAACTGGCTGGGGCTGCAAAGCGCAGGGGTCAGAACCCTGGTCGTCCTGTCAGCTGCAAAGCCTGTCTCAAAGGGTGTTGGGCTCCACTTGTCCTAGGCCCTCCTAATACAAGCACAAGCCCACAGGAAGAAGTCACAAAAAACAGGTCTTGTTTTGCATCAAACTTTGCAGATGATAGCAAACACAGGAAAATATGATTCACACAAAGCTCACAGAAGAAGCAGAGAAGGGCCATCAGAGAAGCGGATAAAGTTAAATGCCAAAAATGCCTAAGTTAAATGCCAAAAAAAAAAGTCATACCCTTCCGGGAAAAACAAGGTTACCGTGGCTACCAAATGGGTAGAAATCATTATTAAAGTGGAAGAACCAGAGGGGATAGGGGACCTGGGGGTTGATAATATAGTGTCATTAGTAGGGAGGAGTAGCTAAAGAGTAGTTACCACCTTATCATGAAGTGCCTTCAGTCAGATCAAGGGATTCATCTAGATCCTTTCACTCATCACTCATCAGACCCAATGATTGAGCACAATGCCCCATAATGAATAACCTGGATTAGAGATGTATCTGACCCGACACTTGCAGCAGCTGGAGGCAAAAAAGTTCAAATCCAAAAAAAATTCTATGCCTGCTCTGCTTAAAATCCTGCTGATAAACTCTCTTCATTCTCAGTCAGCTCTTCTTTGCTGCCCAGCCTTGCCTAACATACACAAGCATCAAAACCCAGAGGAAATGATTATCCACCTCAAAAAAAAAGATCCATCCCACAAAAAGAGGCAAAGACTTAAGAGCGGGAGACCACGGCCCTTACCAGGGCTGGAGGGGCTGCGTGGAGGAAAGATTCTCCCATCATAGAAAGACAAACTATGCAACATGTGAAAAATCCGGTACATGTGGAGCCAGAGAGGAGAAATCTTGACCAATGGATGGGAGACCAATGAATGTCGCAGATATATTACCTCAGGATTACCTCAGTGTCACTGACACACAGAGGCACAGCAAAATAATATATAGTTCCCCATACTAAAGGGGGGTAGTAAAGCACAAAACGATGGGCTAGGCTTGTAAATGCCCTCGGGCAGATAGCCTAGTATGAACCTATGAACCTATGAACCTATGAAATAATACATAAGAGGGGTGAAGCAAGCAGAATGAATATCAGTAGGGTGACTGCATGCTTCTGAGTACTAATGCAGTACAATGTTGTCATAGACTGGGTAAGAACACCTGAAGTTAAGTACTGGACAGGAGAGAAATAGGTAGAGGGGGGACTGATGTACTATCATAGTCTAGGAATAAGAGATAGGGGGTGGTATGTAAGGATGAAAGGTACTGATGTGATTGATCGTCCAGGCTTAGTACAAAAACAGACTGATTACTGCTTGGGGTACGGAGCTCCAGTACTTAGATATTTTGTTTCATGACAGGGAGTCCTCATAGCTGTTGCTGGATTTGTTTACATCTAATAGGACTTTGTTAGAAAATCTTAGGGATCTACTGCTGTAGTAGGGCTGAACTAGGTTCTTGAGAGCTGGGAATTGTTTCGGTGGTGGAAGACATTGTGAGTGAAAATGAATTGGTTGAAGGTTAGAATATTAGGTAGTTCAAGCCATTTTAGTTGGTGCAGTGAAGTGCAATGGCATGATTTGTAAGGGAGTTACATGGCAAATCTTGCTATTTTGCTCTCCTCCTAGCCACCCTCATCCCTTATGCTCCACCACCCCTCTATCTCCAACTAACCCTCATCCTTCCCAGCCTATTACAACTAACTCTACTACATCCAAACATCTAACAATTTACTCCATGAATATTCAAAGCCTTACCAACAAAATCACAGACTTTCATGCCTGGCTTGCACACATAAACCCACACATCCTTACCTTTTCTGAAACTTGGCTTAAGCCACATATCACCAACAACAAAATTCTCCCACCTGGATATAATATCTACTGCTCAGATAGATTCCCTAAGAAAGGGGGTGGTGTTGCCATCCTCCATTCCAACAACCTCAACCTCTCTCCCTTCCCCACGCCTATCCCCAGTTTTCACCCTGCTGAACTAATCATCCTTAACTACCACCTCAACCCCCACGAGAAAATAGCTCTTGCCTCCATCTATATCCCTCCCAGGAACAACTTATTCACACTTGAAAATATACTAGCCTGGTTTTCCTTTAATATACCCTATGAAATCCTCATACTAGGAGATGTCAACTTAGACCAGGCCAAACTTAAAACTAACTCCACAAACCAATATCGGTCTACATTGTTACCATCAACTAATACCTTCCCCCACCCAGCCACCCGGCCCCACTAACATTCATCTTCTAGCTCCATAATAGACTGGATACTCACTAACTCTCCTCACCACTACCACAAACCAACTACTCTACCAGACCAACTTAGTGATCACCTCCCCACCTCTGTGCTCAGATACCCCACCCAACCTCCCAAACCTTACCTTTATCGAGACTGCTGTACACTTGCAAACTTTAATCTCAGCGAATTTAACTCTATACTATCTTCCACTGACTGGTCATTCCTTAAACTAATCACACTTAACGATGCAGTAAACAGATTTAATAGCATCTTCTTGAACAGCCTAAACTCCCTTGCTCCTACCAGAAAAATTAGAATTAAATCCAATTTTGCTCCCCGGCTTTCTAAAGAAACTAAGTCCCTTATGCTCAAAAGAGATAAAGCCTGGAAAGTCTGGATCAAAAACAATGAACTACCCCTTCTCCACACCTATAAACATCTTAGAAATCTTACAAAGAAACAAACCAATGCAGATAAAAAGTCCTCCTACAACTCTGGCCAACTAAACAGCAAATCAGACCCTCAAAAGTTCTGGTCCACTATTAACAAAATACTTTCTCCAGGTTGTCCTTCAAACCCTGACCCTACCCTCCCCACACATCCCCTCTAGAAACAGCTACTCTATTTAACAAACATTTCATAGATACCATCCAGACACTGATACCATCATTCGGTAACACTACTCCTCTGTCTATCCCTCCCAACCTAACTAATATTGCTCCTTTCTCCTTCCACCCTGTCTCTACCTCCTACATCCGATCTCTTCTTTATAAGCTCAAACCCTGCTCTCCATCCACAGATAATCTACCTCCTACCTTCCTCAAACTAGCTGCAGACACCATAGCTTAGCCAGTCTCCATACTAATCAATCAATCTTTACAGGAATCCACTGTCCCAACCCTTTGGAAATCCTTCTTCACAATCCCACTACATAAAGGTGGCAACTCTACTGACCCATCTAACTATTGCCCCATAGCTATCCTATCACCCCTCTGCAAGATTCTCGAAAAATGCATCCACTCGCAACTTCTAAACCACCTCCTCACACACAATCTTCTCACTCATACTCAACATGGTTTTCGTCCCAAACATAGCACAACAGCTGCCCTCCTATCCTTAACCCATAGCATTGTAGAGGTGCTAGACAATAATAAATGATTCTCCTTTCTCTTTCTTGACCTTTCCAAGGCCTTTGATACACTCTCTCATCCCCTTCTGCTGTCAACACTTGCTAATCTCAATCTATCCTACTTCTCCCTTGCCTGGTTCTCCAGCTGCTTACCCTGTAGACAACAGTCTGTTAAATGTCTCTCTTCCTCTTCTCCTTTCATACCTGTCACAACAGGTGTACCCCAAGGCTCCATCCTGAGTCCCCCTCATTCAATGTCTTTACCAATGACTCTCATCTCCATCTTTGACATCTCTGAACTCCACAGTCATACTCAGCAGGTCTTCCTGTCTACCAAACATTGGCTAACCAGTAACCTTCTCATCCTTAACCCTAAAAAGACCAGACTCTTACTATTTCTTCCCCATTCACTCGCTCTCCACAAATCCACCTTTACCATCACTTCCTCAAATAACACTATTATCAAACCTGAAGCTCACGCTAAACTCCTAGGTGTAATCATCGATGATCAACTCAAATTCAATATGCATATATTTCAAAGTATAAAAAAGACACACCAGAAAATTGTTTACTTTACCGTAACAAAAAAATTCCTAACACCAAATGCAAGATTTTCCCTTGCCCAAGCCTTTCTCCTACCCTCCCTCACTTATGCACCCCCTGTGTTAACCAACTTTCAAACTGCAATCTTAAATAAACTCCAGCAAACGTACCATAAGATAGCTAGATTTGTTACTAATGCCCCATATAAAGCACATCACTGCCTATCCTTAAATTCTCTCCATTGGCTTCAGTTACCCCATGTACTGCTGTTATCTCAACTTCAAATGCTACACACCATTCTCTACAAACCTTCATCCTGCCCTGCTCTCACTTCCCTCATCTCTAGCTATTCTTCTTCGAGTACTCTCTGCTCCTCAAATCAACTACTACTACATACTTACCAACCACAAAAAACAATAGGTAAGCTCCTCTATAAATATTCCATTACCCAAGCTTGGAACAATCTTCCCAGAGACATACGTTCCACCATTCATCCATCCCACTTTAAAGAAAAACTTAAAATTCACCTACTCAACACCAAAAGCTGTCCCTGCCAAGCCCCAACCTAAAATTTCGCCACCCCTCCTTAATCTACCCCACATGCAGCTTATATACCTATACCACTTTCTATTCTCCGATTCCTTTTTCCTGATGATTACACTTTTTCTTGTAAATATGTAAATGCATTGTTACTTCTGAAAATTATTTCCCTTTACACTGTTTGATTTTTGCATCACCATGTTATATGCTCTATTGTATTTTTATTAATTAGATTGATTGGTCTTTTTGTCATGAAATTATCTTGTTATGTAAACTGCGTGTTTAACGGAGCTTCTCTCCTCAGGTCTCCACTGAAAATGGACCACAAACCCAGTTGGACCAACCCGGTTAACAAATGTCAATAAATACATACATACATAAATAAATAAATAAATAAATATTTTGTTGTAACAGGACTCGAGTTTAGATAGATATCTATGGAAGCAGCAGAGGGCATTTGGGAGAGTTTTAAGGAGGCTAGCTCAGTGAGCAATTTCTGATAGGAAACAGTGTCAAAGGTTTTTGACATATAAAGATAATAGATACAAGGTATTCAGAATTTCTAAGCTGGTTAATTGAGTTAGCATTGACTTAGTTACTGGAAGTTTGGGGATGCGGGGTAAGGAATAGCTCCCCTACAAACTCACTGCTAAATAAATGACATATGCTGCTTTAATTTACAATATTTGTGTCTGCATGATTCTGATATTTATATGCTTTATTTGCAATTTATGCATAAGGATTAACAATTAGCTTTCTTATATGCTATTTTTTTCTATTATAGAAATATATTTTTAATATTATGTTCCCCAGTCTGATAATAGGCTCATTGCTGTGTATTCCTGGTCATTATACCACGACCCCCACCATTAATATTCCAAAATGTGCACGCTGATTGGTCAGTGTGCACATTGTAAATCAGAGTTATAGTAAGGGAAAAAGGTCCGGTCGCCCGGACTTTTTCCATTAGTATAACTCTTTTTTTAAAGCAATGGAGAATGCAAGAGCTCCATTGCTTTTTACACACTGTCTCGCTATGTTAAACGAGTTTAACATAGCGAGACAGCTTTAAAATGTAACAGAGATCTTCCTATCTCCATTGCTTTTTTTAAAGCTGTCTCACTATGTTAAACTCGTTTAACATAGCAAGACAGTTTGTAAAAAGCAATGGAGATCTTGCTTTCTACATTGCTTTTGCCCACAGCTCTGATGTACTGCGTAGTCATACGCATGCACAGTACATCAGAACTGCCGCAGAATACCAGACAGCTGCGGAAGGGCAGCAAGGAGGCATTATACAATACCATTATTTAAGAAAAGTAATTATTTTTGTTCTTAAATAATGTCATTGTATAATAGCAATAACCCACGCCTGGGTGTGGGTAATGCTGGATTTACCCACGGTTGTCTTTGTTTGGCCACTCGGGCTTTGCCCTCGTGACCAAACCACACCAACCATGGGTAAATCCAGCATTACCCACACCCAGGCGTGGGCTATTTCTATAATATCTACTAGCAAAAGCAGACCTGACATTGCCTTACGTACCAATCAGAAGTCACTTCTTACAAACCCATAAAAACACAAAATTATAATAGTTCCAGAAGTCTTTCTCAACAGTCCAAGTTTTCCAGCCCTTCACATCTTAGTAACCATTAAAAAATAAAATATAATGAAAATTCCTGAAGAGTTCTTGTCTTCCATCCTTTCATGCTTTTTGAGAAAGAATTATTGCATATTTTCAATGGATTTATTCCCTACTAATTATGGCGTTGTTTTCTTTTCTGATTTAATCATTTTGCTTTGTGTTCATGTTTTTTTTCCCATCAGCAGGATTGGCCTAATGGCTCCCTTTTTTGCACTCACTTGACCAATTCATTCCTAAGTCATATTTCTGTATGGGGGGGGTCTAGATCTATGTTTTATGTGTCATTTGCATGTGCTAAGGTGGGGTGGTATATTAGGCCCATTAGCAGGTTATTGCTCACTCCCATAGCAACTCTGTGAGCTCTGGGATAGCTGCTGTGGAAGGTGCATTTTAGATTCCATGGGTGCACAATCTCCACATCAAGTGAGACAGAGCTAACAGCACTGGCACAATAGTGTCCTCCTGTCAGTAATGCATCCATTTAGGCTGCCTCCTTCTAACCAGGATGAGCAAGCTAATGTCACCTGTTAAATGCTGGGTCTATATTATCTAACTGAAGAGGCATTACAGCGAATGCCTCTTCATCAGCCCCTAAAATGTGAACTGCCAATTACATGAATGGCCAAAATCAGTGATTTTTTTCCTGGATAAGATAAAGATAAGACAACAAAACAATGCTAGCATACGAAAATAAAGATGTCATAGGAAAAAATAAATGATACCCACACCCACTGCAACTTGAATATACTAATTCCGAGATCGCACTACAGTGAAAAGAATGGTAATGTTCCCGTTCTGCACGGTATAGCGATCGCCATTTACAGGTTTCGAGATTCCACAGTCTCAACGTTCTAAGCATCGGTATTTTGAATGTCAGGATTGTGGAATTTTGAAATTCTATAGTGGAAAGTTCAAATTACTGAAAACTCATTTCACTGAAGTGAAGTACTGGCATTGTTTAGAGTACTGTAAGGCAAGTAAAAGGTATATGCTCTTTTCCCCATTGTAGTGCGATTCTGTTGTTAGTAAAAATAGTTAGAGGGTGTGGGGGGTACAGCCCCCCACTTAGTTTGGGTTTATATTGTCTTCTGGAAAGAGTTAGTCATTGGTGTTGTAAGAATGCATGTCTATGGTTTAAAATGTATAGTTCTGAAGCTTTTGGTGAAATATAATTTAAAAACCAAACTAGGTGGGAGGCTGCGCCCTCCCAACTATATATACTAACTCCAGGATCACCTCAGTGAAATGAGTTTTCAGTAATCTGAGCTTTCAGCAATTTGGTCAGAGTGAATTGAAACTCAGTGAAATGCGCTTTCAATGAAACAAAGTAGACCCATATAGCTATATAGATACATGCACAAATACACACACACACACACACACACACACACACACACACACACACACACACACACACACACACACACACACACACACACACACACACACACACACAGACATACACACAAATATAAGGTTGCCACCAGAATCAAGATGATTTTTAATAAAAAAAAAGCCTAGAGATAAGAACAGAAGGTAAACTAAACCTCAAGTAACCTATAATGAATTTATTTTCTACAAAAGATCATTTTAAGTGATGAGGCCAGGAATGTAGTTTTTGCATTTGCAGTATTTAATAAGAAAGGCTTTAACCTGCAGTCTGAAGTTGGAGTAAATCACAACATCTTTCAGATAGGATGTTATAACTTGCCATAAACTTCAGAGCTAACAGGGAGAAACTGTAGTTAATCCACTTTTGCTTAGTCTTGGGTGTTTGTAGAATGAGTCTAGATTCAGGGTGGGTTCTGAGATTAAAGGGTGAGAGGTGGTGGCCTGTTGTGTAGTGAACAGCGTGAAAGTGTCCAGTTATAAAAGTATGGAAAGATGTAAGTCTAGTTAAAGGTCAGCTGTCTGCTTCACTGGAATCCAGTAAGTTTTGTCAGTATTAAGACAACTGTGTTATAAGCTTGGGATGCTTGTTTATTAGAGATCGATTGAAAAGATGACCTTTTTTTACTGAAAGCAGCAGCAATTATGGGCACTTCATACTCTAGGTGTGTGAAGAGTATTTCCTTAGCTATGACAGTTTGTGCAGCTGGGGAGACAACGTAGGAGATCATTCTGACCTGGAACAGTAGCTGGTTGAGCATTTCCCTTCTTTTCTTTATGTGAGTTTAAAAATGTAGTGACTGATCAAGGCATATTCTCAGGTATTTAAAGAAGGTTAAGGAGGTTGCTGTTTCTATTGGGAAGTTGTTTCGGCCTTTTGTGAAAAGGTAGGGGGACTTTTCACATTTTTGATGAGTCACAAAAACAAGGTTTGGGTTTTATTGGAGTTTAGCAGACATTTGCTAGTGTTAAGCCCTAAAGAAAGAGATCATTTTCATGTTGATTTTATATTTCTGTGCAGGATGGGCTAGATCTATATTTTACCATGTTCATAGGTTCATAGGTTCATAGGTTCATACTAGGCTATCTGCCCTAGGGCATTTATAAGCCTAGCCAGAGTGTGTTTGGCTTTCGCCACCCATTTTAAATTAATTTTGCTATGCCCCTTTTCGAGGTTAGTATACTGTGCGTCTGTCTAACAGTGACACAGAAGTGATACCCGGTGTAAACCTACGATCTCCCATCCACTCATCAAGATTCCTATTGAAGAGAGTCAGTGAGGGACTCTGCCTAACCTGGACTGGGATTTTATTCCAGAGTGAAGGGAGCCTCTGGGTTATGAATCTGTCCCTACAGCATGTCCTATTTATTTTAGTGCTGAGGTTCAAGTCTCTCGAGCGCGTAGCTTGATGGGATTTGGATTTTCTGAGGTGCAGCATGTCCATTAATTCCGGGTTGGACATGGCTTTATACATCAGGAACAGATCGCCTCTGAGCAGGCAGTATGCCACTGAGTAGAGCTGGAGTTTCTTTAACCGGGCAGCATATAGCATCTGTTTGAGCCCTTTGATCCTCTTGGTGAGGTACTTTTGGGGTCTTTCCAGTTGCTGCAGGTGTCTGGTAAGGTACATCCCAAAAGGGGCATTGTACTCAATTATGGGCCTGATGAGGGATGAGTAAAGAGGCACGATGACGTCCCCTGATCTATATGTGAATCCCTTCATGATTAGGTGGGCTATATAAAATGTTTTTCTAACCACTTTGGCCACGCGGTTGTCAAATGAGAGATTGCTATCAACTTGAGTCCCCAGGTCCCTAATTACTTCTTCTGAACTTAATGGATTACCACCTATGTGGTAATTTGTGGGCACTTTGTTTTTGCCAAAGGGGATGACTATACACTTTTTGGCGTTTAGCTTGAGGCCATGGCTCTGGCACCATTTGTCTGTTTCTATGAGGCCCTTTTGGAGGATGCTTGTGTCGGCTGGAGAGTTGATTATGGCGCCTTGTTTTCAGTCATCTGCGAACTTGGTCAGCCACAGTCCTTCCATGTTGGCCTGTACCTCCGAGAAATATATACCGAACAAGAGAGGTCCCAGGACTGAGCCTTGTGGGATGCCACTTGTAACTGGTTTGGAGTCTGACATGGCTTCAGCAATTCTAACCATGTGGGTTCTGTCCTTGAGCCAGTTTGCAACCCATCTAGTGACATAGGGGTTTATATTTAAGCTGGTGAGCTTATCTATAATGCCTGTGTGGGGTATTGTATCGAAGGCCTTTGCGAGGTCCAGGTAGGCTGTGTGGACCACCTTCCCCTCATCAATGGCCTTGGTGACTGTTTCAAAGAAATCGACCAGGTTTAAGAGGCAGGATCTGCCCTTAACAAAGCTGAACTGGGTAGGATCCAGTGTCTGTAGGTCCCCAATATCTTTATTTATGAGGTTCATGATGATCCTTTCCATAGCTTTGCAGACCAAGCTAGTCAGGCTAATGGGGCAATAGTTTCCAGGATCCGTTGAGGCACCACCTTTGTGGGGAGGGACCACTGTTGCTGTACGCCACTCTTTGGGTACATATCCTGTAGTAAGGCTGAGATTGAACAATAGTTTTATGTTTGGGTTTAGCTCTTCTTGGAGTTCATGTAGGATGCAGCCCGGGGCACTGTCTGGTCCCATTGATGCTGTGTTTTTTGCTTTGGAGAGGTGGCTCTTACCTGAGCATCTGAGATGTCAGGGGGGGCAGCACTCTGCTGGGATAGATATTTGCCCTTTTGGTGGGGAAGGGGGGGTGAGTTTGCGCTGAACCTGTCAGCTAGGATGTTGGCAATGTCTGTGGGTTTGATGTATTTTTTGTCATTTTGGGCTAATTCTGAGCATATCTGGGAATTACCACCCAGGTTCCTAACATAACTAAAGAAAGCCTTGTGATTATCCTTAGTGTCCTGTGGAATTTTTCTCTCAAAGCTGGCCTTAGACGATTTTATGAGTGCCCATAGTTTTTTGCTAATACTGATCAGAGATGCCTTCCCTTTTTGGGATTTTGCTCTATCATGTAGTAGCTTCCTCCTTCTATTGTATAGTTTGTTTATGGCTGGAGTCCACCAGACAGGATGTCTGCCTTTGGAGGACTGGGTCTTGGTTTTATTTGGGATTGCATGATCCATGCATTTCTGAAGGTGTTCATAGAATTCATTTATAAAGGATTCTGTGGTCTGGGCCGTATTTTCCATAGGCTCGGGGGCTTTGAAGGATTCCACCTCAGTTTTGAGAAGTGTGAAATTTGCTTTAGAGAAGTTTTTCACTGTGGTTTTCTGGGCAGGGGGTGGGGTCAGGATGTGAATATCCAGTGAGATTAGTTTATGGTCTGATCTTACCAATGAGGGATACCCTCCTGGTCTGGAGCATAGAGTCCCCATGTTGGTGATGATCAGGTCCAGTATGTTTTCCCCTCTTGTGGGAGTGGTAACAAGTTGTTCCATAGCATTTGAGTTTATAAATTCTAGGAACCTTTGGGCTATGGTGTTGGAGCTAGAGTAATGCTCCCAGTCTATGTTTGGGTAGTTGAAGTCGCCCAATATAATGGTGTTTGGAGAGACCTTCATATTTTCCAGTGTTCTCATGTAGGCCGAGTGGGGTTCCTGGGTTTGGGAGGGTGGTATATTGCAGGCTATAAACTGGAAGGCAGTTTTACCCACTGTTAGTTGCACATGGATAGTCTCTGATGCTTCGTGCTGTGCCACCAACCTGGAGGTGGGGGTGTCTTTGACGAATATTGATACTCCCCGTCCTTTTGTGGTTCGGTCCAAGTTTTGGGGCCGAAAAGCATGGTATGAGGTATAACCTGGTAGTGCTGGGGTGCTATCTGGAGCCTTGAACCAAGTTTCTCTTACTGCACAAATATAGATGTTCTCCATGCTAAGGAGAGTTTCGAGTGCGTGCATCTTGAGGTTTAGACTTCTGGCGTTGAGTAGCATTACTCTTAGTTTCTTATCCCTTGTCATGTCATTGGCATACAGTATGACAGGGAGGTACATTAGGTCCATTGACAGTTTATGGCTGAAGATAGAGACAAGTACTGGGTACACCTCTGATGATGGGAGCCTCTTTGTTTCAGGGTGTTCTTTTTTACCTTAATGTTTTGTTGATGGAACCATTCTGTGTCTTTGGAACTAATCACAATCTGTATCATGGTATTTAGAACGTGAAATAGTCTACAATGTCAAAGGCAAGAATGAGACAAATAAGAAATATTTCAGTAAGGTAGCCCTTGTTAAATAAAGTGTTATCCATCACATTCACAAGAACTGTAACAGGTCCTCTTTTTATGAGCAGAAGCCATGTTGTTTTAGGATGAAGAGGTGATATTCTAGTAAGTAGAAGGGAGTTGAATTTATACAATCTTTTCTACAATTTAACAGGTAAGAATGATTAGTTTGATGTGTTTTGGCTATGATGTGTTTGAAGAATAAGGGTAGAGGGTAAGTGTATGAAGTGGATGGTTCAGTGAAGGACATTGTAGGAATGATTGAAAGAGAGGGATGGCTGAAGAATTCATAGAGAAATCCAAGTGATTAGTGATGTCCTTGGCTATACAAATTTGGGGCTTGTTAGATTCTGCGGTTTTATAACCAGTAAGGAGGTTCACTTTTTGCCAGAATTTTTAGATTGAATGTCGTAGGGAGTATTGCTTGCACTTATGTAGTTTGGCATTGTGCCTTTAACAGATTGATCAGCTAGGCAGTAGAGGGAGATGAATTGTTTTTTGTTTTCTTGGGCTGAGTTTGTTTTACAGGTATACCAGGCTTTCAAACAAAGTCTTACAATGTGTTTGTTTTAGCTATTTGATTAGCCAGTTATTAGTGTTGTGCTTACAGAGTATGTTAGCAATAGGGAATAACTTGTTTTGCAACTGTAGAAATGTTTGAGTGAGGGTTCCAGCAACTTCTGAAAGGTCAGCAGAAGATAATATTGGAGTTCAGTCTATGCTAGCGGGTTGAGTTTCAAGTTAGATATACTTAGCATGTGAGTTAGGTCTAAATGAGATCTGAAGAAGCCCATATTGTTTCATACCTAACAGATGTAGGGCCCGAGTCTCATTTGTCCATAATTTGTAAGGACCACCCGATTTGACACTCTCCCAAAACACACTTAGTGTACTGCCATCACTCTAGACATTTGTCATGGATAATGGATGTTTCCACATACCAGCGTTTTATTTAACACAATAGGAATGATTTTAGTCAGTCCTTCCAAGATGATATTCTGGACATGACATCCTAAAGTATGTTGCCTGATCCAATCTAATTTGAGTTTTTAAACTGTAGTTGTGTCTTCAGTAATCATATTTAGTTTCATAATGCATGTATTCCCCTGTCTCTTTACCCTGTGGCATATGTCTGTTCTTAATTTGAAATTTCCACAAAATACTTGAACAAGTGTATTGTCTAAATCCCACGTGTAGTAATTTCATTTTTTGTTGATAACTTTATATTCATACCCCAATATTCATAAACATTACACGTTATTAGTAAACATGGTGTGTAATGATGCACGTAAAAACCAATGTGAAAGCATCTGTTTGTATACAGGCCAAACACTGGAGAGATTCCTACAGGTCCAGCTCTCTAATATCAGACCATGCACTGCCTGTCTTCCCAAGCATACTGTGGACATACAACAGGGACAGCATAGCCAAATGTATACACACACATATATATATATATATATATATGTGTGTGTGTGTGTGTGTGTGTGTGTGTGTGTGTGTGTGTTAATCAGCAGAGCTTTCTGATTGGACAGCACAAGCTCATAACAAAAGCACTGCATGACAAAAGAAAACAGGTCATAGAATTATGAAGGACTGGTTTCATGCTAAAGCTCCTGAACAATGATGAATTTGATGAACATTAATTAAATTACATAATTAAATTACAACCCTTACATGAACGAGTTGGTACTCTAGCCCCATGTACCCTTTGAAACAAAAAAATATTTTGACCAAATGGTAATAAATACACAGAAAAACACTGGCATATTTTGGGAGACAGGCCTTAGCAGTACAAAGGATAAGCTGCATTATTAAATTAAATGCAGCTTTCGAATGCATGCACACATGTCAAAATAATACCCTAGCACACCTTCCATGACTGGCCAGAAAAGCACAATCTGCAAAATATTGTAAAATCTATTCTAATGATGGTGGTTTATTTTTAGACAGACATCACCATGCAAATGAGTTATTCTATGTCAGGAGATAGAAAACTGATTATATCTGTCAGTGGACAATTCTGATCTTATGCTCACTTAGTATTTTGGGACTCTTGACTGCTGTGAGTTTGGCGTGTGGCACAGAAGGATTTATTTTGCAGCTCTAGGTCTTTATGTATCATTTTACCTCAGTGTCCATAAGGTCCCTTAATTCATGTTCAGGAAGAGCTAGACCTCTACTATACACCTTTTACTTGCTTTTGTCTATCAGTCAGTGCAGAAGATTAAGACAATAAACTGCAAATGAGTTACTTCTTGTAGTCCAAAGTTCGAGTCCCTCATCCTTCATTCTAATGGAGGACACTTTCTGCAAGGTATTGTTTTCCTTTCGCTTACCCTCCACACACATACAGAGCCCTTTGCAGTACTTTGTACTGGAATTGTCAGTTACATACAGTTCAGCTGTCCATACCAATGTTGCATAATTGTCTGTTAGAAACTAGTCATTATACGTTAAGCTCTTGTGCAGGCAACCTCTGATATGCTTAACATCTGAAGATGTATTGTATTGTCTAATACTGAAATGAGAATTGTAGCTCCTTGTCAGTGGCAGCTGGTGACTTCAAGTTAAAGGAGGGCTGCAGGAGACAGCTGAATGGGTGGGGCCAATGAGGAGGGGTGTGGCCAACTAGAACAGGGTGGGGCTATGCTGAAAACCACAACAACTGGAACTTTAATTAAATACGCTGCCCTGGGTGCCAAACAGTCATTACGAGAGTCCAATCAAGACAAAAAAGTGTAGAAGAAAAAAATATTTCAATGCATTGGCTACATGAGAACTTACTTAATATCCAGATGGAAACAGGTTGTGAGGCATGAAAAAATAAATTACTTTTTAAATACATTACTGGAATGCCAGTCAAAATCAAATATAAACAAGCAGCACTCAACTCAAACCACTACTCCTTGCACTGCAGTTCTAATTCTAATTTATATTCAGCTTTATAAAATTACCAAGTAACATGCTGAAAGTAGCAATCTCTGTGATACTTCCACTTGTAAAAATGTTTCTTATCCAAAAAAGTCCTGCTGCCTGACAACTATCTACTTGTTTCATTGGGAAAACATGATCAAAGTAAAAAATGAACAGCAAACAAGAAACAAGCTCAAGATAAATTGCTTAAAGGATTACTGCACAGGTTATGGACCATACATGATAGACTGGCATTCTGTTTAGTTTACGGGTAAGCCTGCAAAGATGATTGCAAGTCTCCTACAAAAGATGACTGCAAGTCTCCAATAAATGTAATGAGCTTCTGAAAATACTGTAATCCTGTCCTTTTATTACAAATACTGTCATATGCATTTCAATACCCAAGGCTTATACATTATCTAGTTATGTAAATATTGTCTGCATGGCAATAACGAAAAGGCTTTCAATGCTGGTAATTCTTTAACAGTATGCTTATTAAAGCTTACTTGCATCTTACAATCTCCGGCAAGCTTACCTGATTGTCATTAAAGCATTGTTACTTTAATACAGAGCAAAAGGGCACTGCGACAGCATGCATTTTCTGAATACTAAGAAGCATAAATCAACTGTATAAAATATGACAGAAAACCAGAACATTCTGCAAAATCAAGGACAGATGAAAAGCCACGGTCATTCTTGTGGTCTACCTTGGATGGTGGGATACTCTGCACACTTACACTGCATAACTGCTCCTTACCTTCCTTGGACACATCCAGAGCCACTACAATGGGGAGTGGAGTGCAACAAGTATGTCACGACTTGAAATGTCTCTGGCTGACAGTGATGGCTCTGACACTCATACCTCTCAACTTCAGAGCAAGAAATCTGGACAAAGCCATAAATAGAACTAGAAGTGGGACACAGGCCCAAAAATAAGGACAATTTTTAAATATTGCTCTTATAAACTTAGATAATAGAACAGTAGTAGGTCTTAGGTTCATAGGTTCATAGGTTGATACTAGGCTATCTGCTCTAGAGCATTTAAAAGCCTAGCCAGAGTATGTTTGGCTTTCACCACCCTTTTAGACTAGTTGACTGTGCCTCTGTATAATAGGTCACAGAAGGTAGCCCTTTTAAGGTTAGTTTACTGTACCTGTCAAGCAACGACACAGAAGAGATCCCAGGGGTAAACTTACGATCTCCCATCCATTCATCAAGATTTCTCTTGAAGAGGGTCATTGAGGGGCTCGGCCTGACATGGATTGGGATTTTGTTCCAGAGAGGGGGGAGACTCTGGGATATGAATCTGTCCCTCCAGCATGTCCTATTTATTTCTGTGCTGAGGTTCAGGTCCCTGGAGTGTGTAGCTCTAAGGGATTTAGATTTCCTGAGGTGAAGCATGTCCATTAATTCTGGGTTGGACATGGCTTTATATGTCAGACACAGATCACCTCTGAGTAGGCGGTACGCAACTGAGTAGAGCTGGAGTTTCTTTAGCCAAACTGCATAGGGCATCTGTTTGAGCCCCTTGATCCTCTTGGTGAGATACTTTTGGGGTCTTTCCAGTTGCTGAAGGTGTCAGGTAAGGTACATCCCAAATGGGGCATTGTACTCAATTATGGGCCTGATAAGTGATGAGTAGAGGGGCACAATGAGCTCTCTTGATGTAGATGTGAACCCTTTCATGATAAGGTGGGCTATATAGAAGGTCTTTCTAACCACTTTGGCAACGTGGTTGTCAAAGGAGAGATTGCTATCTACTTGGGTCCTAAGTCCCTAATTACTTCTTCCACACTTAATGGATTACCACCTATTTGGTAATTTGTGGGCACTTTGTTTTTTCCAAAGGGGATGACTATGCACTTTCTTGCATTTAGCTTTAGGCCATGGCTCTGGCACCAGTTATCTGTCTCTGTGAGACCCTTTTGGAGGATGCTTGTGTCAGTCGGAGAGTCAATTATAGCACCCAGTTTGCAGTCATCTGCGAACTTGGTCAGCCATAGTCCACCCATGTTAGCCTGTACCTCGGAGAAATATAAACCGAACAAGAGAGGTCCCAGGACTGCACCTTGTGGGACACCACTTGCAACTGGTTTAGAGTCTGACATGGCAGCTGCTATTCTGACCATGTGGGTTCTATCCCTGAGCCAGTTTGCAACCCATCTTGTGACATAGGGGTTGATATTTAAGCTGGTGAGCTTATTTATGATGCCCGAGTGGGGTATTGTGTCAAAGGCCTTTGCGAGGTCCAGGTAGGCTGTGTGAACTACCTTCCCTTCATCTATGGCTTTGGTAACTGTTTCAAAGAGGTCTACCAGGTTCAAGAGGCAAGATCTGCCCTTAACAAAGCTGAACTGGGTAGGATCCAGTGTCTGGAGGTTCCCAATGTCTTTGTTTATGATTTCCATGATGATACGTTCCATAGCTTTGCAGACCAGGCTAGTCAGGCTTATAGGGCAATAGTTTCTGGGGTCTGTTGTGGCACCACCTTTGTGGAGTGGGACCACTGTTGCTGTATGCCATTCCTTGGGAACATATCCTGTAGTAAGGCTGAGACTGAACAGTGACTTTATATGAGGGTTTAGTTCTTCTTGGAACTCATGTAAGACGCAGCCCCGGGACACCGTCTGGTCCCGTTGATGCTGTGTTTTTAGCTTTGGAGAGGGCAGCTCTCACCTGTGCATCTGTGATCTCAGGAAGGCTACACTCTGTTGGGATAGACATTTGCTCTTTTGGGGGGGGGGGGGAGTTTGCACTGAACCTTTCTGCCAGGATGTTGGCAATGTCTGTGGGTTCAGTGAATTTTTTGTCACTTTGCACTAACTCAGAGCATATCTGTGAGTTGCCTCCCAGGTTTGTGACATAACTAAAGAAGGCCTTGTGTTTATCTTTAGTGTCTTGTGCAATTTTTCTTTCAAAGCTGGCCTTAGAAGATTTTATGAGGGATCGTAGTTTCTTGCTAGTACTGATCAGTGATGCCTTCCCTTTTTGGGATTTTGCTCTGTCATGTAGTAGCTTTCTCCTTCTGTTGTATAGCTTATTTATGGCCAGGGTCCACCAGACAGGTCTTCTGCCTTTTGAGGAGTGAGTCTTGATTTTATTTGGGATAACATGCTCCATACATTCCTGTAGGTGTCCATAGAATGCTTTTGTAAAGGATTCTGCATTTTGGGCCGTATTGTCCACTGGCCCAGGGGCTTTGAAGGATTCCACCTCAGTTTTGAGAAGTGTGAAGTTTGCTTTTGAGAAGTTCTTCACTGTGGTTTCCTTGGCTAGCGGTGCGGATGGAATATGGATGTCCAGTGAGATTTGTTTATGGTCTGATCTTACCAATGAGGGGTATACCTCTGGTGTGGAACATAGAGACCCCATGTTGGTGATGACCAGATCCAGTATGTTTTCCCCTCTTGTGGGAGTGGTGAACAGTTGTTCCATAGCATTTGAGTTTATAAATTCTAGGAACCATTGGGCGAGGGTGTTTGGACTTCAGTAGATTTCCCAGTCAATGTTTGGGTAGTTGAAGTCACCCAATATAATAGTGTTTGGAGAGATCTTCATATTCTCCAGTGTTCTCAGGAAAGCTGAGTGAGGTTCCTGTGTTTGGGAGGGTGGTTTCTAGCAGGCTACAAACTGAAAGGCAGTTCTGCCCACTGTTAGTTGCACATGGATGGTCTCCAAAGCTTCTTGCAGTGCCACTAGCCTGGAGGTGTGGGTATCTTTGATAAATATGGATACTCCTCCTCCTTTTGTGGTTCGGTCCGAGTTTTGGGGCCGGAAAGCATGGTATGAAGTATAGCCTGGTAGTGCTGGTGTGCTCTCAGGAGCCATGAACCAGGTTTCTGTTACTGCACATATATTGATATTCTCCATACTGAGGAGAGTCTCGAGTGCATACATCTTGAGGTTTAGACTTCTGGCGTTGAGCAGCATTACCCTTAGTTTTTATTTTCTTTGTGTTGTCTATGGGGGTGGGTTTGTCTTTTGAGCCTTGCCTAAAAAAGGCACTATGGGGGAGGCAAGAGCCTTAGCCAGTATTCGAAAACCCAGGGGTGACAGGTGCAAGCCGTCACTAGTGAAGCAACTTGGCTTGTCGAGCATGTCATCCCAGGCTGACAGACATTGGATCCCCTTTGAATGACACCAATACTTTAGCCAATTGTTAAAATTGATCATTTTGTCTTTATACTGTGGCATCATTCTTGGTGAGGGTAAGATGCTACTCAAGGTCAGAGTCATACCGGCCTGGGCTACATGATCAAAGAGCTCCTGTACTTGTTTTTTCATGTAGTCCTGGGAGGTACATCTCAGGTCATTCACACAGGCATGGACAATGATGGTGTCATACTTGTACTTGCTTTGGAGTGACCCGAGTGCTTGTGTTATGTGGCGGATCCTGGCACCCGACAGGCAGATTACAGTGACCTTCTCCTTGTTCAGCCTGGTGAGTGGGATGTCAGTGTGTCTGACAATAGAGTCACCTATTACAAGTGTATTAGATGTGTTGTTTAGCCTTAAGGGCTGTGACTGTGCGGCACACTGATTTTGTGAGCTATGTGCTACGTGGATATTGCTTCGTGGTAGGTGTTGCTTGGATGTCTGCTTTGGAGGTCTCTGCTGCTTAGGCAGATTTTTATTTAGAGCCTCCGAGTATGTTTTTGTGTGCTTATGCGTTTGGTTTGCTGATGCGATAGGTCTATGTGAGACTGGATTTGTGGTGTGTGTGGTTACCCTCTCCTCCTGACAGGGTGTGTCAGTACTGGGTTGAGAGAGCTTAGCCTCCAGTTTGGCTATATAGTTGCATCTCTCACATATATTTGAGCTTGTTGGGAGGAGGAGTGGGTGGTCTGTATACATAAGGCAGTTGTAACATTGCCTCAAGATTCCCAGATTCACCAGCTGGACTGGAGAGTAAACTCGAAACTGATCGTTGGACATGCCTGAATAATATAGGGAACTACTTATTGACTGATCAGAAAGAACCAATAGGGAGCAAGTGCTTTGAAGGAGTTTAAGAGGATGTAGTCCTTTAGTTTGTGTTTACCTATGAGATTACTTATACGAGCAAGTGCAGGGCTTTAGAATAAGAATAGAGTGCTTAATTTGAGATTTAGAGCAGCTCTAAGGGAAAAAGTGAAGAGTAGACTTTGTGGAGCCGGGAATAGTTTAAGCTTGTTTAAGCGGCGCTGCCCGATGCTGCTCTGTGCACAAGACCGCGCTAAAAGAGGGTTGCAGGGTTTTAAGAGATAGAGATCAAGGAGTTTAGAATTGACCCAAAATGGCCAATAAAACTACAGCTTCTAGGCAGTAACCACTCCTACAGGGACAGGCAGGCTGTTCAGTGTTAACCACTGCCACTGGTGAACACAGAGACTTCCCTTTAGCCCAAGCAAGCACTGGCCTCCAAGAAACTTACAAACAGTTCAGAACAGCAAATCTGTAACTGAACTTTCTTAAATTTCAGAAAGTGGGAAAAAGCAAGATTTTTTGTTTTTTTCTTTTTTTTTTGTTTTAGTTTAAAGGTAGCAGAGATACACAAGTAGCAAAATAATCACAACAGTGCAATAAATGACCCCACACTTGAGTGCTAGGCCAAAGTCAGGTAAAATTCAGTTTTAAGAGAAAAAAACGATTTTAAATTAAGTTCAACACAGGAAATGCAGTTAACAGGCTCTAGATGTGTTCTAAATACTGTTTCTAATACAGATATAAACTTTAGCAAGCTGGAAAATGCCGAAAAGTAGGCGGCAAAGCAGTAATTCTTAACAAAAAAGCAGAAGAAAATACTTAAAATCTCAAAAGTGGCTCCTTTCTCCTCTCAGCATTTTCTCCCCTTGGTAGGTGCTTCAGCAACAACTAACAAGCCTGGAAAGACACCAAAACCACGAGGTAGCAGGGTTTTAAGAGAGACAGATCAAGGAGTTTAGAATTGACCCAAAATGGCCAATAAAACTACAGCTTCTAGGCAGTAACCACTCCTACAGGGACAGTCAGGCTGTTCAGTGTTAACCACTGCCACTGGTGAACACAGAGACTTCCCTTTAGTCCAAGCAAGCACTGGCCTCCAAGAAACTTACAAACAGTTCAGAACAGCAAATCTGTAACTGAACTTTTTTAAATTTCAGAAAGTGGGAAAAAAGCAATCTGAAACTCAAATGTCTTGCATTAGTATGAATTTTCTGAAAGGTATGAAATCTGAAACTCAAATGTCTGCCATTATTTTCTAACTTCAGTCTTTAATGACTTGCTACTAATTTGCCAGAAAACCACAATTTTATGTAAAACAGACCAAAAATGTGATGCAAAAATATAAAGTTGCCACACAATACAGCTGGGAACCTGTCAAAAAAGGGACATCTTTTTAATATTAACATTGTTAACTTGAGCAGCTAACAAAATAAGAGCATCTACATGTATTTCTGAAATAAAAGTAATCTATAACTCTGATTATTATAGTTATATAAAATTGTAAACCCTCCACGTTTTCTTCCAAAATTGCCATTTTGAGGAGGGATTATTAGGGGGGAGAGCAACATTTTGAGCCAAAATTGGGGACAATTGAGAGGTTTGGATATTCCTAATTCTACAAAGTGATTTGCATGTACCTCTCAACTTCTTAATGCAGGAAAACTGGACAAGGCCAAATATACTGGGGGAGCATACAAACACTACTAAAAATTACTCTTGTATAAAGTTAAGACAGTTGATAGAATAACAGGTCTTTCATTAGCATACATTTTTCTGAAGGTTATGAGGTCTGAAACTCCATGTCTGTCATTTAGTGACTTCATTCCTAAATGATTTGCTAGAAAACCACAAATTTTATGAGGAACAAACTAAAAATAAGAAGCAAATATCTATTCATTCTGTAAAATATGGACAGCTGAAAGGTATAGTTCAGCTGCGGCTGTCTGAGTTTGTTACCCCCCCCCACACAAAATCATGGTCGAATGGAGCCTCCCTCCTGCAGCCATTCCAATGTCCCATTCCTTGGTTATTTTGCCCCATTTACCATAGACACTGTAATGTGCATACTGCTTTACTTCTGCAATGATTTAGATTTCATTTGAAAGTTTTATTTTGCATTTTACAGCACAAACCCTAATAGATATCTGTTAAACAAAGCGATGCAGTCTCACAATGAAAATAGACTTAGCATTAAAACTTCTCTGCCTTTGAAACTCACATGCATTGAAACAGCATTGAAACCCACATTCAAAGAAAATACATTTTGCCAGTGGCGGATAAAGATTAACTCTGGGCTGTTTTCAAAATCATAGGCCCCTTGAACATGAAACATACACATGCTCTTTGATACACCTTCCTGATTGTATTACATTATATTCCTTTACAATGCAGTGCATTTGTTAGTGGGCATTTTAAATTTATTGTTTTGAACATTTTTACAGTAAACAATGAAACAAAATGCATGCACCAATGACAAAACTGCCCAATTCAGAATATTTCCATCATAAAACATCTACTCAAAGTTCTATACTCCACCTGTATCAGTAAATATGCACAATCTCTGAAGTAGTAAAATCCACATTAAAGAAATCTGTAACTAATAAAGAGGTTGCTACTAGCAAACAACTTTATATGTCATTGTTTCATCTACAAATAAAGTGCCTGTTGCCCTTGAAGAATAAATTGCCTATGTTGCATTAAAAAATGATAAGCTAGTAATACCGCAATAGGGAATGGATAGCAAACTGATAACAGGTTCATAGCTACTAGGTATCTTTGCCAAAAAGGACTGCAGCATCCACCCCCTTTACAATACAGTATAGTATCAGCAATGCATCTACCTACTGTGGGAGTAGAACCCACAGCCTTCTGCATCAAAAGCAAGTACACTACATGTTGTGCTATTAATAATGCAAGTGGACTTAGCATAAGCAGCACTAAACTTTTGTTCCCCTGCAGCTCTCAGTTCCTTGTAAAATCTACTTGACACTCAGCTGTATCTCTGAACTTTGCAGCACAAGAAATCTGGAAAAAGCCAAAATTTATTGGGGGGGGGGCAAAAGGCCAAAAACCAGGGACACATTTTAAACATTGCTTGTATAATGTTGGAAAGTTGCTAGAATAAAATGTTGTGTTACCACCATACATTTCACTGCCATGTCTTGAACCCAGGGGACCCTGTGCAAAACAGTCAGAGAAACATACCACTATGCCAAATCAGCTGAAACAGAGGAAGACAAACTTAAATGGCTACTATTTAGTGAATTCAGTTCTCACCATAGCTGTCAACCTCTTAGCAAAAAACACCTGAAAAAAGCCAATGATGTGGGAATACAGCTGCCAAACATATTCAGTGAATTCAGTTCTCACCATAGCTCTCAACCTTAGAACAAAATACCTGGACGAGGCCAGTAATGGGGGAATACAGTCCCAAAAATATGGGCAAATTTCAAATATCCATGTTATAAACTTAGACAAATGCTAGAATAAAATGTTTTGTTTTACCCTGTACTTTCTGAAGAATATGAAGTCTGAAATTCAAATGCCTGTTATTTTAAAACATTTGTTAACCAGGAAACTAGTCTGACTTGGAGCAAAACAAAGCCAATTTTCAGCAGGGCAGGGAGAGACACTCCAGACACATCTTTGTAAGGGATGGGAAGACACGCAGACTCCACATAGAAGGCACCCCAGCCAAGAATTAAACCAGAGAACCAGTAGCTGTTAGGCAGCAATGCTACCAGTGCACCACTGCACTACAAACCTTTGCAAGGAAAAATGAAGATACAGAAACCACAGATTTTATGAGGAGCAGAACAAATATGAGGCAAAAATCTACAATTTTTTACAAATAGTGGTGGGTAGGGAATTCAGGTTCTTGCCACCTGCATCCAAGGTATAGGGTTCAAGCCTGAGTATTTCTACCCACCAGTATGTGTTAACAAGGGAATTACACACACACACACACTCCATTACCTGTAAATAGATCCGGAAGCAGTAAACCTCCACACACAAGGTCCAACTCCATTGTTTCGAAGCAGCAAACCCGTGCTTGACTTATCTTCCCTGCAAGAGCTTCAAACTCAACTTACTTCTCTTCTGATTGGTCCTCTCAGCAGATCAAGCAGTCCAGAGCTCCTCTGTTCTGTGCGGTTGTCTACCGCACAGATTCCTGGGTGTCTGTGGGGCAGTCTGAGTGTGTCTGTGCATGCGCGGCAGTTCCCGTACTTGTTAAAAAATATTTTTTTTTTTTAAAGTTTGTTTCACATTTTTTATTTCTTTTATTTTTACGTGGGAGGGCTGCAGTCCTGCAGTCCGATAGCACGAGCTGCCCCTGCTCCTTGTTCAACACTGGATCAGACTGTTATTATGATTCATTCATTACTAGTTTTCTATTGCTTGAGTGTCTAGTCAGGTCGCAGGGGAACCCTAGCCTATTCTGGCAACCAGCACGCATAAGGTCTGAAAAGCTGTTATGAAATGGATGTCAGTCCACCTAAGGATTCTTAAGACACACACACACACACGCGCACGCACACACAGACACATGCACGTACGCATGCACGCGAGCACGTACGCTCCTCTGCACACACTCACACATACACGCGCGCGCGCACACACACACACACACACACACACACACACACACACACACACACACACACACACACACACACAGATGCACTTTGGATGTATGTCTCTGAAATTTAGGAAGAAACTGCAGAGCATCATGTAAATCCGGACTATGACAAGAAGGACATGCCAACTCTGTACAGTAGGTAACTCAGCTGAGAGATGAACCAGGCAACCAAATGCTGTGAGGCAGTAAATCTAACTTCTACACCACTGTTATGATTCATGAAAAAAAAACATTGATGAATAGGTTTATTCTACATTGAGATGGGTATATAGAAAAAGACTGTTTCCTGTTTGGATTAAGAATAATACCCATTTGTTAGTTAGGCCCAATGGACACACAATCGACTTTTAGTGGCAACCCACATGCACTGCCAGGTTAAGTGACTTGTTCAAGGTCACTAGGCAAAAGAGGGCTCAGAGAATGGAACTCGGACCCACAAGTGCACAGTATTGACACTCTGCACAATCCACCAGATTACTGGTAAATAGTACTGAACAGGCTGTTTAGTTATATGAAGAAGTTCTTTTCATTAGGAAAACAAGCTGGTTTAGATGAAATTTATAGAAGCAGTTTTTTAAGTTTGGGAAAAGTCATAAATATTTTATAGATAACATGATGGGTATGAGCTATTTGTATTTGCTTTCATGTGTGTGCATAGTTAGAGTATTATACACTCAAGAAACAATGGCAGCCTTTAAAGGTCTATTAGGAATTCTATATGAGATGGTTTGTAAAACAGATACTGATCTCTACTGGCACTTTACGCACCGGAACAGAATAAACTCAAGAAATGAGAAGCTGAACTGAGGATCACTTGCTACTCTCTGATACTTGGAAAGTAGATTCAAGAGAAAACAAGTGATGTCCTTTCAGCATTGATTGGTAAGAAGTCAGTGTTATTTGTGAAGTGCAATCTATAAATGTCAAGCACAGTGGTTCTAACCTACTCCATTATATGCTGCTGATGGTGAAGAAAATGTTTAAAATTATGTATGAATTTTTATTAAACCTGATCACAAAAGCTAACTTTTGAGATGCTCTTGTGTCAAATTGCCTTTCAGGTTGCACACTTCCTAAGCAACAGTATTTTTAATTTCTAAAAGCACTATTTTGTTCTCCAGTTGAAGCAATGCATTATTATATGATGTTCACTGAGGAAGTGGTGTTATAGAGAAAGCTCATAGGTACATTCTTGCAAATGTACATGAAATTCATCCTACTGTTTGCAGAGAAGAATATAAAAGATCTAAATTCCTATACTGTGCCTATTTTGGATTCATAATTATTCACTGAAGGTCTTTGTTTTTTTTTTTGATGGATAAACCAAAAAAAAAAAAAAACGGAATTTTAAGTGTTTTTTTTTCAGGTGTGGGCAAGCCCCCCTGCTCTCCCTCCCTCTCTCTCTCTCTCTCTCTCTATCTCTCGGGGAGTTACCTACACCCCCACTAAGTCATATATATCAACTCCATGGTCACACGACAGTAGAGGAAGGGCAGCACTATACTTTCACTGAAAGTGGATTTGACTGATAATGCCATTGCACTGCTCTATTTGGAAAAACTGCACTCAGCAAAAAACACACTCCTTCGGTATTAAGATATACCAAAGGAGGCATTTTGAAGATTCCAGACTGGTGATGTTCTGAGTGGACAGGCAGAAATGTTACTGGAAGGTAGACATGGTCAGGAAGGATTGTTGTAGAAAGTATTATTTGCTCTAGTCCAAGAATTAGCACTTTGGGATCGGTCCATGTCATCCATGCCGCTATGCACTGCTGCAGTTAGAGAATCATGTTGCATGGAAAACAAAAGGATCTGATTTGCATTTCAAGACACAACATATAAACCCAGATTCTACTGAAGAGGAGGCTGGAACTGAAAACCCACTAGTATGTGCAGTTGTGATGATATCTTGGTGGTTTTTACTTTGAAGACACACACAATGATAGCTCTGTATGTTTGAAAGAGCTGGCCTTTCAAGGATATATGCAAGAAGTGTGATGTTGTAAAACTGATACCAAGGAAATGGAAATTATAATTATATGCTTATCATCTCAGTGTCCATACACAATAATAATTTGTTAGAGCTATAAAGGAGAAAGCTACTGTACACTGGAGCTTAGTATCTCTGTAATCTCTCCCTGTTTACAGGAGGAATGGAAAAACTATGTCAGTAGTTTAGGTCCTTTCTTACATATCATGACCTTACTGGTTTAAATGTGTTTCAAGGAGCAATGCAATATTAGTACATCATTGTTTTTAACAGTGCTTTTTTTTAAAACAAGCAGGTGGTAGTACGCAAATGTTGCATTTGGGTCAGCCCCCCCCCCCCCCAATCAGCCATTCCAGTGTCCGATTATTTGGCTATTTCTCTCCAGTTGCCATAAACACTGTTCAAAACTCTCAGTGTACATACTGCTTTCTGCTTTACTTCTACAATGATTACAGATATTTGGATTTAATTTAAAACTTTTATTTCAAATTTTCCAGCACAAACACTGATAGATGTTTGCTAAACAAAGCAACACAGTCTCTCAATGAAAACAGACTTAGCATTAAATCATCTGTGACTTTGAAACTCATGTTCATTGAAACAGCACCGAAACCCACATTCAAAGAAAATGCATCTGGCCACTGGCAGATTAAGTTTACCTTTGGGTTGTTTTCAAATCATAGACCCCTTGCACACATTTTTAAGACCATGCAAAATGTCTTTGATTCACCTTCTTGATTGTATTAAATTATAATGTGTAATGAGTAAATTATATCCCTTGTATAATACACCACTTGTTAGAGCAATGTTTTACATTTATAGCCAGTAAGCAAAGAAACAAAACAGGACTGCATGGATCAGGCAATCCCAAACAAAACTAAGACTCTCTGTACCAAAGGCAAGCATCCAGTCTGGTGGACCCCAGCCATAAACAAGCTCTACAACAAAAGGAGGAAGCTACTACAAGATAGAGCAAAATCCTTGAAAGGTAAGACACCTTTGATCATTATAAGTAAAAAACTAAGAGCTCTCATAAAATCATCCAAGGCAAATTTTGAGAGAAAAATCGCCAAGGACTCTAAAGACAATCATAAGGCCTTCTTTAGCTATGTTAGAAACCTAGGAGGAAACTCCCAGATATGCTCAGAATTAGTTCAAAATGATGTGAAAATTACTGAACCTACACACATTGCCAACATACTGGCTGACAGGTTCAGTGCAAACTTCTCCCCTCCCCAAAAGGAGAGATATCTATTCCAGAGGATTGTAGCCCCCAAACATCTCCAACGCCCAGGTGAGAACTGCCCTCACTAAGGCAAAAAACACAGCATCCATGGGACCGGATGGTGTCCCCGGCTGTGTGCTTCATGAACTCAATGAGGAATTAAACCCACAGTTAGGACAGCTGTTTAATCTTAGCCTCACCTCAGGATACGTACCCAAGGAGTGGCGCATGGCGACTGTGGTCCCACTTCATAAGGCGGTGCCTCCACAGACTCTGGAAATTACCGCCCCATTAGCTTGACAAGCCTTATCTGCAAAGCCATGGAGAGGATCATAATGGAACTCATAAATAAAGACATAGGGAACTTGCAGACTTTGGATCCAACCCAGTTTGGCTTTGTCAAAGGCAGATCCTGCCTCTTAAACTTGGTTGACTTTTTGAGACAGTCACCAAGGCCATTGATGAGGAAAGGCAGTCCATACAGCCTACCTCGACCTGGCAAAGGCCTTGACACAATACCCCACTCAGGTATCATCGAAAAACTCATCAGCTTGAATGTAAACCCATACATCACAAGATGGGTTGCAAACTGGCTAAGTGACAGAACCCACAGGGTCAGAGTTGCTGGAGCCATGTCAGACTCAAAGCCTGTCACAAGTGGTGTCCCACAGGGCTCAGTCCTGGGTCCACTCTTGTTTGGCATCTACTTTTCTGAAGTACAAGCAAACACAGGAGGGTTATGGCTGACAAAGTTTGCAGATGACTGCAAACTGGGCCATAGTCGAAAACACATCTGACACAGATATCCTCCAGAAGAGCCTCACAGAAACGGATAACTGGTTCCAGAGCCATGGCCTGAAGTTAAACGCCAAAAAATGCATAGTCATACCCTTCGGGAAAAACAAGGTTACCCTAGCTACCATATAGGTGGCAATCCACTGAGCACAGAAAAAGTCATCAGGGATCTGGGGACCCAGGTTGACAGTAGCCTTTTGTTTGACACTCATGTTGCTAAAGTAGTTAGGAAAACCTTCTATATCACCCACCTGATCATGAAGGGATTCACATCTAGATCAAGGGAGGTCATCGTCCCCCTGTACTCATCACTCATTAGACCTATGATTGAGTACAATGCCCCATTCGGAATGTATCTGACCAGACACCTGCTGCAGCTTGAAAGGCCCCAAAAGTTCCTCACCAAAAGGATAAAGGGTCTCAAAAATATGTCTTATGCTGCCCGACTGAAAGAACTCCAGCTCTATTCAGTCTCATACCGCTTGCTCAGAGGTGACCTGTGCCTGACATATAAGGCCATGTCAAACCCAGATTTGATGAATATGCTTCACCTCAAAAAATCTAGATCCCTCAGAACCACAAGGGCGGGAGACTTAAACCTTGACACGGTTATAAATAGAACGTGCTGGAGGGACAGATTCATCACCCAGAGACTCCCTGTGCTGTGGAACAAAATCCCGGTACATGTGAGGCAGAGCACCTCGCTGGCCTTGTTCAAGAGGAATCTTGACCAATGGATGGGAGATCGCAGATATACCCCATGGATTACTTCAGTGTCACTGCTTGACAGAGGCACACCAAATTGATAGGCATAGTTTTTATTCAAACTAAAGGGGTGGCGAAAGCCACATAACTATGGGCTAGGCTTATAAATGCCCTTGGGCAGATAGCCTAGTATGAACCTATGAACCTATGAACCTATGAACCAATAATGCCAAAACTGCCCAGTTCAGAACATTTTAACCATAAAAGGCCACTCAGACGTTTTTCATTACAACCCACCAATATCAGTCAATATGCACAGTCTCTGCAGAAGTAAAAGTCATCTGAATAATTCCACATTAAAAACATCTGATTGTAACTAATGAAAAGCTTGCTGCTAACAAAAACACTTTATATTTAAGTATTTCATCTACAAATTCACTGCCTGCTGCTCTTGAAGAATAAATTGCCTATGTTACATCACAATGATAAGCTGGTAATATTACAATAGAGAATGAATGGCAAACTAAAACAGGTTCATGGTTACTAGGCATCTTACCCAAAGGAGGACATACTCAGGACTGCAGCACCCCATCCTCTTAAAATCCAACACAGTATCAGCAATCCATCTACATGCTGTAGGAAGAGAACCCACAGCCTTCTGCATCAAAACAAAACTACACTACCTGCTGTGATACTAACACTGCTTTAAACTCTACACACACAACAGTGATACCATTTGCTAAGCAAAACAGTTGCATATTTTGGATAGAGGATTCAGGCTCTTGTTTCCTGTAGCTAAGATACAGGGCTTGAGCCTAAGCAAATTACTAACCACCCGCTAACCCTAACTAGGTTATTTCACTGTCTCACACATACACCTCAACCTTTTAATGCAAGAAATCTGGACAGCGTCTAAAATAAATAGGAACAGATTATAAATATTTCTTTCATGAACTTAGAAAATTGCTAGAATAACAGGATTTGTGTTAGTGTGCAATTTTCTAAAGGATATGAAGTCTAAACCTCAAATATCTGTTGTTATTTAGGAACTTCAATCTTTTTTTGAGGAAAAAACAAAATATGGGTCAAAAATCTGGACATTCTGCAAAAACCTGAGCAGTTGAGGGGTATGCTACCTATCTCTTACACACACACACACACACACACACACACACACACACACACACACACACACACACACACACAAACACTCATACACAACCTCTCAACCTCTTAGCACAAGAGGTCTAGACAAAGCCTATCGTAATGCGGGGACAAAGACCCAAAACTAGGACACATTTTAAATATTGCTCTTATAAATTCAGAAAGTTGCAAGAGTAACAGTATTTGTGTTTGAATGCATTTCTAAAAGATATGAAGTCTGAAACTAAACTCAAATGCATGCTGTTAGTTAGTAACTTTAATCCTTAGATCATCCCAGTGATTTCTCAAAAAAAAAGACATTTTTATGAGGAATAGATCAAAATTATAAAGCAAAAATCTGGAGAGTCTGTGAAAATCTGTATAGTTGAGAGGTATTACACACACATACACCCCTACCTCCCTCTTAGACCCTCCCTCATACCTCTCAACCTTTTAGAGCAAGAAATCTGGACAAAGACACACATAATGGGGGGGGGGGGGCAAATGTGCAGAAATAGGGACACCTTTTAAATATTGCTCTTACAAACTTAGAAAGTTGATAGAACAGCAAGTTTTGCATTAGTATGAACTTTCTGAAGGATATGAAGTCTAAAACTCAAATGCCTGCCATTATTTGCTATCCTAATCCTCAATGATTTGCCAGGGATTGTCAGAAAAACATAATTTTATGAGAAACAGACCACTGATGTGAGACTAAAATCTTGACATTCTGCGAAAATCTGGACATTTCACTAAAACAAATACAAGTGCAGAAAAAAATGAAAAAAAATGCTTCACACATTAAAATAATGAAGTGACTGCAAGTGCTATAAAATAAATATACATTCCTGCATCTTTCATGCAAAATGGAGTCAAACACCACTTTAGTTGATTTTCAGCTTATACACAGGAGGGCAGCTTTCAACAGTTTTAGAATAAAGACAGTAATAATACCCAACTCTGTGAAACATAAAATAAACAGGGAAAGGGAAGGACCAATGAAAGCAAGCTAAAGCCCCAATCAACATTTCTTAGTTTCCTGGAACTGCAGCAGTTACCCTCCTGTCACCAGAATAAGCACTACTTGTTCTAGATGACTCCCACTCCTGGCCAAACCTGGCTGCTTTCTGGTAACTTTGAAAATGAAACTAAAACATAGCAAAAATGCAGCAAAAATTAGTGAACCACTTAGCAAGCATAAAAAATACTTAGAAGGCAGTGGTACAGTAAAACAGCTACTAATATTCAACAGTAACTTTGAATCTTTCATAAACATATGCAGAAAAAACATCAAAGGAACACTTTGAACTTGTTAAATATCTAGATGACTGTACATGCAGCAGATTAAATGTGCTTTCCTGCTTTTTGATGCAAAATAGAGTCAAAATGAGACTTTACTTCATTTTATGCTTGGACAAGAGCACAGCTTCCAGCAGTCTTAGAATAAAGACCTCTTTTATTTAAATTCAGTACTATGTACTGATGATTTATTCTCCTATAACACAGATTCACTTCCACCACTCATTGCTTCTTACCTTAGCACACACAGGCTTAAGTACAGACATTTGTTTTCTTCATCTCAAAAGTACTAGAAATAACCCTTTCAAATCTGTAGTCTTTGGACATTATGTCGCACTTTAGGAAAACTCCAAGCTAGTCCAGTCACATACAGGCCAGAGCAAACTCAGTTTGATTACTGTCTAAGATGGTTTTACAAAAGGAATTGCATATTGCCACAACTAGTCCTGCTTCAAAGAGCTTCTTAAGTTGATGCTAGCACAGATAGACGTATAATGCATGCTAAATTCCAGGGTAAACTATATGCAACTGTAATGATAATATTTTGCAAGCCAATATAAGAAGGGCAAGTTGTTCATTAGAAAGTGCCATGAGTAAGAAGTGAGAAAAAAGTCTAAAAGGCATTGTATAGAAGAATATGACAAAATGACAGTAACTCAAGTGTCATGGCAGTGACATATTATAAACCAAGTGATCGGTGTACAGTTATCTCCAAGCAGCAGTGTGCTCAATTCTCAGCAGAGATCACCAGCTCTATAAAGGAATGCCAACCTTTCATTACAGTATATCATGAAGTCAACAAATAGGAAGTGGATAAATACAGAGGAGCAAGATATATATGACCAAAATAAAAATATATTGTGTAAATGAATTAACATTACTCCAATTTTCCTTTAAGTAATCATACAGTGTCACCTTGTATATTGTGTGTATGTATATATATATATATATATATATATATATATATATATATATATATATACCTAAAATTAATCGCACTCAAAAAAATTGAACGAAGAGAAGAAATTTTAACTAAGAAATGTCTTTCTGAAGAAGTCTTGATAATAAATAAGACGAAAGCGCTAAAGTTCTACAAGAGTTGTTGGTGTGATTTACAATTTTTTTAATGCTTTTATTGTCACGAAGTTCATTTCTTAGTTAATATATATATATATATATATATATATATATATATATATATATATATATATATGGATATGGATCTATGTTGATAGATCAAAGGTACGTTTCACTGAAACGTACATGCGTGAACTCACTTTCACAAAAAAATGCACTTTCGAAAAAAAAAAACATGTCAAAAAACCTAAACAAATAAAACACTACTCATGTTTATGCAGAGGGAAAAGCCCCCATGCACCCCCCATGTGGAGGGCTGTGTCCCCCATACCCCCCAACTTTAATATTCTCACTCCGAGATCGCACTACAGTGGGGAAAAGGGAATATTCCCTTATCCCCACTGTACCGAGATCTAAGCAACAGTTGCTTAATTGCACAATCAACACTACATGTTGATGTAGAACTAAATCTACATGCAAACTGCGTGTTTTTTTCTTTTTTTTTTTTGCAAAAGTGCATTTTCAATAAAATGCACATTCACAAAAGTGAGTTCGCTCATATACATTTCATTTAAATGTACTTTTGATTTTCAGACCAGGATCCATATATAGATATATATATATATATATATATATATATATATATATATATTTGTTATCTAGTTTCTCAAGTACAGGCTAACACAGAAGGTCTTTGGCTAACGAAGTTTGTAGATGACTGCAAACTAGGAGCCATAACTGAAACTCTTAATGATGTGGACATCCTATAAAAGGGCCTCACTGAGACAGATGCCTGGTGTCAAAGCCATGGCCTCAAGCTCAATGGTAAAAAGTGCATTGTCATCCCCTTTGGTAAAAACTCTCTACCCATTAGTTACCACATAGGTGGTAATCTACTTAACACTGAACATGTGATAAGAGACCTTGGGATACATGTGGACAGTAGTCTCTCCTTTGATAATCACATTGCCACAGTAAACAGGAAATCCTTCTATGTGGCACACCTCATCACAAAAGGTTTCTCATCCAGGAAAAAAGAGGTCATTGTTCCCCTCTACTCGTCACTCATTAGACCTATTATAGAGTACAATGCCCCTTTTGGTATGTAACTCACAAGACATCTACAACAACTGGAAAGGCCACAGAAATACCTCACAAAGAGGATTACCAGCCTCAAACAGATGTCCTATGCAGACCGTCTCAAAAGACTTCAGCTTTACTCCATTGCATATCGCCTACTCAGAGTCGATCTCTGCCTAACATACAAAGCTATGTCAAACCCAGAGCTGTTGGACATGTTCCACTTAAGGAAATCCCAATCCCTCCAAGCTACATGCTCTAAGGACCTAAAGCTTGTCACCA